>NC_052158.1:38100955-38464947 GCF_902713615.1 Scyliorhinus canicula
GGAGGCCGCACGACAACATTGCCAGGGCCAACACGTATGAACACTCCAATCTCCTCCAGGTCCACCGAGTTGGACGGAAGGAGTGGAGAGGTCGGGGCTGGCCAGCAGCGCAGCCACCACATACCAGAACCACACCCCATGACTTCTAACACCGTTAAACTGCCTGCCTGTTCATCCCTCCATTTCGATACCTACTGTACTATGCGTTGTTGGTGGCCCTGGATTGGCAGTGGCAGGGGGTCTCTTTCATGGAATGGAGGATGATGGTAACCCGCTCTGCGATGAGCTCTGGTGCTCTGCATCGTTAGGTAATGTATGACTCATGCCCACTTTAACACCTTCCACCAGGGTGATACCTGCATATCATCTCGCCAGGCCATCACACAACCCCATCGAATTTCTGGGTTGCGGGTGCTGTGAACTGTTGAGGCACGGAAGTGTGGGAGTAGGGTTGGCCCTCTCACAGGGCCATATCTGTTCCCTACCCCCTGGCCAGCCCTGCCAGTCCACCCCCACACCGATCAGGCTGAGCATGGAGGGAAGTTTCAATGTTGCTTACAGTTGTTACTTGTGCGGTAATATATACACGGTCTGTGCCTTTGACCCTATAACTGAACTGTGCCTTGTACCCGTTCCAGCCTAACTGGTGTCTAACTTACTGGTATTCCGGTTCCTAACAGTACGCCAAGGTGATTCCCCAGATGGTACAGCAGGAGTGGAGGCTGCTTGCTGTGAGTCCTGCCCTGTGATAAGGGTCCCATTTGGCGTGCGTCTCCTGGGGTTACCCGGCCTGTTTGGGCCCGGCCGCTGCTCTGGTGACACACGGGGGGTGGCCACACTGTTCTGCCCAATACCCAATCGTTGCACAAGGGACAGGAAGGGGGTGTCAGATGTGCTGCGATGTTCCGGCACCTCCCTTGTAGGAGTCGTCGGCATGTCCCCCAACAGCTCCTCCTCCCACGGGGTGCTCAAAGACCTCCGGACTACTCCATTGGGTGTGGGTGCGAGCGGAGCCATCCCATGATGCCCCCATCACACCACCACCTCCACCGCAACCTGGCGCTGTCAGCCCTGGAGGCCCGCTGTGGTCTCGAACATGGTCTGCTTGCTCACGGCCATGGAGCACATGGACTGCACCACATCACGCTGCGACTGTGCAACCATCCTGTGGGTCTGTCCCACATAAGCCAGTCACTGGGCCACCTTTCGCTGGGATTGGCCACCCGCCCGGTGTCTGTGCAGCGCCAGCCAACGCCTGGGCAATGCCGCTGATGTTCCCAGCCATGGCCTGCTGTGACTGAGGGATACTGAGCAACGCTGCTGCAATGCCCAGGTGGCCCTCGAACATGGATGCCTATTAGAGGGTAGCCCTTAGCCCGACCTCAGTCACCGCCTGCAAAGAATTTTCCAGGTCTTGGAAACTGATACATAGCTGGAACCGTAGGCCCTAATGGCTGCACCATGGATGCTACCCGTGCGGTGTCGACCTGTGTTGCACGCATAACCAGCCCTGCCCTTTGCTCCTGCACACAGGTGGACACACGCCATCATCGCTTCTTGTGGTCCCTGTGTTTCAAATTGCATCTGAATTGTGGCTGGGACTGGATGTTCCAGAAGCCCGGGACCAATCTGGATGTCAACTTGTTCCTCGGGCTGGCCACGCTTGCGACCATCCAGCCCTAGGGCTGCTCCTACCTCCACCAGCTGTACCTGATGCAATGTGTGGTGCGCTTCAGATAGTGTTCCAGGAGCCTCTTCACTGATGTCCCCAACTGATGATAGTCACTACAGTAGTGGAGGGTGTAGGAGACAGCAATGATGGAAAGTTTTTGTCTTCATCTGACCCAAACTCCGGGGTGTCATGAGTCTCGGGCGTTCCTAGTGTTTGGGCTGCTCCCTGTCAGTGCTTGGCTGTCTGGGGACCATTGGCTCTGGCACGAGCTGGGTGCATGGGGCTCCTGGTGGACCACGCCCATATCCGGCAGACTCTGTAAGACACAGATGCCACACATGATTAGACAGCGGGCCGGGTGTGTGTGGGGTTCGGGGTGACGAAGGTGTGGGTTGAGGTGGGCGTGTGGTGAGTGGGGCGGGAGTGCGTGGGGCGAGGGGTTGGGGATGTGGGGTGAAGTGAGTGGCGGGGTGGCGTGAGGGGGCGGGTGTCCACACATGTGACATGTGGATCCGCAACTAAGCAGGGTCTGACGTCGTTGCCCGCGGAGTGGGGAAACACAAACAGCAAAACCGTTAGATGGTCCGATGCATGCAGCTCATGGGTTAGGTAGGTGGTGGCCACAGTGACCACAGAACCCGGCCATGGCATTTGATGTGGGTGCTGGCATGTGGGGCAGGGTGTGGGTTCGGGCGTCCCAAAAACGGGGGGGGGGGGACACTGGTCGATTGGTGTGTGGGGCCGCATCATTATTGCCAGTGGCACGAACAACGGACTCGTCCCAGTCACCCTGAGGAATTTGTGGAGTTTCTTCCGGGACTGCATGCTAGTTCGTTGGATGTTGACCACGGCGCTCACTTCCTCTGCCACTTGCGCCCAGGCACAGCGCATGGCGGATCCTTTTCGGCCTTCCTCCCGGGTCGGGGTACAGGGTCATCCGCCTCTGCTCCACGGTACCAATGAGGGTGTCCAGCTTACCATCC
Organism: Scyliorhinus canicula; assembly: GCF_902713615.1. Taxonomy (NCBI): domain Eukaryota; kingdom Metazoa; phylum Chordata; class Chondrichthyes; order Carcharhiniformes; family Scyliorhinidae; genus Scyliorhinus; species Scyliorhinus canicula. The sequence continues at coordinate 38,103,611 of NC_052158.1, forward strand.
CTGAACTGTGGCGCTGCTCTCAGTCCCTTCATCTTGTTGACTGGGTTGGAGTGTGTGTGGAAGGATGGACTGTTTAAGTGCAGCTGTGGCGTGTGAGCCTTATGTACGCCAATCACGGACCTGCCGAATTTGCCGCCGTTTGGTATTGAACTGATTGCATTCCATTTGATGATGGTGCTTGCCCGTTTAAAGTAGCTGAATCGGTGCAGCTGTTGCGCCATTTTTTCTGTCACAAAACACCAGTTTCCACACCGATGTCAGCACTTCGTCTCTAAATTGGAGAATCCAGCCTACAGTCACAGAAACGCGGAATTCCGCCCAATGTCTCCCAAAAAGACAATCCCAGCCACTGAAGGGAAAGTTGGAAAGTACAATGACCACTCAGTTCGCTTACATAGCTTGTTTTTGCTAAGTTATTCTCGTTCTCCGAAAAAACGTTGTCTCGTTGAGAATTTAGAACCTATACTTATCTTTTCAACGTTCCACAACACGGCATTGTCGCTTCAATCAGTAAGGGTCACAGACCGCTGGTGGGATTTTCCATCCCACCAGCCAGCCAATGGGGCTTCTCATTGTGGGCTGCCCCACGCTGTTGGGAAATCACTCGGCATGGGTGTACTGCCAGCGAAAGGGAAGATCCCAATATTGGAGTATCCAGCACTGGAATTGAGAAAGAATGAAGAAGAAATTACTCTCAGCAAATGTTGTCGTTACATACGTATGCTAGCCCCGAGCAAAACGGGGAATTTGTCGCCGTTTTCAACCAGTTCATCCAGAATGTCATCTGTCAAGACACAGGACAAACTACGAATCTCACATCACCAAATAAAACAATCCCAAAGGTGACCACATTCTTGGTTCAACCATTGATAGTGTGTAATATTTTTTAAATTCATTATGTGAGATCAGCATATTTCCTCTGAGCGTCTAGGGCCTATTCGTTTGTTCATTTCCGAGATATGTGCAGTGCTAGCAAGTAGAATAAATGTTGGTCATACCTTGATTCTCTTCTGAAGCGGTGGTGAGTTGCCTTCTTGGTGCTGCAGTCCCTGAGGTGTAAGTACACCCAGAGTGGTGTTAGGCAGGGAGTTTCAGAAATTTGACCCAATGACAGTGAAGGAACTGCAATATATTTCCAAGTTAGGGTGGTGAGTGACTTAGAGGGGAATCTCCAGGTGGTGGGGTTCTCAGGTATCTGCTGCTCTTGCCCTTCTAGATGGGAGTGGTCGTGGGTTTGGAGAGTGGAAGGTGCCCAAGGATCCTTTACGAGTTCCCACAGTGCATTTTTTCATAGCACACATGGCTTCCACCCTTCGTCGGCGATGGAGGGATTATGGGTGGGATTCTCCCATTCTGCGGCAGAGTGTCCATGGTGTCGTAAATGCCATTGTGTTTTCCGACGATATGAATGGGCCGCTGCCAAAAGTAATTCTGGCCACTACAGAGGGTCAGCACGGCACTGGAGTGGGTCACGCCACTGCTGCTGCCGATCCCGTTGTGAACTGTGCACAATCATTGCATGCGCAGTGGCACCGACGCCAATGCACACATGCGCAGTGGCCCCATTCAATGCGCCGACTCCAATGCAAATGGCACAGGGCTACAGGGCCGGTACGTATGAAAGGAGGCCCCCTGCCAGAGAGGCCAGCCCGCCGATCGGTGGGCCCCGATCGCTGGCCAGGCCACATCGGAGGTCCTCCACAGGGTCGGACCCGCCCTCCCCCCAGAGGCCCCCACTCGACCCTTCAACGGCGAGGTCTGGCCAACTCAGAGGCTGGGGCGGCATTCTCCCCTACCCGGCGTGACAGAGGGTGCCGGAGTAGGGGAGTGGCGCCAACCACTCAGGGGTTGCACCTCCCCAAAGGTGGGGAATTCTCCCCACCTTTGGGGGCCAGCCCCGCGCCAGGGCGGTTTGCACCAGAAGACTGGCGCAAACACCCAGCGCCCCTGGCACCAGGTCTGGCCGAAAGGCTTTCGCCGGTCAACGCCTGTGCGATGTGGTGTTCCCTTCCGCCTCCGCCATGGTGGAGGCCGTGGCGATCGCAGAGGAACATTGTGCACCCAGGGCACTGGCCCGGCCCTTGATCGGGGTGACTCGATCACGGGCCAGGCCACCGTGGGGGGCACACCCCGGGGTACGATCACCCCCCGTAAACCCAGGACCCCGGGCGCCTCTCGCGCCACTGAGCCCGCCATTCCAGAGGTGGTTTAAACCTCGGCGGCGGGAGAGGCCTACCAGCGGCGGGACCTCGGCCCATCCGGTCCGGAGAATCGCCGCAGCGGCCTCTCCGATCGGTGGGGCGAGATTTCTGCCCCCGCCACTTCCCGGGTTGCAGAGAATCTCTGCCATGGCGGGGGCAGGATTTTAAGCGCCCCCAGGCGATTCTCCGACCCTGCTGGGGGTCGGAGAATTTCGCCCCAGATTACACTGTTAAAGTGGTATCTCTGCCCCGGCGCAGGCCGCGATTTTGGCGACGGACAGCAGAGAATCCAGATATTGTCCTTTTGAGGCCAGTTTTTCTGGCGTCAAAGGTCACTGTTTGCATGACGGCGTGGGGACATAGGCCCTGAAACGGAGAATCCATCCCTGGATTTCGCATTGGAGCTGCTCCAGAGATGGAATGTTTGTTGTCAGTAGGAAAAGAGAATCCAAGAGCCATAGAATTCCTTCAAGTTATTCTTGCAATCATCAATATTCATTTTTCCCAATGTGGGGTATTTTTAATTAAGTATTTATTTCAGGAATATTACCCCTACCAGCATGAAAAGAAAAAGCATAAATCTGGGTCACTAAAACGCAAAGAACAAAAAGAAGCAGAAAGGAAGGAATCAACCAAGCGATGCAGGCCTATTACAGAGTTTATAATACCACGAGCACAATGCACATCAATATCCAGTTCTGCAACAAATAATCAAGAAGCAAGAAACAATGCTCATGGTAATGATGCAATGACATGCGAGTTACAAGAACAGAGAAAGGCTACTTTGAATGTAGCGACAAATACAAGTGGATCAATTACTAATCAACCCAGGCAGGCCCAATATTTCTTCTGGCTTCCTTGTTCCGGCATCTGTACTGCCGGTAATTGCAACATCTGAACACATAACTTCAACTAGTGACAGGGAATCAGATATTCCTTCAAGCATAAATGACTTGGTTTCTGATGCACATCCTGTAAATGAACCTACACAAGAAAATGGAAGATCAATTACTGGAATCTTCCAATATCCATCAGGAGCAAATCTAAAACAGTTTTTTGCTGAGCATCGACTTCAGCCACTTGATGATCTGCCATTTGATGCTCGTTTGTATGAGAGGAAAATTATGAATGACTCAGTTCCAAGAAAATGGCTAACATGTAACAAAGAAAATAGATGCTTATATTGTTCATACTGCTTAGCTTTGAGTTTCCCAACACGTGTAATCCATCACCCTTTGTACGCGGCTTTAGTGACTACAGGCGTATTAGCCAGAGCTTGACTTTACATGAATCGACAACAACATTTGTCAGAAACTTATTAGCATTATTATTCGGTAGGTGCTTAAAGGTATTATCTGTGAGCGACTATTATCAGTTGTGCCAAGTAATGATGGTACAGGACCGGGACTTTTTGATCTATTGATTGAAACATTACAGCATCTTAAAATTGACCCCCAAAAATGTTGATCTGATAGCACAGATGGCGCTGCAAGCTACCATGGCCAGTAATATGGTTTACAAAGTAAAATTTCTGATGTGGCTGATCAACATATTCATATATGGTGCTATGCCCATGTCTTGAATTTGGTGATAATGGAAACAACAAAATGTTGTGTGCCTGCAGTTTCTTTTTTCAATTTGCTCCAGAATAAAGCAACTTTTGTGAAAGCATCATACAAGAGAATGACTGTATGGGTATAAGTTGTTGGAAAACATCTAGGACAAGAGAAAATGAAACAATTAAAGCTAATTGGTGGGACCAGATGGTCAGGAATATCCAATGTAGCAACAACTATATTTGGACGTTTTGATGATGCCGCTGCCAGTACTTTCGTGAATCTATTGACATGCTTATCAATGATACAAGATTCGGAAAAGTTTGATGCAAAAACAAAACATGAAGCAAATGTTTTACTTCAAAGTCTTCTAAAGTTTGAAACCACATTGACAGCATTTACTTACTTGTATGTATTTGAAAACTACAATCCTGTTATCAAGTTATCTACAGAAAAGTGGTTTAGATATGTTAACTGCATGGAGTTTGGTAGATTCAGCTACAACAAAGTTGAAGGAACAGACAAGTACATTTGATAACGTTCACAGCAAGGCTTTGGAATTTGTAAATAAATGTAATGACAGGATTTCACTGATGAATATGGATGAAAATCAAACATTGGACATTGATGCATTGGAAACAGCATTGCCAGTTAAGAGGCAGAGGAAGAAGAAAAGAATGGCAGATGAGCTTATTGATGATGAAAGAAATTCCTCAGATTCTCTAGCTGATTTCGAGTAAATGTGTTTAACCTAATAATGGACCGCCTTGTCCAGTCACTAGAATCACGCTTTGTACAACGCGAACAGTTGTATAAAGATTTGTCCTGCTTGAACCAGCAAAGTTTAAAACTAGTGCAGAGAAGGGCCTTGAAGATGAAGCATTGGAATGTATTATTAAGCTGTTTCCACAAATAAGCAAAGATCAAGTAATATTGGAATTGTTTTCTTTTGCTTCAAACTTTAATGTATTAAAGCTATTGCTTAATGATGGTGAGAATATGGATTCCAGTTGCAACAATTGTAAAATTTGCAGCACTTGCCCATCGTGTGTACTAAATATTCTGGCATCCAACAGACCTCATGACAAGGCATACGATAACCTTTATAAACTTTATAAAGTCATCTGCACATTATCAGTTACTCAAGTCCAATGTGAGAGGACATTTTCAAAGCTACAGATCATAAAGACAAGGTTAAGAAATTCGCTGTCTGAGGAGAATTTGGAATCATACATCTTGCTATCCATTGAAAAGGATAATTTTAGATGAGTTGGATGCAGAAGCAATTATTGGCAGATTCGCACAATCATCTAGCTAACACAAACGTTTGCTCTTAATATAGTGGACTGCATGCAATACTCTATTGTGTTTTTGAACTCTCTGTTAATGTGTAAATTGTGCAGTAAACTGTTTAAAAATATCAACCAATTACTTAAAATTTAAAAAAATAAATTAAAAATTCAATTATAACATTCTGTATTTACATTTGGTATCTACTGCCAGTAATATGTACAGTACATGTACACTGTAATTACTAAGAAATACACATTTTTTCCACAAAAAATTTAATTGTACCCTTTTTTCCATATGTATTTTTTGAAATATTTATTTATTCGTTATGAAAATTAAATGGTAGCATTGCAGTTGTGGGTGGGCCCCCTTTGTCTCCTGGCAGCCAATATTTTTAGTCCCAGTCCGCCACTGCTTATTAGATTTACACAGTCGAGATCTGCATAGATGTCTCCGTTAATTATTGCATTACTCTTGTTACATCATATAAAACTAGAATTTGCATTGTAGAAAGAGGCCATTCGGCTCATCGAGTCTGCACCGCCCCTTGGAAATACACCCTACTTAAGCCCACGCCTCCCCCTATCTATTGACCTACCTTGATGGAAATTACATTTGCATTCAAATAACATTGTGTTTTGAAAATTAATCAATATTTGACATTATCTGATGCTGTTCTTCACTTAAGCTTTATGCGCCATCCGCTCACAGGTTTAGTTTTATTTTTAAATCAGAATTCTATCTTAGGCCCGCATTTTGGACACTAAGCGGCAGTTTAGCATGGCCAATACATCTCGTCTTCACAATTTCTGGACTGTCGGTGGAAATTGAAGCACCGCCAGGAGAAATGGCAAACTCCACACAGGCAATCTCCCGAGGCTGGAACTGAATCCGGGTCACTGCACGAGTGCTAACCAGTGTACCACCATGCCGTCCCGCGTTTTATAATTTATAACCTCTTCAGATTACCACTGATACTTGCTAACCCGGATACAAATACCATTAATGTTTGCTATTCATGCTACTTCCAAGCTCAAGAAACCTTATTTACAAACCTATTCTTCCGATCTGAAGCCCACTTTCATTAAGATACCGAATTCATGTCATAACATCAGTAATGTTGCGGCTCTATATACCTTTTGACTGTCCTTTCTATATATGTAATAAGCTTGAATATTTTGTTCCCCTCCTTTGTCGCTTGAGGGCCACATTTCTGTAATGGCAATTAGGTTGTATATTTTGTTTCTACCCCTGCCATCTATTCACCTACCTAGCTGGAAATTATATTGGCATTCAGATAACATTGTGTTGAAAATTATTCCATATTTGACATTATCTGATGCTTTTCCTCACTTAAGCTTTATGCCCCATCCGCTAACAGGTTTGCTTTTTTTAAAATATGAATTCTCTCTCAGGCCCGCATTCTGCTGGGATAAACTATTGGCGACATCATTAGCAAATCTTCCCGCAAGCAAGTTCGTCACAGTCCTGCTAAAGTAACAGCCGTACTTATTGAAGAGGTCCCTCCTGCCAAATCAGTGGTTGAAGTGCCCAAAAATTCAAATCCGTCGCTGCTCTAGGTATTAATTCGGTCAATTATCCTGCTTCTCTGCTCGTCAGCATGTGCCACCCGTCTCAATCCTGAGATTTCCAGCGTTCGATTCTATTGCGTAGCTCCGCCGAACCTATGTCATTGTTACTTATATGGAGGACGACCATCTTCCCCCAAATTAATATCCTCGGTGATGCAGTCTTTATAAATAATAAGGTAAGAAATTTGAAGGATAAATCCCAGCCAATCACCTGCTGGTCTAGCCACAGTCTTAAAACAGCTGATTACATTTCGTTAATGGCGCGGTCCTGCTGAGCTCAGTCTATAAATTAGGTTTGTGATGCCGAGTATCAGATCTGATTCAATTCATCAAAGCCTGTCATCTCAAACTTTTTTTTTAAATGTTATTAATATTTCGATTTTTACAAAGTAATAGCTCAAGTGTATCTGATATTTACAAACCAGTTGATGTCTTATTTACAACGGCGTGTACTCCCTCCTTGTGTAGTCCCTCCTTCCTCGCGCCCCTCCCCCGTCTCCCGCTTTCCCCTTCTCTCGTCGGGAGTTTAGATCCCTTCGTTGTGTTGCCGGCTGCCCTCGGTGTCACGTATTATGTTCCATTTTTTCATCTCGGACTTTTATTTGAATTATTTAGTGTTGGGAGGGGGTGGGCTGAGTGGACCTTCACCTCCTCCCCTTGACCCCGTGTTTCTTTTGTGTCTCCCTTGGGACCAATTCCCACACCTCCCCTCCTGTCCCTCTGCCTCTATCTCTTGTGCTTGCCTTCTTTTGTCTTCCTCCCTCCGTTCCCCCTCTCTTCTCACCCAACTCCCGCCCCCTTCTTCCTCCTTCTCCGTTCTTGGTCGCTGATGGCCTCGAACAGGTCTTGGAACAGGCTGATAAGTGGGCCCCACGCTTTATGGAAGCCCTCGTCCAACCCTCTGATGCTGTGCTTAATGTTCTCCAGGTGGAGGAACCCCGCCAAGTCTGCCAGCCAGTCTGCAGAAGTGGATTGTACTGCTGATCGCCAGCCGAGCAGGAATCTCCGGCAATTAGGGACGTAAAGCAAGGGTGCTGGCCTTCTTCCCTGTATGAAGATCTAGCTTGGATTAGATTGGATTTGTTTATTGTCACGTGCACTGAGGTACAGTGAAAAGTATTTTCCTGCAAGCAGCTCAACAGATCATTCAGTACATGGGCTGGAAAGGGAATTAACCAAAATTCAAGAAAATACAAGAAAATACATAACAGAGGGCAGCACGGTGGCCTTGTGGTTAGCACAATCGCCTCACGATGCTGAGGTCCCAGGTTCGATCCCGGCTCTGGGTGACTGTCCATGTGGAGTTTGCACATTCTCCCCGTGTCTGCGTGGGTTTCGCCCCCACAACCCAAAAATGTGCAGAGTAGATGGATTGGCCACGCTAAATTGCCCCTTAATTGGAAAAAATAATTGGGTAATCTAAATTTATTTTAAAAAAAGAAAATACATGATAGGGCAACACAAGATATACAATGTAACTACCTGAACCTTGGCATCGGATGAACCATACAGGGTGTAGTGTTAATGAGGTCCGACCGATATCCAGAATACTTCTACTCTTGGGCACTGCTCCACCCTCACTCCCACAATCGTTGATATTGCCTCGAAGAAGACGTTTCAGAACCTGACATGTCTGGGACATGCCCAGAACATGGAGGCGTTGTTGGCCGGGCCTCCCTGGCACCTTTCACATTTGTCCTCCTCCTCCCGGAAGAACCTGCTCATTCACGTTCGAGTTAGGTGGGCTCTGTGTACCACTTTAAAATGCATGAGGTTTTGCCTAGCGCAGGAGGAGATACACTTGGCCTACTTAGTGCTTCGCTCCAGACTCCCCAAGCCACTCCCTCCGCCCCAATTCTTCCTCCCATTCCCATCTACCTTCGCACAGTGGTAGTCTTGCGCTATCCATAAATGATCTGTATATGTTCCCGTGATTGTCATCCTCCTTGTTGTCCATGTGGATTTGTTGTTGTAGTGGGGTGCGATTGGGGTCCTGGGAATTTTGCCGTCTCCTTGCGGGGAAAGTGATTAATTTGGAGATGCCTGAGATCCTCCTGTTGGCATGTCTGAGACCTCCACCAGTTCGTTACAATTTACACAGTCGGGACACTATTGTATTCCATTACTGACAAATAATATTTCAAGTAGCGTGGTTAAGGATGTGTTAATGGCAGTTGAAAATGGCACTTAAGCTGATAAGAAGCTTGTTGTAGTAAAACTGCATATGCAATTTGCACATCCGCCTCCTGAGAGGCTGAAAATTTTAATAAAGGATGCAGGGGTAAGGGATGACGACTATACTAAACTGGTAGAACAGGTTAGTGATCGCTGTGAAGTTTGTGGGAAGTACAGAAGCACGACCAATAGTAACCCTACCTTTGGCAAGGGATTTTGACGACATTGTGGCCATAGACCTTAAGATCTGGGCTGAAGCAAATAATATATTTATTTTGCATTTTTTGGATTTAGCATCCAGGTTTAGTCAATCAACGATTGTACGAAGTAAAGAAAAGAGAGTAATTCTGGATCAAATCCTGGAAAAATGGGTCGGGACGGGAATGGGTCCACCAGCAAAATTCCTTACGGACAATGGGGGAGAATTTGCTAATGATGAGTTTAGGGTTATGTGTGAAAGCATGAATATCAGAGTTATGAACACGGTGCAGAAAGCCAATTTAGTAATGGTGTCTGCCAAAGAAATCATGCTGTCACCGATTACATGCTTTGGAAAATGTTGGCAGATCGACCAAACTGCAGACTCAATTCAGCTTTAACATGGATGGTACATGCAAATAATGCATTGCAGATGGTTGGGGGCTATAGTCCATATCAATTAGTGCTCGGTAGAAATCCTGAAATTCCGTCCATTTTGGATGACCAGCCTGCAGCTTGGGAGGGTACGACAATTAGTTCTGGTTTTGCTGAACATTTAAATGCATTACATAGCAGTAGAAAAGCTATTTTGGAAGCAGATGTCTCTGCAAGAATTCGCAGAGCTTTAGGACATAATGTAGGGCCATCAGATACCGTTTTTCAGCAATGAGACATGGTATATTATAAGAGAGACGATTCTAATGAATGGAAAGGCACACGGATGATCATAGGCATAGATGGCAAAACAATTATTTTGCAACATGGTAATCAAACTGTTCGGGTACATTCATCAAGGATAATGGGTACCCATTACAAATTTCAAATTTAGATAGAGCAGATAGACATGACGAGGAACCAGAGCAATCTGGTTTGCACGTGTTACAGAACTATGAGGAATAGTTAACTGACAGAGACAGGGTTTCTGTCGAGGAAAACAACACTTCTGATAAATTAGAACAGGCTATTTTTCCGAAAGGGCGACTGCCAAAAGTTGGTACAAGAGTGACATACTTTCCTGAAGGGTCTAATCAATGGAAGGATGCAACTGTTATTTGGAGAGCTGGGAACGCCTCTGGAAAGTATAAACACTGGTTGAATGTAAAGCATTCAGGGGAGTGAGATAAGACAATGGATTGGGAAAACGAACTTCAAAAATGTAGGGCACAGAAACGCAGTGCCAGTTCAGATAGTACATTGGATTGTGAACAGGTTCGCATGAAAAGGTCGAGAACTATTGAAAGGACATCCAACAACAGAAGGGAAAGATCAAGCAGTAGCTGTACAGATCGAGATACTCGGGGGCAGAGGGGACGTAGTTTATCAAGGTCTCGGAACATGAGTAAGACAAGGAATACTAATAGGAGTAGAAGCCCACATGCACGTGAGATTTTGGTGGCTTCAAATAAATTCGATTAAAAACTTATCAAAGATGCTAAATAGCAAGAATTGCATAGTTGGAGTGAATTTGGGGTATACACTGAAGTACCGGATAGGGAACAAAAAGCTCTATCCGACAGATGGAATTGCACAGAAAAGGTTCTTCCGGATGGACCTCATAAGGCAAAACCTGGCTTGTGGTAAGGGGCTTTGAAGAAAACTTAGAAGATCAGGATTTACCGACAGCAGGAAAGGTTATTTTAAACAATTTCTTGGCTCTATTAGCCACAAAGGCATGGGAATGCAAATCTATAGATATAAAAGATGCCTCTTTGCAGGGGCATCAGCTCCAGAGAGACATTTTTCTCCGTCCTCCTAAAGAAGCAGCTAACACAGAAGGGGTACTCTGGAAGTTGAACCAATGTGTATATGGATTAAATGATGCATCTAGAGTGTGGTACTTTTCGGTAAGGTCAGTTTTGTTAAAGTTAGGCTATTACCAGTTGAAAGCAGATCCGGCAATGTTTTACTGCCACTATAAAGCAAATCTTTCTGGCATCTTTATGATGCATGTGGAATGATTTTTCGTCGGGTGGGACTAGTGATTTTGAAGCTATTGTAATCTCTGGTTTGAGAAAAGAATTCAGGGTTGGAAGTCAGGCTTCCAGTGCATTAAAATATATTGGATTGGAAATCGAACAGACTAAGTTAGGGGCAACTTTACATCAGCAATCTTATTTGGAAAGCATCAGCCCAATAGCAATTAGTCATGGCCGCGTTTCACAAACAGACACAATGCTTTCAAAGCTAGAAAAAGAGCAACTACGAAGTTTATTTGGAAAACTGAACTTGTAGGTAGACAGACTAGACGGGACGTGAGTTTTGATGTCTTAGAGTTGAGTACAAAAATGAATCCCAAAGTGGGAGACATAATAAGAGCAAATAAAGCGTTGGCCAAACAAAAAATGCAGGACTGTATTTTGAAGTTCCCGGTTTTAGGTGACCTTAGTCACTTGAAACTCATAGTTTATAGAAATGTGTCCTATGCAAATTTATATGATGGGGTTTCAAGCACAGGAGGTTTTATAATTTTCCTTTTGGAGAACAATGGTGAATGTTGCCCTCTTGTGTGGGAAACAAAGAAAATAAGGAGAGTGGTCAAAAGCTCGTTGGCTACTGCGAGGTTAAGCATTGTGGAAGCAGTGGTTATGGCCATTTATATAAGTCAGATATTGACAGAAATTGTGGGATTAGGGGATTTGGGTAATATACCTACTGACGGTCACAGTGACAATAAATCCCTGTGCACTCTACAAAAAGTGTCAATGAAAGGAGGTTACGGATAGACATCGCAAGTTTGAAGCAGAAGTTGGACAGAGGGGAAATAACAAAAATTAAATGGGTCGACAGTAGCTATCAACTGTCAGACTGTTTTAGGAAAGGGCTAGTTCCCGGAAACTTCTGGATATTTTTCATTAAGGGCGCCTGTTTCTGTGACTTATATTTTCACTTCCAAACAAAACAAAACTGGGAAAAAAGCGGTGGAAATCACGTGTGTGTTTTAGTTTCATGAAATTCTGTTTTCACCTAGGAAGGGGGGACTGTGAAGTAATGGGTTAAGAGACAATGCAATTAGTTGTCTCATTTATGTTAAGTGTCTAATAATTGGCATATATGCAAAGGAGTTTCAGGTCGCCTCCGGGTCTGGTGATGTGTACAGTTATGTGCAGAGTCTGTTCGAAGAAATAAAAGTATGTTGGTGAAAAAGGAACAGACATTTTGTCTCTTCATACATCAGCATCTAATATGTCTAACAATCCAGTGCATATTTGGCTTTCGTATCCATCCCCTCATCCTCTCGACTGCAGCCGCCCAGTGGTAGTAATGTTTATTTTGATCATCTGCACTTTCCGCACCAGGGAAAACGGGAGTGCATCCCATCTCTGTCGGTCCTTTTCGACTTCGTCCGCCAAACTGGCCAGGTTCCACTTGTGAATCTGTGTCCAGTCCTGGACTCTCTGGGTCCCTTGTAGCGGAATTTGCTTTGGGTTGTTTGATTGATCGGCCCACCAGGTCTCTTCCTCCTCCGTTCGGGTTCACAAATAATGCCTACCTCTTACCCAAATTGCGTCTGTAGCCCGAGAAGACTCCAAATTGTCTCACAACTTGCATGATTGCTTTCAGGCCCTTCCCGGAGTCCGAAACGTAGAGGAGCAGGTCATCCGCAGAGGGTGACAATCTGTGTTCTCTGCCCCCTCCAGCATTCCGTTTCTCGCAGAGAGTTCGTCAGAGAGTTGATTGCCTGGGCGAACAAGAGCAGGGATACTGGGCATCCTGGCCGTGTGCCTCTGTGAAATTGGAAGTATTCTGAGATGGTGGTGTTGGTCCAGAAGGCTCACCTTGTTGGTGTTGCAGAAGTTTCACCCATGAGGTGAATCCTGTCCCCAGTACCTCTTAGGTGTTTCCTTTCGACTCTGTTGAAGGCCATTTCTGCATCCAGGGAGACGATCACCTCTGGTGTTCTCTCCCTGGATGGGATCATTATTACATTCAGTAGCCACCTGATGTTCGCAGTTAGCTGTCTACCCTTGACAAAGCCGGTCTGGTCATCTGTGGCCACCTCCAGTGCACAGTTCTCCAGTCTCCTGGTCAGGATTTTCACTAGTAGCTTTATGCCTACATTGAGCAGCGAATGGGTCTATATGTTCCACATTCCGTCGTGTCTTTCTCCTTTTCGGGTACCAGCAATATCCTGGCCTTTGTTAGCGTAGGAGACAGGTTGCCCCTCGCTAACGAGTCTGCAAACACGGTGTGGGCCAGAGCTGGTACGAATTTCGAACTGAAGTCGGCCGCGAACCCATCGGTTCCAAGCGTCTTCCCCATGTGCATGGAGCCGATTCTCTCAATGATGTCTCCCAGTCTTATTAGTGCTTTCAGCTCCTCCCTCCTATGCTCCCCCACGACAGGCATGTCCAGTCCATTATGGAACCATACATCTCCACATTCCAGTCACGGGGTTCGGAGTTGTATAGCACTGGATAGAATGTCTCAAATGCTCGGTTGACCTCTTCTTGCTCGATTGCCAGTCTGCCTTTCCTATCGTTTACCTGCACTATCTCCCTTGTGGCTGTCTGCTTTCTCAGCTGGTGAGCCAGTAGGTGGCCAGCATTTTCCCAAAATTCGTAAAAGGTGCCCCGCGTCTGACGGAGTTGATGCACTGCTTTCCTGGTGAATAGGAGGTTAATGTCCATCTGTAGCTTATTCTTCTCCACCAGAAGTTCTATTGTTGGGACTTTGGAGTATTTTTTGTCGAAGTCCAGAATGGAGTCGATCGGTTGGTGGCTGGCCACCCTGTATGATAGTTTTTGGCACAAGGCCTTATCAGTCAGCAGCTCAGTGCCCAACTTGCAGGTGAGGCTTTGGGCATGGCTAGTCTCCAACCTCACATCCATGTAATATGGAACATTGTCGAAGATAACTATTGCGGAATATTCCACTCTTACTATTGTTGGCAGCACCGCTTTTCTGACTGCAAAGCAGTCTATCCCCGAGTATGCTTTGTGAACCGGCGAAAAGAAGATGAATTCTTTCTCATTGGGGTGTAAGAACCACCATGGGTCCACCGCCTCCATCTCTACCGTGAATGTTCCCAGCTCGCTTAACATCCCCATTCTTTTCCCTGATCTAGGGTTCGATCGGTCTGTCAGTGGGTCCTGTACACAATTGGTGTCGCCCCCGCATGAACAGTCAGTGTGTGTCACCATCGGTGATTTCCGCCATGGTCTTTGTTCTGAAGCCTGTGTTCTCCCAGTTGGGCGTGTATGCATTAGCCAAAACAACCGGTGCCCTGCCTAGGACACGGCTGACTATGATGTACCATCCCCTAGTTATGTCACCAATCTTGCCACAGTGAATATCGTCCTCTTATTAATCAAAATGGTCCCCGTCCGTTAGCACGAATGGGACGTCTGTCCAACCGAGCAATTTCTTACCTGCAGTCGGTCAATGTCCCTCAAGTGTGTTTCCTGTAGGAAGGCAGGCTTCTTCGGTGGGCTAAGACTCACCGGACCGTTAAGTCTCCTGACATTCCAGGTGATAATCCTGGTGGGACTCCTGCAACATCAACCATACTTACCTGGTGGATGCGCCTGCACTCTAGGGTTTCCCTTTCTGAGTCGACCATCGAAAATGGCAGCGGTCGCCGTTCTCACCACGAGGCCAGGACCCTGCTCTCCAGTGTTTCCCTTTGTCCAGGGGGCACACTACATGGCCCACAACTGTGTCTACTCCGCTAGGGTGCACCCTGCACTCCGCAGCCGTTTTACCAAACTTGCCCTTCGCCTGAGGTATTTTGATCCTCAGCATAAATCAGCACCAGTCCACGCTCCCGCTCAAAGGACAAAGAAGCCTCTGGTCATCTTTATTGGTGACTTTATTTTCAATGGTAATCCCAGGATGTTCATAGTGGACAATTCTGCGATGGTAATATAGTGGATAAATGAGAACCTTTCCAATATAGATATTAGCTATCAGTTGCGTGATGACAATGTTACTCGCCCAACCCTAAATTTTCTGCAGTTCTTCCTGAATATGTAGATGGCAGTGTCGCTATCTGTAGAGTTTCAATAGCTACTGAAGAGGGATACATTCCGTTCCCTTTGCTCAAGAGCTGTTGGTAACTACAATATTCAAAATTATCTGGGTTTTTTTCCATAGCAAACTGGAAGTAAATTGTTGACGTAAATTGTTGAAGTAAATTTCTTCAAAATGTGGTTCAGCTCGTTTAGCACAGGGGCTGGTTTAGCACATGGCTTAATCGCTGGTTTTGAAAGCAGAAAAATGCAGGCCAGCAGCACGGTTCAATTCCCGTACCAGCCTCCCCGAACAGGCGCCGGAATGTGGTGACTCGGTGCTTTTCACAGTGACTTCATTTCAAGCCGACTTGTGACAATAAACAATATTCATTTCATTTTCATTCATTCATCTCTTTAACCACACTGCCTCTGAATGACAATTAAAGTTAGCCCGTCTTGTATTTAGTATGTAAAAGCAGAAAATAATTAATATTCTTAGGAGCTCGAACTAATAATCGTTATGTCTCAGAAATTGCAGTTATTACATAAATATACTTGTATGACCCTTTAAGGAAGTATACTCAGCGAAAAGAATATGATGAAGATAGTACTCAAATTTTTGGAGTGAAAATTAAAAAAAAACATTCATCTGATATGGCTAGAGAATAACATTTTGAACTCAATAATTTTTCAAGGAGAATATCATTGCAAATTAACCAGTTCCCTGTCCAATACACGTCAAAGTAACTTGACTTAATGTGTTTATTCAAATGACTGTAACTAATCTCAGTCAGCACGCAACACGATTGTGCCACTTGGGTGTAGATTCCCTCAGCTATAAATGAAGTATGTTTCGAAAACGGATATGCATGTCAATAACGTGAAGAGGAGATCCCGTCGAAGAAAATGGGTCTGCCGATAATCAGACAGATAGAAAGTATATACTATCCTATTCTTGCAGTGGTTGGAGTTCCTGGTAAGGCAATCATAATTAGTTAATATTTCGGATTCACGAATTTATCTCTATCTTCGACAGCAGTCGTTCTAAGAATATTCTTCGAAAGTTGTTTTACGTGCATTATCTATGGACAGGTATCATTGCCATCCAGTAAATTAAAGCAGTATGGTCCATATTTATGTTTTGAACATTTTGAACGAAGCTTTACACGAAGGCTAACCGTACTTACTGTAATATTCATTCACTCAATAAATAACTTTAATGCATGCACAGTTCAACATGGTAAATATAATGCTTTGTCCTCTAATTTTCCGTTCGTGCAAAGGCTATTTTATCGTAAGTTGCTAAATTTTCGACAATTAGTTATATTGTGTAATGTGACGGTACTGCAAATTATTGATTCACCACAACACTTCTGCATTGATGGCGGTCGTTGTTACTGACCGCTGCGTTGCTTAAACTTTTATCTCGGCCGTCTACAATAGTTACCTCACATAAAATGCATAAATTCTCGCATCAGTTTAAATGTCCTAAATGTGCAGTTGTATAATCTCCACCAATGTTAGCGCAGATAAATATATAATTGAAATTCCAATACCTTAATGAGAGCTCCTATATAATGGCGACAACAGAAATTTTCACTATTATCTGTATACCTGTATACTTACCAGCAATCAGAAATAAAGTATTAATATATCTTGAGATATCTACTGTTGACTAATGATCTCCTGCTTTATGAAACGTGAATACACGACAAGTAGCACAGCAAATACACAGTTTCTCCTTTGGCGGGAGGAATTAAATTTTAATTTAGGCCAGCTCATTGTAACTTCCCCTCATATTTAACGCCACTGTTGTAGTTGTTGAGGTTGAAATTTGCTGGAATTGCATTTCCTGTGTGTCCCTGTGCTACCGGATCAATTGGATTTTTTCTGGAAGTAGTGGTGGCACACTAGCAGAAGACTCGTAGAATTTCTGTTTTAGCCATTATGTTGCTAGGTTGCAGTGGTTATTGTAATAGGTTTCAGACGTCACATCTCAACGCATCCCACAATAGTGTGTTGGGCAGGGACGCAGTACAATATTCCACTTGTTATTATCCATGCTTGGTATTCAGTGCGCTATGAGTCAATTTGAGGAAGCAACACAAAGAAAGGTGGGGTTGGCGCAGCAGTGCTCCCTCACAGCGTGTGGAAAGAAACATATTTGCTATTATCGCGGGCGATTAGAAAAGCTGTCGGACATTTCTCCGATTGACTGCAATGGAGAACGATATTATTCATTATTCCTGAAGACAAAGCTTTTTAAATACGTTCCTTTATGTGCCTTGCTTCGGTAGTGCCAAATAGCAAATGTTTAGAGACTAAAATATATCTCAGAGTGTCATACGAATTACAGGATACCTGATATTGGCATTATTATGATAAGGAAAGAGCACTAATGAGACTTGAGTTAATCTGCCTTCTCTCACATTACTGTTTCGAGCCACAATAATAATTGATTACAATTTTCTGAAATGTCTTGTAGAATATTTCACGCGTTAATGCATTCTGTGGGTCTTACAATTATTCCTTAACTCTGCATAGGGTATGGGAATGGCTGTTTCCGTCAAGCAAAGGTCAATAAAGACCTGCATGAATAAAATATGGAATTGTGCATTCGTTGAACAAGTCATATTGAAGAATTGTCGATGTCTGAAACAAGTATTAGTAAAAGGAATGGCTTCGATGCAAAATGTTACAAACGTAAAGCAATGAGAAGGAAAGAAAATAGTGTAAAACAGAACCAAATTTATCCATAAATATACAACATCTGACGATATTAAATTCCATGATAATGAGAGCTGGTTTTCGGTGTCTTTTTATAATTTTAGAGTACCCAATTATTTTTTGTTAAGGGGCAATTTAGCATGGCCAATTCACCTAACCAGTACATATTTTTGGATTGTGGGGGTGAGACCCACGTTAGGGGCCTCACGGTAGCATGGTGGTTAGCATCAATGCTTCACAGCTCCAGGGTTCCAGGTTCGATTCCCGGCTGGGTCACTGTCTGTGTGGAGTCTGCACGTCCTCCCTGTGTGTGCATGGGTTTCCTCCGGGTGCTCCGGTTTCCTCCCACAGTCCAAAGATGTGCGGGTTAGGTGGATTGGCCATGCTAAATTGCCCGTAGTGTAAGGTTAATGGGGGGATTGTTGGGATACGGGTTACGTGGGTTTAAGTAGGGTGATCATTGCTCGGCACAACATCGAGGGCAGAAGGGCCTGTTCTGTGCTGTACTGTTCTATTCTATTCTAGACACGGGGAGAATGTGCAAACTCCACACTGACAGTGACCCGGGGTCAGGATCGAATCCGGGTCCTCAGCGCCATGAGGCAGCAATGCTAACCATTGGGTCACCGTGCCACCCCCCATTTTCGGTGTCTAAAGTCTGCAATGTGCTCAATATCTACCTAAACTTAAATAGGTCAGCCAATAACTAAGCTGAGAAATGTTTCGCTCTCATCTAATTAATAGGGTTTCACTGCTTCATGAAAATGAATTGTGAGTCCAGTAGGAAGATATGTTCTCTGGAGCTTCTTGGGGGTTATCTCAAAATATAATTGCTTTACCTCTGTGCGTCTCTGCACCTATCAGGCACTTCTTACTGACGGACAATTTGCTGATAAATAACGGTGATCATGATTAACTTTGTTTTTATTCTGGCGGAAACTCCAGCACGTGTGTCAAAGTTTACGGGATTCTATACTTCATCTCTTGAAAAGCACATGTTAATGTACTGCGTCCATGAAGGCGGTTGGCGAATCCATGTTTCGTTTTTCTTTTCTGGAAGATAAAAGAGACAATTGACCAGTAGAAAGGCAAATCAAGAGTGTTCATGCATATCATTATCTATTGGTCCTACTTTATACCCTGATGAAATTAATTATTACATTCTATCCGCATTGCAGCTAATTTGGTTACAATCGTCATTCTATCCCGGGGATTGTGTGGCCTCTCCAAATGTATCACTCGATACCTGGTCGCGATGGCAACGGCGGACTTAATGATCCTGATATTTGAAGTCATACTCTATGAGATTAAAGATGCGTACTTCCCTTATTCATTCTTAAACTACACTCCTATCTGCAGTCTCAATATCGCCCTGCTTTCTGTTTCCTTCGATTGTTCTGTCTGGCTTACTGTTGCCTTTACATTCGATCGATTTGTCGCTATTTGTTGCCAAAAGCTACGAACAAGATATTGCACGGCACAAACTGCGGCTGTGGTCATAACAGTTGTTTGTTCTCTTAGTGGATTACAGAACATTCCAATTTATTTTATTTATGAACCGCGGGAATTAATTGGCAATGTACCGTGGTCCTGCTATGTAAAGTCCAGCTTCTATACCTCACCTCTCTGGAAAGCGTTTCTGTGGTTGGAAACATTTTTGATCCCATTTCTTCCATTCGTTTTTATTTTATTGCTCAATGGTCTGACTACAAGGCACATTGTAATGGCTAACAGGGTGAGAAGATCTCTGCGTCTTAATAACAATGCTGAGAATTGTATTGACCCAGAGATGAACAACAGACGAAAATCAATGATTCTATTGCTCGCCATCTCAGGCAATTTTATACTGTTATGGATGGTGATTTTCATATTTTTCTTATGTGTGCAGTTTGTGGATGTGCAATTTTTTGAAACAAATTATAACGATTCGTTCACTATTATGGAACAATCTGGGTATATGTTGAGCTGTTTGAGCTCATGCACGAATACGTTTATTTACGCAGCGTCACAGAGAAAATTCAGAGAGGAATTGAAGCTTATGATAAAGAGTTTCCTTGCTCCCATTTCGATAATTACCAAATAAATCCAGGACAAAGCGACCTATTAAAATGCTACTTCATCGACGAAGACTCACGCCCTCCATATGGACGCACGGAAGCAGCAATGCATACCATCTACAAGATGATCTGCAGGAACTCACAGAGGATGCTTCGATGACACCTTCCTTATCCCCGACGACAGGTATCTATCAGAAGGCGAACAGGTCGGTGGGAACTCCAATATTTGAAAGCTATCCTTCAAGCCACTCAACATTCTGGCCTGGAAATATGCCTCACTGTCCCTGGCTGATATTCCTGGAAATCCCTCCGTAACCGCACTGTGAATGATCGTCCACCACAGCGGCTCCTCAAGTCAACTCGCCGCCCTCATCTCTAGGGCAATTAGGAAACGGCAATAAAATTTCGCCTCGATAGAGATGCCCAAGGCGCCATGAGTAAAGAAACAAAATAACCAGCTTCACAGAGCTTAGAGGAAGTATATATTTCCGAACAAAATAAAGGCTTGCATTTCCGGAACAAATCTTGGTGAATTAGAGCTTCCATCCAATGTTTATATTGGGAGATTTGAGAGATGAAAGATGAGCCAACTGTTATCAGATTACTTCCTTTGAATGAGACATGACTCGGTTTGATCAAAGCATATTTTATTTAGGCTAAACAGATGAAAATCAATTCGAGAATTGTATTTCTTCCTCATTGTCCTCCTTTGGAAATCACCCGCAGTGGAGTAATGACATTTTACTTCACCCGGTGAAGCTTTTAACTTACCCCACTCGGCATTTGATCATTTCAGTGAGAATGTTCTTTTGCACTGGATTTCTTGACCCAGATTGCTAATTTTCAATTCATGAAATTTGGATGAGGCTGAACACGGTACAAGTTGATTAAATAAACGTTCATGCTGCTTTGTTTTGTTGTGGACAATTCCAATTTATCATTCCATCCCTGTTGCTTTCAAACCAACCACCAGCCTCTTTTAGGATTGTTAGAAATAAAGCAGTATGGTGAACGAAATTCTGTCGAAGCTGCGCCATGTCCTTGGTCTTATCACCTTAGAAATAAATGCACATAATTCAAAGTCAACACATTTGCTTGAAAATCGTGAATTCCTCTAAACATGGAATGTTAAATCCATTGCAATATTTTGTCACTCGTGTTTTGATTCAAGAGGGTTTCATATTCCCGTACCAGCCTCCTCGAAAAGGCGTCGGAATGTGGCGACTAGGGGTTTTTCACAGTAACTGCATTGAAGCCTACTTGTGACAATAAGCAATTATTGTTATTATTTTAACCGAAGACACTCAATCTCTTAACCACCCGGCCATTCTTTGTGTCACCCGCAAACTTACTGATCCCACCGCCCACATAGTCATCAATGTCATTATATAAATGACAAACAATAGGAGTCCCAGCACGGATCCCTGGGGTATACCACCGGTCAATTGCTTCCACACACTAAAGCAGCCGTCTATCATCACCCTCTGTCTCCTACCACCAAGCCAATTATGAATCAGGTTTGTTAAATAACCCTGTATCGTATCCACATTTCCTTTTAAATACACCTGAACTATGGGGCCTTGTAAAAAGCTTTGCTGTATTCATGTAAACTACATCAACTGCAGTACCCTCACTTGATTACATGCTCAAACAATTCAATCATTTTTTAATGCATGACCTCCCTCTGACAAAGCTATGCTGACTATACCTGATCAAATCTTGCCTCTTCAAGTGGAAATAGAATCTCTCGTTTAGTATCTTCTCCAGTAGTTTACCAACCATTGAAGTGAGACTCACTGGTCTGCAGTTCCCTGGCTTTTTTCTCCAAACGTTTTTAAATTGTGCGACATCATTAGCTGTTCTGCAGTCCTCTGGCACTTTCCCCCTGACCGGAGAGGAATTAAATATTTGGTTAAAGTCCTGGCAATCGTCCCCTTAACTCCCACAGCAGCCTGGGTCACAATTCATTCGAACCTGAAGTGTCTCCACTTTTAAGCCCGCCAGTACCTCCAATACCTTGAAATTCGCTGTGACAGTTTGCTCAATAACCTCGCAATTTCTCTCCTGCAGTTCCATAACTACCTCTGCATTCCCTTGGGTGAAGACAGATGCGAAATATTCGTCCAAAACCCTACCACTGTCCTCTGCTTCCATCCGCAGATTTCGCCCTGGGGCCTTAATGGGCCCTACTCTTTCCCTCGTTATCTTCTTCCCTATAGATAGATTGAAAAATAAAGCACATAACAGACCCTAAGGCCCACGATGTTGTGCCGAACCTTTGTCTTAGATTAATCATAGATTATCACAGCACCTAGTGCAGAAGGAGGCCACCCGGCCCACCGACCCCGCAACTGCCCCCGGAAAGAGCACCCCACCCAAGGCCATCACCCCCACCCACTCCCACAACCCAGTAACACAACCCAACACTAAGGGCAATATTCGACACTAAGGGCAATTTTAGCATGGCCAATCCACCTAATTTACACATCTTTGGACTGTGGGAGGAAACTGGAGCACCCGGAGGAAACCCACGCACACGGGGAGGATGTGTAGACTCCGTACAGATAGTTACCCAAGCCAGAATCGAACCTTGGACCCTGGAGCTGTGAAGCAATTGTGCTATCCACAATGCTACCGTGCTGCCCTCAAGAACAAATTAATCTACACTCCATTATTCTACCGTAATCCATGTAACTATCCAATAGCCGCTTGAAAATCCCTAATGTTTCCGACTCAACGACTTCCACAGGTAGTGCATTCCATGCCTCCACTACTCTTTGGGTAAAGAACATACCTCTGACCAATGATTACCGATAGAATAACTTGGGATTTCCCCAACTTTTACCAGCCAGAACTTTCTCATATCCCCTCTCTGCTCTCCGAATTAATGTCTTAAGCTCCACCCTGTATTTTCTGTCCTCCACTAATGCCTTTGCAGACTTGTTCCCCTTACAATTGTAAAAAGTTTTTGTTTTCCTTTTCATCGAATCCTGAACGTCTCTGGTCATATATGGTTCTCTGGGTTTATTACACCTTCCTATTTCCCGAGCGGGAATATATTTGGCCTGTATCCTCCCCATTTATTCTTTGACACCCCCCCCCCCCACCCCCCGTACACTGCTCTCCTGTAGATTTTCCAACAAGTAACTCTTTCCAGTCTACCTTGGCCAGATCCTGCCTTATTTTGTTAAAACCTACTCTGCCCCAATCCAAAACCATTTGTTGCAACTTGTCTACTTCTTTGTTCCTAACAAGTTTAAATAGAACCATATTGTGGTCGCCATCACTAAAATGCTTCCCGGCCAACGCATAACCAGCGCCATTGCCCTGAATTCGGTCCATCGCTGCACCATCCCTTGTTGGGCCCTCTATATATTGAGCTAAAATGTTCTCCTGTGTACCTTTTAAGAACTCTGCTCCATCTTACACCTTAACACGATGGCTAACCCAATTAATTTCGTGAAACTTAAAAATCACCTAATATAATATCCTCATTATTTTTACACCCCTCCACGATTTGGGCACATATATGCTCATCAATTTCCCGCTGGCTATCTGGGGTCTATAACAAACAAATAGTAACGTAGCTGCCACTGTTTTGTTCCGAAGCTCTACGCACAAATCTTCATTTGATGCCCCCTACCCCAAAGGATCATCTATTTACTTCAGTACCTTGCTCTTAACAAATAATGCAATGCCTCCTCTTTTACCCCACTCCTCTCTCTTGCCTGAAGATTCTATATCCAGGGATGTTGAGCTGCCAATCCTGCCCCTTACTCAACCAAATCTCTGTTTATAGCTATTATACCATAATTATAGGTGCCAATCATGGCCCTTAACTCAACTGTTTTACCTTTAATACTCCTGGCATTAAAATAGAGCGCATCCAGCTTTGTCCTACTCCCGTGAAACTTACGACATGTTTTCCTTCTCAGATGATTGCTTTTCAATGTTTTACGTTGTCCCTATTCTGCAATCAGTCGACGTCCCCTCCCACTGCCAAACTTGTGTAAACTCTTCCGAACAGCACGAGAAAACCCGCCAGCAAATATCTTAGACCCGCTTTGGTTTAGATATAGACCATGCCGCATGTATACGTTCCACAGTCGCAGAAAAGGCCCCAATGGTGCAGGAATCAAAAACCCTCCCTCCTGCACCAACGTTTAAGCCGCACATTAATCTATGCTAGTGTCGCATTCCTGTATTCACCAAAACGAGGCACTGGGAGTAATACAGAGATTTCAACCCGAGAGATCCTCCTCTTTAGTCTATTGCCTGACTCTCTAAATTATTGATACAAGACCACATCCATTCATTTGATACGCTGGCGATTTAGCAAACAGTGGATATTGAAGGAGGTATTGCGTTTCAGGGCTTCTGAGGCGGCACATTGTCCCTCCTAACAGACACTGTAGAAGCTTCTGGGAGAGCCTAGGAGGAATATGCTCACACTTTCCCTTGGCGAAAATATGTTGATCAGGTCAATCAGCAATAGTTTCCTGATGATAGAGGATTGGCAGACGCGCAGTTTACTGTTCTGCATCACGATACTGCTTTTCCACGTTATCTTCGTCAACTTTGGAATAGCAGTTGCAGCTTTAGTAATGGACGTGTTAACATCGTCGTCAATTGAAATTTTTTTGATTTCCCGAAGCCTAACTTTTTAAAGCTATACCTCCAACGTAATATTAAAAGTACTGATACGGTAGCATGGTGGTTAGCATCAATGCTTCACAGCTCCAGGGTCCCAGGTTCGATTCCCGGCTGGGTCACTGTCTGTGTGGAGTCTGCACGTCCTCCCCGTGTGTGCGTGGGTTTCCTCCGGGTGCTCCGGTTTCCTCCCACAGTCCAAAGATGTGCGGGTTAGGTGGATTGGCCATGCTAAATTTCCCGTAGTGTAAGGTTAATGGGGGGATTGTTGGGATACGGGTTACGTGGGTTTGAGTAGGGTGATCATTTGCTCGGCACAACATTGAGGGCCGAAGGGCCTGTTCTGTGCTGTACTGTTCTATGTTCTATGGTTATATTTGACCGTCTTTCCTAATCGCATTTGTGTCCTTGATCATGAAGGTAAATCTAAAGTATTTCCTGTAGTAAAAGACACTGATACTAACAACCGCAAGGTAGCAATGTCCAAGGCATTAGCACTCTCGCCAGGTTTATCTACGCTGGGATTCTGAAGCCCCTGTCACGCCTCACCTTGCTCAGTGAGGCCGGTTGACACAGGAGCAGCTAAGCGTTCCCCCGGCAGGGTCGTTGTGGAGTAACTGGGACGCAGAGAGGTAAGTCACTTCACCAATGTACTGCAGAAGCTTCCGTAAAGGGAGGTATGAAGAGAGAATTTAAAGGGAGCGGCTAAGTTATGGAATGTTTAAGGAATGAAGGACGTGGGGACCCGGTGTTGGGGGTATGGGTGAGAGGGGGTGGTTCCTGTGTGGGGAGCCGGACCAGTTATGGTACGGGGAAGAGCGCGGGAAACCATGTGTTGTGGGACCAGGACCTGGGTCGCGGGGTAGGGCGTTGAACCCGATTTGAGAGCGGCGAGGGTTGTTGCCCTAGTAGTGGGAGGCGGGTGGAAACGAATCTGGTTCGGGGCCGCGGGTCGGATGCGGGCCCAGTGGTGGTGGCAAGCGTATCGGGTGGTCAGGGTGGTCGTAACCGGTGCTAGGGTAGAGGGGCAGAGCGTCGTACATTCTGGCGACGAGGTCAGTACGGGACGGCTGCCAATTCGGGAGGTCAAATAATAAAGAACCAAGAAAATTACAACACTGGAATAGACGCTTTGGCCCTCCCGGCCGGCGTCCATCCAGATCCTTTATCTAAACCTGTCGCCTATTTTTCAAGGATCTACTTCCCTCTGTTCCCCGCCCATTTATACGTTGTCCCAATGCATCTTAAATGATGCTATCGTGCCCGCCTCTACCACTTCCGCTGGCAGAGCGTTCCAGGCACCCACCACCTTCTGCGTAAAAAACGTTCCACGCACATCTCCCTTAAACTTTCCCCCTCTCACCTTGAAACCCTGACCCCTTGTAAATGACACCCCCACTCTTCGAAAAAGCTTGTTGCTTTCCACCCTGTCCATAACTCTCATAATTTTGTAGACCTCAATCAGGTCCCCCTTCAACCTCTGTCTTTCCAAAGAAAACAATCCTAATCTATTCAACCTTTCTTCATAGCTCGCACCCTCCATACCAGGCAACATCCTGGTGAACCTCCTCTGCACCCCCTCTAAAGCATCCAAATCCTTCTGGTAATGTGGCGACCAGAACTGCATGCAGTATTCCTAATGTGGCCTAACCAAAGTCCTATACAACTGTAACATGACCTGCTGACTCTTGTACACAATACCCCGTCCGATGAAGGCAAGCATGCTGCATGCCATCTTGACCACTCTATCGACTGCGCTGCCTCCTTTAGGGTACAATGGCCCTGAACTCCCAGATCTCTCTATACATCAATTTTCTCTGTGACTCTTCCATTGGCCGTATAATCCGCTCTTGAAATGGATTGTGCAAAATGCACCACCTCGCATTACCCTGGATTGAACTCCATCTGCCATTTCTCTGCCCACTCTCCAATCTATTTATATTTTGCTGTATTCTCTGACAGTCCTCCTCGCTATCCACAACTCCACTAATCTTAGTATCATCTGCAAACTTGCTAATCAGACCACCTATACCTCCGTCCAGATCATTTATGTACATCAAAAACAACAGTGGTCCGAGCACGTATGCCTGTGAAACAGCACTCGTCACGTTTCTCCATTTTGAGACACTCCCTTCCACCACTACTCTCTGTCTCCTGTTGCCCAGGCAGTTCTTTATCCATCTAGCTAGTACACCCTGAACCTCATACGACTTCACTTTTTTCATCAACCTGCCATGGGAACATTTATCAAACGCCTTACTGAAGTCCATGTATATGACATGTACAGCCCTTCCCTCATCAACTAACTTTGTCAATTCCTCAAAGAATTATGTTAGATTTGTAAGGAATGACCTTCCCTGCACTAAACCATGCTGCCTATTAAGTATATAAGTATATTTTCTTCAAAATGTGAATAGATCCTATCCCTCAGTATCTTCTCCAACAGTTTGCCTATCACTGATGTCAAGCTCACAGGTCTATCATCCCCTAGATTATCCCTGATACACTTCTTAAACAAAGGGACAACATTAGTAATTTTCTAGTCCTCCGGGACCTCACCCGTACTCAAGCATGTTGCAAAGATATATGTTAAGGCCGCAACTACTTCGTCCCTCGCTTCCCTCAGTAACCTGGGATAGATTCCATCCGGACCTGGGGACATGTCCACCTTAATGCCTTTTAGATACACAAAACATCCCCCTTCCTTATGCCGACTTGACCTAGAGTATTTAAACATTCATCCCTAGCCTCAACATCCGACATGTCCATCTCCTTGGTGAATACCGGTGCATAGTACTCATTAAGAATCTCACCTATTTCCTCTGACTCCACGCATAAATTCCCTCTTTTGTCTTTGAGTGGGTCAATCCTTTCTCTAGTTACCCTCTTACTCCTTAATACGAACAAAAGGCTTTGGGACTTTCATTAACCCTGTTAGCCAAAGATATTTCATGACCCCTTTTCGCTCTCTTTATTGCGCGTTCCAGATTTGTCGAACTTTCCCGATATTCCTCCAACGCTTCATCAGTTTTAACTCGCCTAGATCTTATGTATGCTTCCTTTTTCATCTTAGCTTGTCTCACAATTCCACCCGTCATCCATGGTTCCCTAATCTTGCCATTTCTATCCCTCATTTTCACAGGACATGTCTGTCCTGCACTCTAATCAAACTTTGCTTAAAAGACTCCTACATTTCAAATGTGGATTTACCCTTAAAGAGCTGCTCCCAATCAACATTCCCTAGCTCCTGCCGAATTTTGTTATACTTCGCCTTTCCCCAATTTAGCACTCTTCCTTTAGGAACATTCTCGTCTTTGTCCATGAGTATTCTAAGACTTATGGAATTGTGATCCCTATTCCCAAAGTAATCACCGACTGAAACTTCAACCACCTGGCCAGGATCATTCCCCAATACGAGGTCCAGTATAGCCCATTCCCGAGTTGGATTATTTACATACTGCTCTAAAAAAATACTCTCCTGGATGCTCCTTACAAATTGTGCTCCATCTACGCCTCCAAGACTACATGAATCCCATTCAATGTTGGGGAAGTTGAAATCTCCCATCACGACCACCTTATTGGTCCTACATTTTTCTATAATCTGCCTGCATATTCGTACCTCCCCTTCACGCTCGCTTTTGGGAGGCATATAGTAAAGTCCCAACAATGTTATTGCACCCTTCCTATTTCGTACCTCTACCCATATTGCCTCAGTGCTCGAATGCTCCATGGTGCCCTCCTTAATCACAGCTATGATATCATCTCTGACCAGTAATCTAACTCCTCCACCCCTTTTACCTCCCTCTCTATACCTCCTGAAGCATCTATACCCTGGGATATTTAGTTGCCAGTCTGGCCCTTCCCTCAACCAAGTTTCAGTCAATCCAAGAGAGGCGTTTCCCGAGAAGGAGGAAGGCGCGTTGCCTTGGAAGGGGCGTCAGTCTGGGAGTGAGGAGTGGTCAGTTTGGGAGGCGCGCTTACCCGGGACGAGTGTCTGTCAGAAGGATCCGTCAGTCCTGGAGGCGGTGAGTCAAGAAGGGCGTGTGTTGGACCAGGTCGCAGGGCCAGAGGGGTAGGATCGTGTCCCTGGTGGTCAGGCCGCGTGGTGGAACTTGGTCCGGCGTCGGGACGGGAGGTGTCAGGTGTTACTGTCGTGTGTTTGGTCCCCTGGGTCTGGTGCTTGTGCGGGGTATCCAGTGCGTGGGACCGTCTGGGTGGTTTAATAGTCACGTTGAAGTTAGAAGTTGTTTTTTGCCCTTCTACCTCTTTCAGGGTAACTATCCTGGTAAAACTGGCGATACCACCCGACCTTAACAATTTAAATCGCTTCTCTCGATTGATTCCCAGCCCAGACTATTTGTGCATCGATGTTGACACTTTTGGGAAAATGCTGGATAAATCCTTCCCTGGGAAATGTTCGTGTTTCTGAGCGCATTATACGCCCGAAATGCTGTGGTGCGGAACCCAGGCTTCATTATGTTATTTGTCTGTTGTAAGTATATCTCGATTTCCATGCTCCTATGGCATCATCAGCGGAGTTCACAGCTTTGAGCACAATGGTGTGCAATTCAGTCTTCGAAATCAGTCACACACGCAGCTTTAAATAAGATCCAATATTTCCTATTTGAAAATGTATGTAATGCCCCGGAGCCAAATTTAACAGCACAGATGTCCAACCTGGAATTGCATCTCATAGAATCAGTGCAGTTCAGAAGGATGCCATTCGGCCCATCGGCTCTGCACGACCCGAAATTCCTGGCAAATCATCTGTAATCGAGGGTCAACAATCGGATCCGCTGTTAGGGATAGGAGCGCAAGCAGTCCAAACTGAAACCGAAGCTATGGAAGTTCCGCATGTAATTATGTTTAGAAATCGAATTCTGATAAAGATGGAACCTTTTTCTCGCAGACATAGAGACATCAGAGAGATGTACCATCGAAATATCTTAAATTAGTTACTAAGAATAAGATATGAAATTCCTTTGCTGGACATTGAGGGATATGAATATACCGGCGCGTGCAACCCGAAGGATTTTTTTCTGGCCAGCTCTTCCCAAGGACGTGGTGCAGTTTTGCAAAACGTGTCATTATCGGCAGAGACTTGGTAATCCCACAATTTACAGAATGCCAGAGGCGGCATGGTGACACAGTGTTTAGGACTGGTGCCTCATAGCTCCAGGGACCCGGTTCAATTCCGTCCTTGGGTGGCTGTCTATGTGGTGTGTACAAATTCTCCTTGTATCTGCGTGGGTTTCCTCCGAGTGCTCCGGATTCCTCCGACAGTCCAGTAAAAGTACTTGCAACTTGTAAGGTTTGATTGCCACAATGCCTGTTACTGAATGAGTGAATTGACGGAATGTGTCAATAGAAGCAGATGAATCAGCGAATGGGCAGTGCAGGTAGATGTTTCTGTTCGTGGTAAGCAGGTAAGGCGAGTGACGGCGTATTGGGTGTCGGTAGAGCGGGAGGTGGACAAGGTGGTATCTCGATTGGGTAGCAGATGGGTCGGTTTCCTGGAATGTAGGGAGGCAGGTCGCTGCGAATGGGATTAATTCATACGATCATAGAATAATAGAATTTACAGTGCAGAAGCAGGCCATTCGGCCCATCGTGTGTGCACCGGCCCTTCAAAAAAGCACCCGACCAAAGCCCTCGCCACCACCCTATCCCTGTAACCCAGTAACCTCAACTAACCTTTTTGGAAACTAAGGGCAATTTAGCATGCTCAATCCATCTAACCTGCACGATTTTGGACTGTGGGAGGAAACCAGAGCACCCAGAGGAAACCCACGCAGTCATGGGGAGAACGTACTGATTCAGCACAGACAGTGACCAAGCCAGGAATCAAACCTGGGGTCCTGGAGCTGGGAAGCAACTGTACTAAGCACTGTGCTACCGTGCTGCCCCAGTGCATTTAAGTTTTATGAAGCCATGCAGCGGCACTTTGTGAGGCGGTAACGTGGCAGTTGGTTGCAGTACCATCTGATTAATTTCTTTTTTTTTTTTTTTTAAATTTTTATTGAGAAATTTTGATTTTATACAACATTGACGCACCTTAGTAAAATACCGAAAATAACAATAATATTAACAATCATATACATTCGCCCCATCCCCATGAACAACCCAGCATTTTAACAACAACGCATATTAACACAATATAAAGTTACAGAATAAACACTACAATAATGCACCCCCCCCCCCCCCGGGTTGCTGCTGCTATTGACCCAGTTACCTATCTCTGAGCCAGGAAGTCCAAAAAAGGCTGCCATCGTTTATACAACCCTTGTGTTGATCCTCTCAGGGCAAATTTGACCTTTTCCAATTTTATAAATCCCGCCATGTCACTGATACAGGTCTCCACACTTGGGGGCCTTGCATCCTTCCATTGTAACAGAATCCTTCGACGGGCTACTAGGGACGCAAAGGCCAGGACACCGGCCTCTTTCGCCTCCTGCACTCCCGACTCTACCGCAACTCCAAAAATCGCGAGTCCCCACCCTGGCTTGACCCTGGATCCAACCACCCTCGACACCGTCCCCGCCACCCCCTTCCAGAATTCTTCCAGTGCTGGGCATGCCCAGAACATGCCCTGAGGTAGAATGGGCTGAGGTTAGAAACAGGAAAGGAGAGGTCACCCTGTTGGGAGTTTTCTATAGGCCACCTAATAGTTCTAGGGATGTAGAGGAAAGGATGGCGAAGATGATTCTGGAAAAGAGCGAAAGTAACAGGGTAGTTGTTATGGGAGACTTTAACTTTCCAAATATTGACTGGAAAAGATATAGTTCGAGTACATTAGATGGGTCGTTCTTTGTACAATGTGTGCAGGAGGGTTTCCTGACATAATATGTTGACAGGCCAACAAGAGGAGAGGCCACATTGGATTTGGTTTTGGGTAATGAACCAGGCCAGGTGTTAGATCTGGAGGTAGGTGAGCACTTTGGAAACAGTGACCACAATTCGGTGACCTTTACGTTAGTGATGGAAAGAGATAAGTATACCCCGCAGGGCAAGAGCTATAGCTGGGGGAAGGGCAATTATGATGCCATTAGACATGACTTAGGATGTGTTGGTTGGAGAAGTAGGCTGCAAGGGTTGGGCACACTGGATATGTGGAGCTTGTTCAAGGAACAGCTATTGCATGTTCTTGATAAGTACGTACCAGTCAGGCAGGGAGGAAGGGGTCGAGCGAGGGAACCGTGGTTTACCAAAGAAGTGGAATCTCTTGTTAAGAGGAAGAAGAAGGCCTATGTGAAGATGAGGCATGAAGTTTCAGTTGGGGCGCTTGATAGTTACAAGGAAGCGAGGAAGGATCTAAAGAGAGAGCTGAGACGAGCAAGGAGGGGACATGAGAAGTCTTTGGCAGGTAGGATCAAGGAAAACCCAAAAGCTTTCTATAGGTATGTCAGGAATAAAAGAATAACTAGGGTAAGAGTAGGGCCAGTCAAGGACAGTGGTGGGAAGTTGTGTGTGGAGGCTGAGGAGATAAGCGAGATACTAAATGAATACTTTTCGTCAATATTCACTCAAGAAAAAGATAATATTGTGGAGGAGAATGCTGAGACCCAGGCTATTAGAATAGATGGCATTGAGGTGCGTAGGGAAGAAGTGTTGGCAATTCTGGACAAGGTGAAAATAGATAAGTCCCCGGGGCCGGATGGGATTTATCCTAGGATTCTCTGGGAAGCCAGGGAAGAGATTGCTGAGCCTTTGGCTTTGATTTTTAGGTCATCATTGGCTACAGGAATAGTGCCAGAGGACTGGAGGATAGCAAATGTGGTCCCTTTGTTCAAGAAGGGGAGTAGAGATAACCCCGGTAACTATAGGCCGGTGAGCCTAACGTCTGTGGTGGGTAAGGTCTTGGAGAGGATTATAAAAGATACGATTTATAATCATCTAGATAGGAATAATATGATTAGGGATAGTCAGCATGGTTTTGTGAAGGGTAGGTCATGCCTCACAAACCTTATCAAGTTCTTTGAGAAGGTGACTGAACAGGTAGACGAGGATAGAGCAGTTGATGTGGTGTATATGGATTTCAGTAAAGCGTTTGATAAGGTTCCCCACGGTCGGCTATTGCAGAAAATACGGATGCTGGGGATTGAGGGTGATTTAGAGATGTGGATCAGAAATTGGCTAGTTGAAAGAAGACAGAGAGTGGTAGTTGATGGGAAATGTTCAGAATGGAGTTCAGTTACGAGTGGCGTACCACAAGGATCTGTTCTGGGGCCGTTGCTGTTTGTCATTTTTATAAATGACCTAGAGGAGGGCGCAGAAGGATGGGTGAGTAAATTTGCAGACGACACTAAAGTCGGTGGAGTTGTAGACAGTGCGGAAGGATGTTGCAGGTTACAGAGGGACATAGATAAGCTGCAGAGCTGGGCTGAGAGGTGGCAAATGGAGTTTAATGTGGAGAAGTGTGAGGTGATTCACTTTGGAAAGAATAACAGGAATGCGGAATATTTGGCTAATGGTAAAATTCTTGGTAGTGTGGATGAGCAGAGGGATCTCGGTGTCCATGTACATAGATCCCTGAAAGTTGCCACCCAGGTTGATAGGGTTGTGAAGAAGGCCTATGGTGTGTTGGCTTTTATTGGTAGAGGGATTGAGTTCCGGAGCCATGAGGTCATGTTGCAGTTGTACAAAACTCTAGTACGGCCGCATTTGGAGTATTGCGTACAGTTCCGGTCGCCTCATTATAGGAAGGACGTGGAAGCTTTGGAAAGGGTGCAGAGGAGATTTACCAGGATGTTGCCTGGTATGGAGGGAAAATCTTATGAGGAAAGGCTGATGGACTTGAGGTTGTTTTCGTTAGAGAGAAGAAGGTTAAGAGGTGACTTAATAGAGGCATACAAAATGATCAGAGTGTTAGATAGGGTGGACAGCGAGAGCCTTCTCCCGCGGATG
Source organism: Scyliorhinus canicula (assembly GCF_902713615.1). Classification (NCBI taxonomy): domain Eukaryota; kingdom Metazoa; phylum Chordata; class Chondrichthyes; order Carcharhiniformes; family Scyliorhinidae; genus Scyliorhinus; species Scyliorhinus canicula. The sequence continues at coordinate 38,136,912 of NC_052158.1, forward strand.
GAGGTGGCTAGCACGAGGGGACATAGCCTTAAATTGAGGGGTAATAGATATAGGACAGAGGTCAGAGGTGGGTTTTTTACGCAAAGAGTGGTGAGGCCGTGGAATGCCCTACCTGCAACAGTAGTGAACTCGCCAACATTGAGGGCATTTAAAAATTTATTGGATAAGCATATGGATGATAAGGGCATAGTGTAGGTTAGATGGCCTTTAGTTTTTTTTTCCATGTCGGTGCAACATCGAGGGCCGAAGGGCCTGTACTGTGCTGTATCGTTCTATGTTAACATATGGGCGTGGTTCGCAGGACTCCCCGAACATCTGGTGCACCTGTCCTCACCCCCGAAGAACCTACTCATCCTAGTCCCGGACATGTGGGCCCGGTGCAGCACCTTAAATTGGATGAGACTAAGCCTCGCACATGAGGAGGAAGAGTTGACTCTCTCCAAGGCATCCGCCCAAGTCCCGTCCTCTATCTGCTCCCCGAGTTCCTCCCATTTAGCCTTCAGCTCCTCCACTGACGACTCCTCCACCTCCTGCATTACCTTATAGATGTCAGACACCTTCCCCTCTCCTACCCACACCCCCGAAAGCACTCTATCCATCGCCCCCTGCGAGGGCAGCAAAGGGAATCCCTCTACCTGTCGCCTAGCAAACGCCTTTACCTGCAGGTATCTGAACATGTTACCCTGGGGAAGGCCAAATTTATCTTCCAGTTCCCACAGGCCCGCAAACCTCCCGCCAATAAACAGGTCCCTCAATTTGCTGATGCCCGCCCTTTGCCCCCCCCCCTGAATCCCCCATCCGTGTTCCCCGGGATGAACCGATGGTTGCCACCCAGTGGAGCCTCCATCGAGCCCCCTGTTTCCCCCCAATGCCGTCTCCATTGTTCACCACAGATCCCCAAAGCATCATTCAGGGTCTCTGGATTACTAGTTCAGTGGCAGTATTACCACGTCAGTACACAATGATTTGGTTCCTAAGTTAGAATTTCAGAACCTAGATTAATGATCCAGTGATAGTAACTCAGGACCTACCAGCAGCAAGGAAATGGATATCTTGTTCAAAAATCCAAAATCAACGTTAGCATCGATACTGGTGACACTGAAGTTCCAAGTTGTCAGAAAGCAGTCGCCTGGATCACGAAAACCCTTTGGGAATGAATATCTGCTGTTACTACCTGTTTAGGCACACACGTGACATCAGGTCCGTATAAATGTGGTTAATTCGAAACTAACTTGTGACAGTCTTGCCAGATACACAGCTGAAAAAATAAATAAAGCACTTTGTAAACGATATCCTCATGAAAAAATAAACACCTGTGACGTCCCGCAACTGCGGAAGGTGTTGGATGCAAGGAGAGAAAAGTCCCTTGCGTGGAGTATGAGTTTCAGCTCGTCAAATTGCTATAACATGCTTTCAACATGACGCAAACAGCCTCGAACCTTAACTAATCTCGCGTGAAGTGAGGCGACACAACCTGTAGCTTCATGTCCATCGATAAGTGAGATCATTTGGTACGACACGCAACTAATGATACAGATGATAAAAGGAGAAATCGAACAACATTCAATAAAACAGCTAAAATATAAGTAGTTGTTTCAACTCTGATTGGTGCATATAATAGTCTGGAACCCACACACATCCGATCTTGTAAAAAAACTGGAAATGGTTCATTGATGTGCAAGACGTTCGTCTTAAAACTCCTTGCTGGTGTATCGTCTTTGCAAAACGCCCTGCATTGCAACTACAAAGACAGTTGAGAAAGTGTATACTCTCCACCTAATTGTTCATCATGAATTTGCTGCTGACACTTCAATTGTTAAACAGCCAAGACCAGTGCAGAAAGTTAAATGATAGCCGGTTTAGCCTTTTTGAATCGTCGTACATGCAAATCGGACATATTCGGACAGAATAGTACAAGAGAATGAAACAGCTTTTCCCATAACGTAACTAACCGAACCACTTCAAAGGCGCCAAACGTAGACACAGGCTAAGGGAAACAAGCACAGATAGTGCATGCAAATTTCAACATCTGTGTATAACCCCATTGCACAGCTATCAGAGATTATTACTCTGAGATAGACAACCACACAGCTCTAAAAAGAAGCTACGAAAAAATCAATAAACATACCACCCTATCTATATCTTAGTCGGTTATTGGTTTAGATAGCAGGCACAGAAAAGGAACAGCGAGCCAATCGACCACATAAATCCGCTTCACGAACGTCTGACAAATTGCGCTAAATTTGTGGGATCTATTCGGCAGGACTGTTAAGCAACAGCCTGGCATAGTCACACATATCAACGAAAATCGCAGACTCCCGGATCACCTTCACGACTATTTTCTGTCGCACCAATTAGCCAGCATCATAGCTGTGTTAATGTCTGGAAAGAATGGCCGTCATATTCCACTACTCCGAAAGCCAAAAATGCTCATAGGATCAGATCAAAGATGAGGGACTAAATATTCTGCAGATTTCCAACTATTGTCTTTCCTCCACTGTAGCATCTGCACTCCAGAAAAGGCTATTTGACTAATCCCACTAATGGGAGAAGCACCAGATGAAAACATTTGGACAGACTAGCCTTGCATCCACTGGTGTTTAGAAGAATACGATGCATATCATATCGTGAGGGGTCGTGATAGGCTGGGTGTGGGGGAGATGTTTCCTCTTGTGAAAAAATCTACAACTCGTGTTCACTGTCAAAAATATGCCGACCTAAAAGTTAAGACAGAGATCAGAAGAACAGTTATTTTCTCGCAGGGTTGAGAGTATTTTGACCTCTTTTCCTCAAAAGGCAGTGGAAGCAGAAAGCTGAATATTTTAAAGCTGGACAGATTTTTTACAAGCAAGGGAGTAAACAAATATAACGAGTTGGTGGAATTTGGAGCGACGTTTGCAATCAAAGCAGCCGATGCCTTATTGAGTTGCAAAGGACGAACAAGAGGCCGAGTGCGCGACTCCTGTTGGAAATTATCAGGTGTGTATTGATAGAACATAGATAGAACAGTACAGCACAGAACAGGCCCTACTGCCCTCAATGTTGTGCCGAGCCATGATCACCCTACTCAAACCCACGGATCCACCCTATACCCGTAACCCAACTACCCCCCCCCCTAACCTTACTTTTATTAGGACACTACGGGCAATTTAGCATGGCCAATCCACCTGACCCGCACATCTTTGGACTGTGGGAGGAAACCGGAGCACCCGGAGGAAACCCACGCACACAGGGGGAGGACGTGCAGACTCCACACAGACAGTGACCCAGCCGGGAATCGAACCTGGGACCCTGGAGCTGTGAAGCATTTATGCTAACCACCATGCTACCCTGCTGCCCCTGATGAACCTGGCCATGTTAAATCTCATTTGTAAGATGCATTGTGGGTGGAAAGGACAGCGAATAAATTCTGTGCGTGGGAATTCAATGGTCATCAGCAAGAAAGACTCAGTTACCTCATTACTAATCGAGATGACCGATTTCCAAAGGAGATGCCTGCCTGCGTGTACCAGCAGAAAGTAATGAACGAAGGAATACGAGGGGCAGTAAAACGACACAATCTCGAGTTACCAATCTACCTTCTTAAACTTTATCTATCTCCCTGATGGCATAGTCTTTTTGGGTTCAGCGAAAGCTTTTAAATTAATCCAGCTCCCAAAGCAAATTATCTCTCTATAATTCACTTCTTTGGAAGGAATGTGAGCAGCACATTTTCAGTTCTCCACCTAAGTAAGACTCGTTGCTGTGGCCAATTGTGTCCGGATTTGTTTAATTCCTGGGGCAGAGTGTTATTACGGTAGTATTGTTTCAAAATACTCTCCCAGCGTCTGCCTGAGCTCCTCGCTAGCATTCATCAAACTATCTGTCTCCGGTGTATATCTACCAACTCGATCAAACCTATCCTACTGGATGTGTGGCCTGATGCAGAAAGTGGTGTTGGTGACGTCACAGGTTGCCGCCCTTACTGGTATCGTCCTCGCTATGTTGTGGGACAGTATTCACTCTCCCCTATCGGCTTCCTGGGTGACATCGTTTTCTAAATTCCGAATTTCCTACGTATAATTTAGATCAGTACTTGGCCTGCATCCGCACAGGGCATTTTCGTTTAAATGTACCAGTTACGGACACACAGCTGTTGCCTGTGTGCGCACAGTTATCCAGACTTGTGCCTATGTGCCTCCCTTTTTTCTCAACCACATATTGTCGGGTCCCATTATATCCCATCCACATTCCCTCCAGTATGACTCCTATATTACTCTTAAACCGACTTTGCTGTTTAAGATATTGGCGATCCCTAATGCCATCCCTCGTGTTGTCCCCGGGGTTTCTCTACATCAAATTTTAAACCCTATGTTGGTCAGTTGTCGTAATTGACAGTCACTGACACTGGGGTGTCTTTTTACCAGTGAGAAGTGCTCGATCTGCTCAGTGCTGATCCAAAACGGAGCCTTTCCCCTGCTGACCTTTCCGAGGTTTTCTCTCAGCTGCGTGACCATCACTGCCCATTGATACTGCACAGCGTTCGGTTTTGTTTCCAGGCATCGCCCTCCCTCCTCCCCTTGACAACCTCATTGATAGTTTGGGCGTGCTCTTTTCGCCCATTAACCATCAAGCTGCTTGCCTTGTTCCCAGCCAAATCTTCTTCGGCGTCCTGCCGAGTATTCTCATTTAAACTTTCCAAAGTCTGTTGAACTTATCGTACTAAAACTCTGAAATTTTTCAAATCAGCCTAATGAGCATGTTAATTATGGACATCCATGCACTGTACGCATTTGCTAAATTATTTACCACTTCCCTCCCTCTTGTGCCCCTTCAGCCAGGGTCTATTCTCATCGTCGCCTGTACCTATCATCCTGCCCAGCAACTGACGGATTAAGTGGAGGTATAATTTCCTGAGTGGAGAGGGGGACCAGTTTGGTAGCTGTGACCCGGCGAGATCCACTCCTGGTACCAAATCATATTGTGCGTTGACAAGTACTATCTTCCTTGTACGTTTTGATACCAGCTAGTTTTGAGGACTTGGGGTGGCTTCAGGATAAGTGGGGAGGGGTGTAGTAGCAGTTGGTATTAACCCTTTTAGAACTTCGGAATAGATGTACTCTCGCTCTACAATCTTACCTGGGCACCTCTGCTCTAACTCCAGCCCTTTTTCCGGCCGTGGTCTAGACATGCTAGCTCCACAGACCGATCGTTAGTTTATCCCCATCAAACACGAGTGAGGGTCTTCCTTAGGGAGCAGTGATCGGAGCTCCCATTATCCTTTTTGTTCATCACTCTATGGATGTTGCACCCAGATATTATCGTTTTATTGAGGTGCACCCACCGGATACCGTCCTCGCACTCGACCGCATCAGGTGGGGTAACCCACATGTATCCGGGGCATTTCGGACCGATTGTTTGTTTTACTTGAAATTCCGTCTGTATATTTGTGCCCTTGTGACCTTTCCAGGTTGAGGAATACCACGGAGCACACGGTGATCAGATCGGTCATTCTTCAAAGAGATCAAGGTAGCAGCTGCTATTATTCATCAATATATGATGCCCATTTCCCCTTATCACCTCCAGCAGATACTGGCACACGCTCTTTCAGCAATCCCTCTTGAATATCATCCCAGAATCTAAGTTGGCCAGGTCCCCGAGTTTAATTATGCGCCTTCTGTGGACATTTTGTTTTGTGGCTAATACCACATGTCAGTATTGTTTACCTTCTGCACCTTTATTAAAATTCCAAACTGCCAAAGGCCATGAGTATGGGGAAACTCAGTTTCCAGCTCCATCGGGTCACCCCAAACCCACTTTGATGGTACAAGTGAACACCATCGAATATGGGGTCAGGCGGAAGATAATGCTACGAGCCTTCCAGTCCAGCATGTTTAATGGGGTTGCTTCTCGGGGTCGATGAGTCGCGGTCTTTGGTGCAAGGCAGGGTTACATAATGGGAAGCTTGATGACATAATCACACAGCCAGAAGGGTTGTGGATAACAATACATTACATGTGCATGACGATGATGGGTTTGGTGTTGGACAACGGGATGATAAATGCAGAGTCACACAGCTAGAAGCTCTGTAATTAACGAGACATTCATATATGTATGATGAAAATGGATTTGTTGTTAGACAACGTAGCTTGAGGAACTGGACAATGGACCTCAGACATCGCCTATCGAGAACGGTGGCGGCCATCTTCCGTGAAATTAAGGGGAAGATGAATGTGGAGGCGTCTAAGGGGCAAGAAGTTTACTGCAATGTCTCAAACTATAAATTCAAATACTAATACAGTACTATACATTATATGTACAACAGGGACAGCAGACTATTTGCATTCCCTTTTAAAGAGAATCGATGTGGAAAGGCTCTGGCTACCTGCAACCTGCTCTTCCACCGGCTCCTGTACGGAGCGTCATAGCAGGTGCTTCTGGGGTCCCGGTAGCCGGTATTTCTGAGTGAACGCCATTTAATCGCGACTGGTTTTCTTTTCCTGAGTGTCCTCAGTCGAAATTAATGGTTCGAGGTCCGGATCTCGATCTAAGGGTTCAGAGCCCGCTGACTCATTCCCCTCTAGGGCGATGTGGGACTGATGGAACTTGTTTTTGGACTCGAATGCTTTCATTTGGTTCATATACCATCCGGCTTTCCAGGGATCCACCAGAACCCGGTAAATGGAAGGGCTTGCCGTTTCTATCAGCGGGTGTCCTGCATATTTCAGGGATAAGAAGATGCTGGACTGGAAGGCTCGGAGCATTATCTTCCGCCTGACCCCATATTCGATGTGGTTCACCTTTACCATCAAAGTAGGCTGGGGATGAACCCGATGGAGCTGGAAACGGGGTTTCTCCGTGCTCATGGCCTTGCGCCGTTCGGAATTTTAATAAAGGTGCAGATGGTAAAGTTTTCCAATCTCGAGACGAAACCCCTTTATTCCCACAATGGCAGGAAGCCAGTTACACTATTGTAGACATACATGTTGTCTCAGTATATTACTGCTTGTGCGGGGAACTGGTCGAGATGGGTGACCACGAAAGATAGGGCCGCTCGCTCTGCAGCCTGGACACTCATATGGGTAGTAAGTTTTAAGGCTTCCCTTTCTGGTATTCCATATGAAGACCGCACCCTGTTTGCCTATTTCCATCCTCCACCATAGAGGACACGTCGACATATATTTATAGCGCATTATTATTTGTTTATCAGGGTCCTCCCTCCTTATGTTTTGGCACAAATGGCCCCTTGGGGTCAGTTGTTGCCGTGCCCTAGCATACATGAGGTTCCACTCCATAGCTGATATTGTCCGCTAGGAAGGAGGGGGCTCGGCTATGCTTTACCGGGATATCACGTCACTGGTGCATTCCTGTCCAGCCCGCAATACAGTTTTGACTGACTGACCCATCTTCAATGCGCGCGTCCAACAATAGCTGAAAAGGGCTGTGTTCCGTGGAAATGGTCTCAGCCGAAGATGTGGCTGAAATGTTGCACCGCCAAGAAAACCACGAAAATATGCTTCTGGCAAACTAGAAGCCCTGTTGGACTGGGGTCTGGAGCCCGGAAGCATAGGAAACCGGCCCGAATCTCTCGTGCCGTTCCTGCATTATGGCTACAAATGTGCTATACGTGGCGCTGCTTCTCGTGTGAAGGGAAGGTCTTGATTGGGTGCTTGTCGGGCCGCGGTTTCTGCTGGGGCCTGGTTAACCTCCTAGATAGCCTGCGTGTGCTACTCAGCCGTTAAAAGGTCTGAAACCATCAATGTGGTTTCTGAAGCACCCCGAGTCCAGAAAGTAGCGCAACGAGCTTACGAAATTTGGGAGGGGAATGCGTGTTACGGAATAGATTCATTTCCTTTCTCTTTGTTGCTTCCCCTTGGTCACACCTGTCCCGAGTTATGAGACTTTTGATCTTAAAATCAGGGCTTTCTTGCGGGTTACCTCTAGGCCTCATGTAATGAAGAGGTTCAGCAGTTCATGTAGCAGTTGAAGATATCCCCCACCCCGCCCTCTCCCCTTCCCCTCCCCCCCTGTTCGGTATGGAGGATGAGATTGTCCACATACTGAACCAAACGTTCTGGTTTTGAAAACACTTCCAGACCCTTTGTAAGTTCTTGGTGAAGTACGGAGGTTGAGTTATGAAATCATTGTGGCGGGGTGTCCAAGTATATTGTTTCACATGAAATGGGAAGGCAACCTTATACTGGCACTGACTGTCTAGGGGAATCGACCAGGAGCCGTTGCTAATGTCCAGCACTGTAAATTACTTGCCGTGTGGGGCCTGTCATATCATGGCTTCATGGCTTGTTGTTACAGTAGGGGTTGTGATTGGGATGGTTTGGTTCCGGTCTCAGCATTCGATTGTTAAACTCCATGACCAGTCCAGTTTTCCGGCCAGTCAAATTGGGGATACATTAATGGATGCAGCTGTTCTACTAAACTGTTAATTACATTGGCCACTTTCCCTTGGCTTGTTTTGGAAAGTCACACTGACTTTGGGGTTTTGGATTAAGTCCTTCTTAAATGATGTCGCCTGTGATCCGGCCACAGCCATGTTTGGGTTGCGAATGCCTTTGTGTGCTTCGCTAGTATCCCCTGTGTCCCCGGATAATCAGTCATGTCAATGGTCTAATCCAGAACTGCCCGATGGTCGAGATTCTGTCTACATACGTGCCCGTAGCGGTTTCTACCGCTGGCTAATTTGGTTGGGCCATTAACTATACAACAGCAATTGTCTGTGGCAAATTAGAGATTGGAATTTCGCATGAGGTCGGAACCTAGAATGTGTTCTGCTTCGAGGTAGATGTTGACTCGGATGGTGGCGTGGTAACACACCAAGCCACCCAAGCTGAATTCTAATGGCTGTGCCTCAGACTATTCTTCCATCTGGCCTGTAAAGCCACTTAACATTATATTTTTTATGAGGCGCCATGGTTTGGCCCTTGTTCCGCACTGTAACCAATCACTGTTTGTCGATGCACTATTTGTCTACTGTGAACGTACCGTTCGTTCCCTTGGCCGCAGAGAAATACTTTTCACTGCACTTCGGTACATGTGACAATTAATCAATGTGATATCCAGTTCACGGGACGTATTAAGGGTAGTGCGGGATTCTTTTGTCTCCCACAGGAACTTGTACTCCGGCCTTTTGGCTAATATCAGCGCCTGGATTTGTCTGTCTCTCTTGTGGTGACCATGAATTGGATTCAATTTGAATTGGATTTTGGAGCGGGCAAGGAGTTGAATTAGGGGTTTGCCTGTCTACACTCTGAGCTCTGGGTTTGGAAGTGTTAAAGGAATAAAAAAAAACCTCGTACCTCGCCTTGTACCAGTGGTGTCCCTACACAATCCAATTTGCCGTTCTATACCTAAGTCATTAAGGCCTGGTGCTACCATTTACTCTACTCGGAGTCCAATTGGGGATACAGGCTGTCCGGCTTGTCTGGTTCGTCTATGGACATTATCATAGCCTGTCTGGCATCTCCCTCCATTAGTGTCGGCCGGGGCCTTTGCTCTATGTATCATGGGTGTGTTTGCGACTGTTGGCAGGGCGCCCTGCACTCTCCAACTAAGTGACCAGCCTCTACGCAATTGTAGCACGGCCCCTGGGTAGATAAATATCTGGCGTCCCCTCTGGGTTGGTCTCTGGTTCTGGTAGTGGGATGATACCTTCTGCCCGTTGTCGGCGTGTCTCTGTTTCTGGGCTTGTGAGGACCGTATAGGGGCGGGTAGTCTGTGTAACTGCGTCCCATGTTCCGATACCCCCCTCGTTCTGTCACACCAGGCCACGATGTGAATGTGGGCGGATGGTGATAATTTTTCCCGCCTTCGTGTATTTGGGAGAGTTTACTTGCCGTACCTCACTCTCCCAGAGATGCACCATCCTCCCTACCCATGCTTCATTGTGTACGTAATCTGCCGGGTCAGAATTCTAGCATGCCTTTAGCTGGGTATCCGGATCCATGTGGATCAGTGGAGGTTGTCCAATTGGGCCCCCAACCCACCATTAACTCGGTCCATAAGAGACTGGCCTACCACTTCGGGTGTCACCCTTTCTTTTGCCTGCAGTTATTTAGGCCGTTCACTGCCTCCACCCTATCATTTTTCACGACGGTTAAAACTGCCGCCTTCATTTCCTCTTTTAGTGATCATGCAAGGGAAAGCGTATTGATGGGACTTAAACACATGAAGTTAAGCGTGTCTTCCTCTACAACGTCGAATCCGTTTGAAACCCTGTGTTGTCTGATATTTTCGTAAAAGGGATTCGGATACCCTGTGGGTTCCAACACCGCTATTACTTGGCAAGGCACACCAGCAACGAAGACTCCATGCACGGGCAGTTGAGACGTCTGACCAACGTGGAAGGTAGCAGCGTGCGAGACCCACCTTCGCAACAACGACCCTGAGAGACTCAGATAATCAGAACCACGGCTCGACCTAAGTCATGTTTATGTGTTGTACAATGATTCTTTGGAATCTTTCGTAAATATAATTGGGTTAATATAAGGGTAAAATTGTTGCTGTTATGTAAAGTTTATTTCATTTTAAACTTGTGTTGCCCTTTGTTCTCCTTGCTATTTAGGACATCTGTGTAAAGTATTTTAGTAAATAAACTGATGGAAGTATCTGACTTGGTCAGATAGAACAGTATTGATGGACGTAAACACATTAAGATAAGTTTGACCTCCTCTGCATCGTCTCGCCTGTTTTACACGCTACGGTGACTGGTATTTTTGAAAAGGGCAGTCGGAACCCAGTAGGCTCAAACACCCCTATTGTTTTGGCAATGTCGGAGAGCTGCGCCATGGTTCACGCCGGTCACATATGTAACATTGGCGCTCTCTCCATCGCGTCGGCTGGTGGCGAGGGAATCCATAGGTGTACGCACATTTCCGGGGGGGGGGGGGGTGCTGTTGTTTCCATTGCTTGGAAAGGGGGCGGTGTACCCACTCATTGTCAGGGTCAGCATATTCACTTGGTTCTTCATGTGTCTGTTCTAATTTACCCTGGGTCACTATTTTCGGACCCTGCTATAAATGAGCACATTATTCCCTTTTCATTGGCAGTTGACATTTTAGTTTATCCACCTGGTGTTGGCCTTTTGAATGGTCAATTGCGCGGGCTCTTTCCCTGCCAATTGCAGAACTTTTACTGCAGTCTGAAATGTTGTTGCTCTTCCGATAAATTCCTCTAACATTTCTAGAGCCACAGCACGATCTCGGGTCGCGCGCTGTTCAGTTTAATAAGCGTTCTCGTACTGAACCTGAAACTGACTCATATAACTCAGGCTGACTTGGTTCCTTTCCTCTCTCATCCCTACCTCGTTTTCTAGCTTCTCTATACGCAGTGTAGCGTTAACTAATTCCTGATTGATTTTTAATATCTCTGCTTCCCTCCCACAGAACTGCTCTGAACAATTATGGACTGCAATCGACTTACTTATCGTGGTAGTCCATATGCCCTCCTCTTTATGGGCGTGGTTCTAACACATTCAGCCGTTGGATCCTAGATCCGTTATTGGAGTGTTACCCCACTCCACCCATTTGAGCTACTTCTTATTTAAGTAACATGTAAGCGTTTACTCCCGTTCCCCTCGGCTATCTATGTCTAACTCTCTCACGAGGGTTCGTCATGGGCATGTGGGAATTGGTATGGGTGGGGATCCACTTTACACTAAATTTCCTCTCACACAACATACCCAACTCTCTTGACTATCCTATATCTCGAAACGCAGTTTGTTCACCTTGCGTCACATCTGGGCTTCGGTCCGATTTAACGTTCAGATACCTGTACTCTGATCCCCACATGAATCCTGGACGCCAAGTGTGGTGACTGCCCTCTACTTGAGGCTCAGGCTGGGTTGGAGACTACAAGGCGGGTTTTATTCGGGGCAGCTAGATCTCTTCTTGTTGAACCCCAGCTAGGGATGCCAATGTCGGCTGTAAAACGTCAGCCACTTTGATCAGTTTATCACACAAATATTTTACCCAGGTATCTTTATTTGTGAGATGAACGAAGGACAACGCAAGTGTATAATTCAACCACGTATTTAGCAAGCAGTGAAAAGGTTACCCTTAAATTATCTCACTAATAACAGCCCCAAAATTCGAATACTACCTGATCCGATGGACGCAGTTATGCTGCAGGTCGGATTCTCGGAGTCTCGACCTTCTCAGGTTCTTCTTTCACGAATATCTTGTTGCAAAATGCTTCTTTCCATCTCCGGTCAGTCGTGTAATCTTCTTATTTACTTCCGCGCCGAGTCTATCCTGGTGAGGCACTGGGGCTAAATTCTTATACTTCTACCCGTGTCTTTCCAAAAAATTCTCTGGCCCTCAGCCAATGAAGTCTCGTTGCAGGGGTTTCAATGCCCAATTGAGTTACTGATGGCTACTCAGTAGAACACAATAAATCCTCCCCCGTATGTCCATCTCAAGGCGCATTGTTTGCATGTATCCTTGTACAATATAAGGTAACGGCGGAAAACTGTATGCCAGAAGGCCCAGTATCTGTGCAATCCAAAGCAATCGATCTGTATGAATAGAACCGATTATCCCTTAATTGGTGATTGATTGGGCATGTCTAGAAATGTCCTGGTAACGTGTCTGAGATCAATGTATTGGATCCTGGCCAAATTCCCATCGGACCAGTCCCGGAACTGGTTGTGGCTTGATTTTATCCACACGCATAAGTACGGCCTCAACCTGGACCTTGGATTCATGTCGTATTACATTCACCCCCCCTCTCCCCCCCCCCCCCCCCCCCCCCCCCCCCCACCATCTGGCCTGGGCTTGTGAAATTCAGCCGAATATCCCGGCTTGAGACAATTCACGTCTCTTTAACCTGTGAGTTTCCTTCTCTGCAGTCGCACCATCTGGACCTATAAAGACTTAATTACCTGCAAAGACTCGCATTCAAAGTATCATCTTGCATCATTGAATTTGTCGACATCTGTATTTGTGGAACCCACCTCTTTATTTACCTGGGGAAGGAGCTGCGCTCCCCAAGCTAGTGACTCGAAACCATCGTTTTGGACTTTAACCTCGTGCTGTAAGACTACTTATAGTGCCTACCTCAGTCCAAGGCCGGAACCTCTGTATCTTTATTTTAAATGTCCAGTTGTCCGATTTTATCGGACCTAAAATCCAGCCACTTTTTTCCGAACATAGTTTCTCCCAATTCCGTAAAAAGCCCAATTAGAATCTGCTCTACTGTTGTCAAATAATATTAAAGGTCCGCAATTTGCTCAAAGTGGACTGCCACTCAAAATGAATTTAGAAAGCTTCAGTCTAATCGCAAAGCTCCTGTCCTGCCAATCTTCCTCAAGCAGGCTAGTTGAAACATAGGAGCAGCGAAGTGCGCATTTGGCTGCATGAGCGAGGTGTACATGAGGCGCAGAGAACAAGGGAACTATCACAGTACTATCTGCCACAAAGAATGCGCTTGAAGAGACAATTTAAAGAGAGAAGGTAGTATCCACATGTATGTGTAGCCAATAATCGGGAGAAGACGGGAAGGGATGTGCAAGGGGTTCAGTCGGACCGAAGGGTTGGGGCCAATGCGCTGCGAGGGGAGGGGGGGAAATGGAGCAAAATGGGGGAATAGGGGTCGGAATGAAGGGGGGAAGGTCAAAACCGGATAGGGGAGGGATGTTTAACGCGGGCTAGGAAAACGGGGGATGTACCGGTAGGGTGAGGGGTGCTCGGACCAGAGGGGAGCGGTAGTCAGATCGGACCGAAAGGGTGGCAGTCGGAATTGAGAAAGGGACCACACTGGCGGGGTTGTTCTGATTGTGTTGGGCGGTGGGGTCAGACCGATGGACAGACTCGTTGGGAAGTGAGGTGGGTGGGGGGGGCATGGACTAGAGACGCGGAGTTCGGACCAAGAGGGGTGATCAGACGACAGGAGGAAGGCGAGTTTGCCCGAAAGGTGGTGAAGGGAGGTTGGAGCGGGGAGAGGGAGGTTTGGACTGGAGAGTAGGTCTCGGGCTGGAGCGCGGGTGACCGGGCTGAAGGTGGGGGTGGGTGTTTGGAGGGTTAAACCTGACCAGTGGAGGATTCGGGCCAGGACTGGGCCTGGGCGTTATGTGGGTGTCGGCTAGGGCGTCTTTTCTGTGGGCCCCGTCCCCTGCGAGTTGGGTCCCCATGTTTCAAATAGTTGCTCGGAAGATAGAATTGTTTTTTTTTCTCTTGAACTCTTTTAGAATAAATATCTGGCAAGTTTATCCGTAGTTAGCGATTTAAATCGGTTCTGCCAGAAGGATCCCAGCACAGCACAGTTAATAAGCGGTAGGCACCTTGGGCAATTTCCAGGTAAACCCTTAACTGGAGATTTCCAAGAGGGAATCCCAGCGCATCGTTGGCGTAACCCCTCATTGCGATGCTAGGAACGCCGGAGGTTATGCGGCAATATCTCATTTGCTCAGATTATTAACAACTCACTAGGGAGACATATTAACAGATTTTCTCTTTTAAAAAAAACTCTGCTGGCATGAATTGATTAGTGAAATTCAGTGCAATTGCCGGGGGTATGGCCGGCGAGCAGGGAAACCAGTGAGCAACCTGGGTCATTGTTGATTGTAGTAGAGGCCATATTGTTCCTGTCAAATAACTGACCAGCGTCGTGTATTTTCCTGTACCTTGCACCTCTGGACAGGAAGTCACTGCATCCTCGGCCCACCCCACCTCGTCCGTCGTGTTCAAGGCCAATCAGTGGCCTGCAGTCTCCATTGCCCAATGGGCCAGCGGGAGCTGATGCTGCTGCTGCTCCTCCTGTTCACGATTTCACAAGGCATCCTGCGGCGAGTCACTCCATCTAGAAAGGGGATGGGGGTGGGGAGCGAAATAGCTTTCAAGGGAAGAGGGCCATGGGCAGCTGATTTCATGGAGAGGTCAGATTCGCCGGCTAGGGAAACGAATTAATTTTTGGCACCATCCCTCTTTCTATTGCCAATTCCCTCGATCAGGCACTGAATTACTTTGATGAAGGAACTTTCCGCCCCCTTAAACGGTACTGGGTAAAACCCATCATGATTGAATGACAGGATTTGTGAGGCAGTTTCCACCTGCCTTTCATTCCTGAGGTGCCAATGAGACCCTGCGGGATTAGAAAATAGAACATAGAAAATTACAGCGCAGTACAGGCCCTTCGGCCCTCGATGTTGCACCGACCTGTGAAACCCTCTAAAGCCCATCTGCACTAATCCCTTATCGTCCAAAAGCCTATCCAATGACCATTTGAATGCGTATAGTGTTGGCGAGTCCACTACTGTTGTAGGCAAGGCATTCCAAGCCGTTACTACTCTCCGAGTAAAGAACCTACCTCGGACATCTGTCCTATATCTATCTCCCCTGTATTTAAAGCTATGTCCCCTCGTGCTAGACATCACCGTCCGACGACAAAAGGCTCACGCTGTCCATCCTATCTATTCCTCTGATCATCTTGTATGCCTCAATAAGTCACCTCTTAACCTTCTTCTCTCTAACGAAAACAGCCTCAAGTCCCTCAGCCTTTCCCCACAAGATCTTCCCTCCAGACGTGGCAACATCCTGGTAAATCTCCTCTGCACCCTTTCCAATGCTTCCACATCCGTCCTATGATGTGCCGACCAGAACTGCACACAATACTCCAAACGCGGTCGCACCAGAGTTTTGTACAGCTGCAATATGACCTCATGACTCCGAAACTCAATTCCTCTACCAATAAAAGCTAACACACCGTACGCCTTCTTAACAACCCTTTCAACCTGGGTGGCAACTTTCAGGGATCTATGGACATGGACACCGAGATCTCTCTGCTCATCCACACTACCAAGAATCTTACCATTAGCCCAGTACTCTGTCTTCCTGTTATTCCTTCCAAAATGAATCACCACACTTTTCTGCATTAAACTCCATTTGACACCTGTCAGCCCAGCTCTGCAGCTTATCTATGTCCCTCTGTAACTTGTAATATCCTTCTGCACTGTCCACAACTCCACCGAATTTAGTGTCATCTGTAAATTTACTCACCCATCCTTCTTCGCCCTCCTCCAGGTCATTTATGAAAATTACAAACAGCAGCAGCCCCAAAACAGATCCTTGTGGTACACCACTAGTAACTGGACACCAGTCTGAACATTTACCATCAACCACTACCCTTTGTCTTCTATTAGCTAGCCAATTTCTGATCCAAACTGCTAAATCACCCTGAATCCCATGCCTCTGTATTTTCTGCAATAGCCGACCGTGGGGAACCTTATCAAATGCTTTACTGAAATCCATATAGACCACATCAACTGTTTTACCCTCATCCACCTGTTTGGCCACCTTTTCAAATAACTCAGTAAGGTTTGTGAGGCACGACCTACCCTTCACAAAACCATGTTGACTATCTCTAATCAAATTATTCCTTTCCAGATGATTATACATCCTATCTCATAAATATTTCCAAGACTTTGCACACAACAGAAGTAAGGTTCACTGGTCTATTATTACCGGGGTTGTCTCTACTCCCCTTCTTGAACAACGGGACAATGTTTGCTATCCTCCAGTCTTCTGGCACTATTCCAGAAGACAAAGATGACTTAAGGATCAAACCCTAAGGCTCAGCAATCTCCTCCCTAGCTTCCCAGGGAATCCAAGGATAAATCCCATCCAGCCCAGGGGACTTATCTATTTTACCACTTTCCAGGATCGCTAACACCTCCTCCTTATGTACCTCAAGCCCTTCTAGACTAGTACCTTGTATCTCAGTATTCTCCTCGACAACATTGTCTTTTTCGTGTGTGAATATGGATGAAACATACTCATTTAGCACATCTCCTATCTCCTCGGACCCCACGCACAACTTCCCACTACTGTCCTTGACTGGCCCTATTCTTACCCTAGTCATCCTTTTCTTCATGACATATCTATAGAAAGCTTTAGGGTTATCCTTGATCATACCTGCCAAAGACTTCTCATGTCCCCTCCTGGCTCTTCTTCGCTCTCTCTTTAGATCCTTCGTAGCTAACCTGTAACTCTCAAGCGCCCTAACAGAACCATCACGTCTCATCATTACATTAGCCTCCTTCTTCCTCTTGACAAGTGTTTCAACTGCTTTAGTAAACCATGGTTCCCTCGCTCGACCACTTCCTCCCTGCCTGACAGGTACATACTTATCAAGGACACGCAATAGCTGTTCCTTGAACATGCTCCACATTTCCAATGTGCCCATCCCTTGCAGTTTTCCTCTCCAGCCGATGCATCCTAAGTCTTGCTTCATCGCATCATAATAGTCTTTCCCCCAGATATGACTCTTGCCTTACGGTATATACCTGTCCCTTTCCATCACTAAAGTAAACATAATCGAATTGTGGTCACTATCACCAAAGTGCTCACCTACCTCCAAATCTAACACTTGTCCTGGTTCATTACCCAGTACCAAACCCAATACAGCCTCGCCTCTCATTGGCCTATCTACATACTGCATCAGGAAACCCTCCTGCACACATTGGACAAAAACCGACCCATCTAACGTCCTCGAACTATAGTGTTTCCAGTCAACATCTGGAAAGTTAAACTCCCCCATAACAACTACCCTGTTACTTTCGCTCCTATCCAGAATCATCTTTGCAATCCTTTCCTCTACGTCTCTGGAACTTTTTGGAACCCTATAGAAAACTCCCAACAGTGACCTCTCCTTTCCTGTTTCTAAACTCAGCCCATACTACCTCAATAGTCGAGCCCTCATCAAACGTCCTTTCAGCCACCGTAATACTGTCCTTGACAAACAATTCCACCCCCTCCCCCTCTCTTACCACCTCCCCTGAGCTTACTGAAATATCTTAACCCCGGCACCTGCAACAACTATTCCTCTCCTTGCTCTATCCATGTCTCTGAAATGGCCACAACATCGAAGACCTAGGTACCAACCCATGCCGCAAGTTCACCCACCTTATTCCGGATGCTCCTGGCTTTGAAGTAGACACACTTTAAATCACCTTCCTTCCAGCCGGTACAGTCCTGCAACTTTGAAACCTTGCTCATGACCTCACTACTCATAACCTCTTGTGTACTGGAGCTACAATACAGGTTCCCAATCCCCTGCTGAACTAGTGTAAACCCTCCCGAAGAGCATTAGCAAACTCCACCCCCCCCCCCCCACACCCAGGATATTAGTACCCCTCTGGGCCATGTGTAGACCATCCCGTTTGTAGAGGTCCCACCTACCCCAGAATGAGCCCCAATGGTCCAGGAATCGGAAATCCTCCCTCCTGCACAATCCCTGCAGCCACCTGTTCACCTGCTCTCTCTCCCTGCTCCTCGACTCGCTAGCACGTGGCATGGTAACACCCCAGAGATAATAACTCTGTTTGTCCTGGATGTTTCCACCCTAGCTCCCTGAATTCCTGCCTTACATCCCTATCCCTTTTCCAACCTATGTCGGTGGTATCTATGTGGACCAAAAACGAGGCTGCTCCCCCTCCCCCTTAAGGATCCCGAAAACACGATCCGGGACATCGCGAACCCTGGCACCTGGGAGGCAACACACCAACCGCGAGTCTCTCTCGTTCCAACAGAATCTCCTATCTATCCCCCTAACTTTAGCAACTGCCCAACTTATATACAGGTACTCAGATTCCCGGCAGGCTCCTGTCCGGAGGCCGCTCCCGCTGAAAAGCAAGTGAATTTAAAGGCCCGTAGTCACCTTCCCGACAGGTCCCTGCTCCCGTCAAAAATCCGGAGGCCTCTGCCGCTGAAAAGCAAGGGAAGCCAAAGGTTTACACTCTATGCAGGTACTCACCTTCCCGACAGGCCCCTGCTCCCGCCGAAAATCCGGAGGCCGCTCCCGCTGAAAAGCAAGTGAATTTAAAGGCCCACACTCCCCTTCCCGACAGGCCCCTGCTCCCGCCGACAATCCGGAGGCCGCTCCCGCTGAAAAGCAAGTGAATCCAAAGGATTACACTCTATACAGATACTCACCTTCCCGACAGACCCCTGCTCCCGCCGAAAACCCGGAGCCCGGTTAGCGATACATCATGACAATCTCACCCTACGAGTTCCCTGTAGCTTCCAGGTTAGCCGCAGTAGATTTTCTCAAAAGGCCTGACAAAGATATGCCGCTTTAGCGCCTCCACGATTCTGAAGATCATTCGTTTCCCCACACAGATCCACCGACAGCGCCTGTCCCGCAATTATTCCACGCGCCAATGATCGTTAGTTGGCTGCAGACTTAACTTCCGCTCTTCAATTATCAGAACACCCTCGTTCGACAGCGTCTTACCTCTCTGACTCGTTGACAAATCTCTGGTATGTTCCTGTCCAGAAACTGTAACTGTCAGGTTTGGAACGACCGGTCGTTCCTGAATTTTATTGCCTGCGATCAGGAAATTATTAATTTACAGGACGTCGTGGCGAGCACAGTATAACGGCCTGGGGACAGGCAAAGTTGGGGAGGGGTGGTGAGGTGTTGGGAGGGGGGGGGGGGGGGGTTCTGGAGGACAACCGGTGTTTGGAATGTCAGGGAACAGAGGACCAGCTGGTGACTGAAATTAAAGTAACGACGGTAGGACCCGACTCGAACGACTTCCAATGTAGGTGCTTCACCCTCCACATTGGTGGTGATGTGCACACCTAAGAATTTGAAGCTGTCAACCATCTCCACCTCGGCATTATTGAGACATACAGGGGTGTGTACCGAACTCTGCTTCCTGAAGCCAATGACCAGTTTTTTAGTTTTGCTAACATCGAGATCGTTGTCATTACACCACCCCACTGGTTCTCTATCTTCCTCCGTACTTTGACTCATCATTGTTCATGATCCCACTTACTACGGTCGTGTCATCAGGAAACTTACAGATAATGTTGAAGCGACAGTTTGCTGCACAGTCGTGTCCATACAAGGAATATAGTAAGGACAACGTACACAACCTTGCAGGGCCCCGTAATGAGGACTACCGTGGAGGAGGCGGTCTTGTTTATGCTTACTGATTCTGTTTGTGGGGCAGAAAGTCGAGCATCCAGTTGCAGAGGGAGGAGACAGGTCTTCGGGTTTGAAGATTTAATATGAGCTTGGCTGGGATTAGGGTGTTGAAGGCGGAGATGTAATCAATGAATAGGCGTCTGGTGTAGGAGTCCTTGTTTTAGAGGTGATCCAGGGATGAATGCAAGGCCAGGGAGATGGCATCTGCTGCCGACCGGTTCTGTCAGTGTGAATTTCAGTGGATCAAGGCATTCTGGGAGTATAGAGTTGGTGTATCTCATGGGGCGGCACAGTAATGCAAGGAGTTGCACTGCTGCCTCACAGCTCCAGGGACCTGGGTTCAATTCCGACCTCGGGAAACTGAGGAGTTTGCACTTTCTCTCTGTGTCTGCGTGGGTTTCTTACAGGGGGCTCCGGTTTCCTCCCACAGTCCAAAATGTGCAGGTTAGGTGGATTGACCATGCTTGACTGCTGTTTTTTGTCCACAGTTGAGGTTGGGTAACCGGGATAGGTTATAGGCGTGGGTTTAAGTAGAGTGCTATTTGCAAGGGCTGGTTCAGACTCGCTGGACAGATTGGCCTCCTTCTGAAATGTAACGTCTATGATTCTATGATGACCAACCTCTTGCTACACTTCGTAGTGATCGATGTCAAGGCCACTGCATGGTAGTCACTGAGTCACTATGCCTCGGTCTTCTTTGGCACGGGTATGATGGTAGTCTTCTTGAAGCAGCTGTGAAGCTTGGAATAGAGTAGTGATAGGTTGAAGATGTCCACGGACACATCCGACAGCTGATCTGCACAGGATCAGAGTGCGCAACCAGGGACACCATCAGGACCCGTCACTTTCCGAGAGTTCACTTTAAAGAATGCTTTCAGAAGCTGTGACTGTAGGTATGGTTGTGCTCGAACTGCTGGAGCAGTTGACAATGGTTTGATGGTTTCCTGCTCGAAACATGGATAGAATGCATTGAGTTCATCGGGGAGGGGTATGCTGTTGCCGGAGATTTTACTTGGCTTCACTTTGTAGCCCATTCTGATGTTTAAGCCTTTCCGTAACCGATGAGAGTCCATGACGTTAGTCTCTGGCTCTAGCTTAATCTGATATTTTCTCTTGACATCCCTGATGACATTCCGGAGGTCGGCCGTGGATTTCGTATATTGGTCAGGGTCACTTTTTTGAAAAACTCCGACCTGGCCTTCAGTAGGGAGTAAATCGCCGATTAAGCCATGGTCTCCGGTTAGTGTGGGGAACATAGGTACTGCGTTCTTAGGCATGCAGTCTTCTACACCCTTGCTAATGAAGTCTGTAACGGTGGTGGCACACCCGCTGAGTTCTTACAGATGGAGCAGTCCACTGACACCATGTAGCCACGTAGGAGCTATTCTGTTGCCTCCGCCCAGCACTGCACCATCGAATGGTTGTCTATTATGAG
Source organism: Scyliorhinus canicula (assembly GCF_902713615.1). Taxonomy (NCBI): domain Eukaryota; kingdom Metazoa; phylum Chordata; class Chondrichthyes; order Carcharhiniformes; family Scyliorhinidae; genus Scyliorhinus; species Scyliorhinus canicula. The sequence goes on from NC_052158.1 coordinate 38,158,267, forward strand.
AGCCAATTGGTTTCCCATCTACAAAATTCACGGGCAGCAGAAAGCAGGCACCCACGCAAAACAGATGGCTACTTACAAATCGACGGTTTTACCAAACTTGCAATCTCTGAATCTTTGAATTGCCTTCCCGGACCTGAAGAGTGCAAACTCGGCTTGGAATTTCAGAGAGTTGCTGCCATTCCTAAATGAAAAGTTCCGTTTCATTTCTGGCTTTGGAAATCAGATGGACATAAATAGTTGGTTGCTTCTGTTTGAATTGGCAGCATTGCACGATCATTCACCCAATTATATTGGTTTATATCGTCATTTTAAAAGTTCGGCGTTTTATTTCATTCGTACTTCTAAAAATGGCGTGAGTTACTGCTGCAACTGCCGCCACTCTGTGTATTGTCTTTTCTTTTGCTTTGTGAGGACAATGGATGGTTTGATAAACCTTTTGTAATAACAATTAAAAAAACGGTAACAAATTGTACAGGTCAATAAGTAATTCCTTCGCAGCACATATAAACTGGTGACACTGCCTTTTCCGCAGTCCTCGAGAATGGGTTTGTTAATAAACTCTCCTCTTCCCACTCATTGTCTCACAGTCCTCCACCATTGAAGACTAGATGTCGTTGAACTGCAGAGCTTTGGTCTAATGCATTAGTTTTGGGATGATTTACCTCTGTCTTGCTGGTTACTTGTAACCTTTTGAATGCAAGTCGCCAACTGCTGTAGCTTCAAGGTTTACACGTTTTATTAACTATAACTAATGTTAATCCTGACGTGCTCTCTTATGCTTTTCATTAAACCATGGTTGACCCCTTACCTTGCTGATTACTGTAGAGTGTGGGATTTCCGGGCCGTTGAGTTACAGATTGTGGTTGACCACAATTATTTTACTTTTCGTTGTTTCAAGATCCACTTGGATGCCCTACTATGTGTTGATATATCGATTCGAATACCATTTACCGCGGTTTTAGTAGCACGCAACACAATGAAGAGTATCCTCGCTGAGTAGTGGGACTTCATCTCCACAAGAATTGTGCATTGGTGTTCCTGCCAATAATGTTACAAATCGATGCATCTGAAACCTGCGGATCGGTGAGGACAGAATCAAATATGTCAAGATATTTTTTTTTAAATGTATTGATTGGGTTTTATACATGGTATATTTACAGATGTACACACAGAGAAACCAAAAATAAATTACAAAAACACTACATAATTAAAAAACCAAGGGGTGAGAAAATAAAAACAGGGAAAGTGTATATACAGCAAGTATGTCAATGTATTTGAAAATGAAAATCGCTTATTGTCACGAGTAGGCTTGAAATGAAGTTACTGTGAAAAGTCCCTAGTCGCCACATTCCGGCGCCTGTTCGGGAAGGCAGTTACGGGAATCGAACCGTGCTGCTGGTCTGCTTGGTCTGCTTTCAAAGCCAGCGATTTAGCCGTGTGCTAATCAGCCCCTACTAACCCTATATTTATCCACCTTTTTCAAGTTATAACCGCGTAATCGTAATTCGATACCATTAGATCTATTTGAAACTCTAGTTGGTCTATGATGTCACAAATATTTACCTTATTCCCATCACAAACCATTACTTTTAAGTTATTTTATGTTAGAGCACTATTCTTTGCACGAACCTACACACTGATTCATTGTTACTGTCACTCCCCTTCCTTCTTTCTCCCATGGTCTGTTGACTTTATGCAAAAGTCTGAGAAAGACATATTAGTATTTAGCAATGGTTTGAAGGGTTATGGCGATAAGGCGGGTAAGTAGAGTTGAGGATTATGTTTTTAAATTTTAGTACCCAATTATTTTTTTCTAATTAAGGGGCAATTTTGTCTGGCCAATCTACCTACCCTGCACATCTTTTGCGTTTAAGGCGAAACCTACGCAAACTCAAGAATGTGCAAACTCAACACGAAAAGTGAGGAGGTGAGGAATATCTCAGACCAGCCACCGAATGCGGAGAAGATTCGATGGGCAGATTGGCATAATTCTGCCCCTACATCTTATCGTTTAAAAACAGGACATTTTCTCTCTAGTTTTACAGTTTCCTTTTATTTGCGCTTTTCACGCTTTTACTTCCACAGCCATTTGTGGCAAGCTGGAGATTCAGACTAAACGTGGCGATGGAAAGTGGTCAACAATTAAGATATAGTTTGGTATTCGAAATTAATTAATACCATACTGAGATATGTTTAAATATTAAATTTCACTCCAGTGATGAAACCAGTAGCGAACAACATAAAACATACAACGGCTTATTCGTCTGCTATGGAATTACTTTCTTGGCTGAGATTTGATAGTGGAATATTGAGGAGTGAGTGCAGCAGTTGTCCAAACTGGTATGACTATGAATCGACGACACATCCTGTTGGAGACTTTCAAAACACACAGCTGATCGAAACATTTGGGATGAGCCTTAATGACACATATGTGAGGCAATGCGTTCATTCAGTTACACATTTAATTGTGAGTTCATTAAAGAGCCTCTCAACAGTTTTCTTTGTCGTGTTTCGCACTTAGTTGTAATATTTGTCCAGCTTGTGGGAACGGTGAATTTACAGTTAGTAAACGACACACATGGCCAAAGGAACCACGTTGCAAGAATTATGTTATATGCCTTTAATAGTTATGTTTTGGTCATGATAAGGATGTCATTTAGCAACCTACGTTTTTTGAGATACAGAATGCTGAGATTCAACCGACGGAATTCAGTTACGCTGATGCATAAAATGGAAACAGTTGTAAAATTGAAACTGAGGCAAAGGGAAGGGTTAACACTAATGAGGCAGGTTTGTCATTCAACCACATAAATGTGATAATGTTGCCCAAGAACATGTGAACGATGTTGTCCACCACTTGTTTTTAAGATTAAGATCTAATGCATTCCAGTGTACAGTCAGCTGCTGATTATTTGGACAGATATTGTCCACCACCAGCTCTCCACAATGACAGATGCCATGGCAGGGTCCCTGCACGATAATTGTGTGCCGCAGTGATAAAAATAATTGTTTCTGCCAGCAATAAAATCAGAGTATCAATCTCTAGATGCCTGAGCTGAGTGCGCACCCGAGTAAGCAGCGGAATATCGTAGAAAATGGTAAGAGGGAAAGGAATAAAAGACGGGTCTCCAACTATCCTTTCCACCTGGGTTGTCAGGAAGTCGTGCGCTTAGCACTAAATATGCCCCACGCGGCCGCTATGCAATCCAGCGGAACTCATCTCAGAGAAGTTATAGAATCCCTACAGTGCAGAATGAGGCCATTCGACCTTCTTGTCTTCTGTTGGTCAATCCAGATTTTTTTCCTTGATTTGTGTTCTGAATTTGACGCAACTCTTGCAAACAACAAGAACAACTCGTTCCAGATAATCAGTTGGCTCCGCAATGTGTCTCAACTACTCTTACTAGTCGGAACACATATTCGTACCATGCAAATGAATGCAATATATTCAAGCCTTGGATCATTTTGAATTACCCATCAGTTTCGGGAGTATATAGCTCCCATTTGTTTTCTGCAGTACTATAGCTCGGTCGCTTTGACAAACAATCAGCAGCATTTCTCCTGCCAGATAAATTATTGTGAACGTTTAAAATGTGCCGTTCCACGTTTTTCCTTGTGACTGCAAGACGGAAACCTCCAGAAACTCGTCTCACCTTTCAGTAAATTTAAGTTATTTACTGCCAAGAGACTAATCATATTATTAAAAATAAATACCGTGGATTTGTGGCTTATATTTCATGACGGTACGGTGGCAGAGTAGTTAGTACTGTTGCCTCAAAGCGTTAGGAACCCGCTTTCAATTTTTGCCTTGGGTGTCTCTGTGGAGTTTGCACTTTCGTCCTTTCTCGGGGTTGGATTTGACCGTGGCTCTGGTTTTCCCCATACTCCAAAGATCTGCAGGTTATGTGGAATAGCCATGCTACATTGCCCCTTAGTGTCCAAAGATGTTGAGGTTAGCTGGGGTTACAGCAATGGAGGGGGGTGGGTTAGTGAACCTGTGTGCTATGCTCTTTCTGAAGGTCAGTGCAGGCTCAATGGATCGAATGGGCTCTTTCTGCACTGTATGGATTATATAGACTTGATACTTGGTAATGTATCCAAAGTTGCTACAGGTAAAACGAATTCATATCGACACTGATACTCAATAGGCAGTGCTATTTACACTGCACATTTCCATTGACATGATATGCGTATGACTATATTTTGGCTTTGATGTCCATTCCTTGCCCATACCTGCACATACATTAAGTTGTAAGAATAACAATAACTCTCGCCAGCGTTAATGAGCTTTATTAGAACGAGAAAATACAAGCAACTTATGAACAGTTGAGTCGTGATGCAGGGCACAGTAATTCATTCGCACGTATGGTGGAAAATTATAAAAACCATCTGCCGTAATTATTATTGCTGAATATATACTGAACAAATACCTCACTCGTCTCTCTCCGCTTTGTCGGCAAAGAGATGGGTGATTGTTTCTGCCTCCATGATGAAGTTATTGGATGGCCAATGTTAACGCATTCAGAAAATAACGTGAAGGAGGAGCACACGCAATCATAAAATCATGGGAATTTTACTGATTTACTGTCTGTCCGGGATGATTCTGTGCCGTTCAGCCCCTCCAACCAATTTACTATGTTTATTTAACCAGGAGATACATGGTGGATGGGAAAATGTGATATTGGCCTATGTAGGTTCAAAGCGAAGCTAATATATCTAAAACAAGAACTGCGAATGGCCTAATTGGCTTTTGTAAATGTTTATTTAAGTTCAAAAGAGAGTTTTCAGATAATGGAACTCAGTGGGTTGTTTATTTCACTCAAAGAAATTAACAAACATAGCAAAAGAAGATAAGAGAAACAGATAAATTATTTATTTGACTGTTCGTCACATCTGACCAATGACAGAATAAATCAGTGGATAGCAAGGTGAATTGCAGAGACTAAATATTATAACATTTTTAGTTGCACATTAAAGCTCTGCTCGGCGTTTGGCAAGAGTGTTGGTCAGTTGAGATCTGGTGGAAACAAAGCAGTGTGGAAGTACGAAAAATGTTGAAAGTAGTCAGCTCATTAGATGGAACTCCAATATTCTCTTGACACGGTTGCAACCGGATCGTCTGAATACTTCTAACATTTATTGCCAGGTTTTCAGGACTCAGTACTTCTTTTGCATTTGTAGTTCCGGAGTCGATATTAGCCTTTATTGCCTGCTCATTGAGCACTTATTCAGGTAAATTAAAGGAAGACCAGGGAGCCTGTGCAGGCGGCATGCAAACCGAGTTCGAAAATAATAACCAGTACCCGCTCTTAGCCTTCCCGCCTCAGAAAGTCTTTAAAAGCCATTGGCCGAGAGTAGAATTGGAGGCAATATAAAGGTAATATTCAACTGGATATTCTGTGGCTGGTGGCTTGATCTGGTCAATTATCCATTCATAGGTGCTTCGTTCAAGTATGATATGGAACGTTGGCACATGTTTCTCTCCAGAATCTGATGTTTGGGATCTCATACTTACAAGCCGATTGCACAATCTGTGGGTGCTACAAAGAAAAAGATCCACGGCGCCCAGTTAATTCTACTTCAAACATTTGTGAGAACTACTCAAACGTGGTCAGATGATTGACGGTAGTAAATCGATCGTTTTAATTACACTGATTGTATTTTTAATTCCCTTCCTCATATCTATTTCCTCTAACTGATTTATGGACAGCACACAAACAAAAAAAACTGAGCCAGAGACGTTCTAGTTGTACGGTGCTTTCCTTCCCGCTCTTAGAAAATATATGGCAACACATTAGTTGAGAGTCTTGTTTGCAATTTATGTCACCGGCGAGAACTAATAACATCACAGTGTCATTTCTACTTCACATACAGCAAGAATATCCGAGGCACGAAGACTGTCAACAGCAAAGATCTCTGGTCTCAGTCGGAGCTTTAGCAATGGCGCGGCAATAAATCGTTAATAACATAGTCATTCAGAGCTCACTCTGAATCCTGAAACTAAGCATTGTATGGCCATCTGCGATGAGAGAAAGAGACAATCACATGCAAATCCCGAAACTAGTTCGGACATTGAAGGTTTTGAGTTCAGTGGAAATACCTTTCAAAATAAAAGTTTGTCATTTCGTAGCATAAAATGTGCACCTACAAGATTTCTCGGTTATCGCACCGATCTTGTCTGTTCCAAAGCTACACATTCGGCTTCGGTTTGTATGTCTTGATTTCATTGTTTTGTAGTGCAGGACGTTTAATCAATAGGCACCCGCATTTAACTGTCGCAATTTTGAATGCGGGGATGATAATGGTGAAGTTAGAATGTTGAAAATAATTATCTAGTTTCCGAACATTCGTAGAGAAGGAAACTGAACCAATGTTTCAGGTGAGTGCAACCTCGTCAGTACTGAATGTCAATTTTCATGAGTTCTGACGAAGGTACAACCACCGAAAACTCGCTGCTGTCTTCTTTCCAATGTCGCTGGCAGACCTGATGAGCTGCTAAAGTAATTCCTGTTCTGTTATCACTTATTAGTCATAATGTAGCGATGCCGGCGTTGGACTGGGGTGGGCACAGTAAGAAGTAACACCAGGTTAAAGTCCAACAGATTTATTTGGAATCACAAGGTTTCGGAACGCATCTCCTTCACCTGGATAATTGACCAGGCCAAGCCACCTGTTAGACTTTAACCTGGTGTTGCAAGACTTCTTACTGTGCCCACCTTTCAAAGGAGGCATCTATGAGTGCCGCCGCAAATTTGTGGTTGTTGCAGATGGGAACCTTGTGGGACATTTTGGATAGGCCAAAATGTTGTCGCAATTGGTTCCATGACTGGAGTGTTGCCATCACCACTCGGCTGTTTGAGTACTTCTTGGGTGAGGATGGGAGTGTCAGCGTGGCTAGTGCCAGGAGAGAACTCCCTTTGCAGGAATCCTCCTCCTCGAGCACCCACCCGGCTCTGGCTGCAAACGCACATCTTAATCAAGCTCACCATCTAATCTCTGAACTTCATCTGTGCTATAGCATAAATAACAGTGTTTGTGCAGGAGTTCAATAGCTGTGGCATGTATCCCGCTTGTTCCATGATAGCAGAATTATTTGTGTAATCCGTTTGGAACATTTGCGTATCTGTAAATTGTACAGTTATTGTATGCAAGCAATATACCATCCACAGCAGGAGAAAGCTGCCTGAAATAGCGATAAGTAATGTGATTGATTTCCTCCTGTTTTCCATCTCTGGATCACTCTGCCTGTTACCCATCTTACTGCCTCGGAGTCCCTTTCTGACTCCACTAGCCAGGATCATGTGCCGTATGAGGATACTATTGAGCAACACAATAAACAAAAATGGAATGAATGTTGTAAAAATGGTGTGAAACCAGAGATACACCATCCAAATGCGCATGGCGTAGAAGGTGGGTTTATCAACACAGTACCTTGGTGTATTGTCGATTATTACACCTGGTTCCTTTATGAAGTACACTGGGATATTTCTCAAAAGGCTCAGAGCACAAATCACTGTTATGACAACAGTCGCAGTTTTAGTGGTGCAGTATCTGATCCTCAGTTTCTGATGACAAGTCATGATGAATCGATCAAAGGTGAACGCACCTGTGAATCAAACAGAACAGTCAATATCCGCGAGTGTCAGCGCGAGATTGAAGCTGCAAATAGGAGTATAGTCCAAGAATGAACGTGGGAAATAAATTATTTTAATCTCAGATAGAATCACGTCAGATACTATGACCAGCAGATCGGCAACTGCCATGGCAACCAGGTAACGGGTGACACATTTGGAAAGTCCACAGCTCCCACGGGATATGAGAAACACAGTCACAGTATTTGCTGTAGCAAAGATGGAAATAAATTAAGTAATTTACGTACTCAGAATTAAAGTTACTAAGAAGTGCTGCGGATACAACAAACAAAATTCCTCTTCCCTGTCTAATGAATGGCACGGTGGGACAGCGGTTCACACTGCTGCCTCACAGCGCCAGAGTCAATTCCGGCCTCGAATGACTGTCTGTGTGGAGTTTGTATGTTCTCCCCTTGTCTGCGTGGGTTTCGTCCGGCTGCCCCGGTTTCCTCGCGCTGTCCAAAGATGTAAAGGTTAGGGGGATTGGCCATGTTAAATTGTGCTTTAGTGTCCAAAAGGTTAGGCTGGGTTACTGGGATAGGGGAGAGGTGTGGGCTTAAGAAGGGTGTTCTACCCAAGTTCCGATGCAGTCTCGGTGAGCCGAATGGCCTGCTTCTGCATTGCTAATTCACCTGATGAAGGAGCTATGCTCCGAAAGTTAGTGATTCCAAACAAAGCCGTTGGAGTTTAACCTGGCGTTGTAACACTTCGAACTGTGTTTTTAAAATAATATTTATTGTCACAAGTATGCTTTCATTAATACTGCAACGGAGTTACTGTGAAAAGCCCCTAGTCGCCAGTTTCCGGCGTCTGTTCGGGTACGCAGAGGGATAATTCAGAATGTCCAAATTACCTAACAGCACGTCTTTTGTTACTTCAGGGAGGAAACCGGAGCACCCGGAGGAAACCCACGCAGCCATGAGGAGAACATGCAGACTCCGCAAAGGCAGTGATCCAAGCTGGGAATCAAGCCTGGAACCCTGGAGCTGTTAAACAACAGTGCTACGGTGGTGCGCCCGCCGCCTTCCAGACCCCGTCGACATCTCCACATCGAAATTCCTATGCGGTCCGCGGTCACTCTGTATGACCACATCTTTCTTTTTGCCTCCACATATGGTTCTGGTGCTTCTGTATATAAATCTCTCACTTTTGTTCTGTGTGGCGTTAATCAATTATTTTCCACTCGGCTTCTCTCGTTAGGGTGACCCCCTGCCCCTCATAAATTAGAACACATGCCTGATAGGCCTGAAGACAGCAACAACCTCAGTTCCAATCCAATGAATGTGGAGACGTAGTCATGAGTCGACAGGCTGAACAGATGTTAAATTGTAATAAGTCAAAGACTTAGCTGATAGATAATAACCATTAAGTCTACCTGTATACATGCTTGGTGCACGTTGTTTGGCACAGGTAACATCTACTGCAAATCTTTAGTTATCCATCAACAACCTTTTTTGCTTACTAGACGCACTCAAAAACACGTACATGTCAACCAGTTTGTATGAAATTTGCGTCACCTACGGAGCAGAGGGGTAATAGCTGCCATTTTCTTTCCTTAATGGATATTGTTAGAGAGAAACATTTGACATTTCTAGAAAATGTCACAGCTTCATTTTAAGTTTGTTGCTGGTATTTTATTATTTCCAGATGTTTTGCAGTTGGAACTCGCTTTTGAAATCAGCCTGATATTTGGATGTTTACTCCCGTATACAATATTGCTCTTGCATGTCTCTGGAATATTGCACCGTACTTGAAACAAAGTCATTTGCACACGCTGCAGGACATTAAAAATCCGACCTTAAAAAATGAGATTGCACCTGGAATATATTTAAAGGATTAAAGTAGCTATGCAATGCAAATCAAGTCAATCGTACTATCTTCGACCGACAAATGAAATATTAAACAATCTCAGAAAATGCCGGACTAACTGAGCAGGTGCGGCATCATTAGCCGAGAGAGAAACCAGAGGTACCGTTTCGTGTCCATTCTACAGAACAGTTCTGCAGAAGAGATATATAGATTTCAAAGTTAATTTTGTTTCTTTATTCACATGTGCTGCCAGACCGGCTGAGTTCTTTCCCCCAGCATTTTCTGTTTCTATTTCTGAACACAAGCACCAACTAGTTTTTATGAAAAAATTTAATAACAGGAAGTTTTGACGAGTCTTTCTCCTGCTGCGGTACCGATCCAATGGGAAAGGATGGACGCAAAGAAACTGTTTCCGTTAGGCGAGGAGTCGAGGACCCGTGGGCACAGCCTTAGAATTAGAGGGGGTAAATTCAAAACAGAAATGCGGAGACATTTCTTCAGCCAGAGAGTGGTGGGCCTGTGAAATTCATTGCCGCAGAGTGCAGTGGAGGCCGGGACGCTAAATGGCTTCAAGGCAGAGATAGATAAATTCTTGATGTCGCGAGGAATTAAGGGCTATGGGGAGAATGCTGGGAGGTGGAGTTGAAATGCCCATCAGCCATGATTGAATGGCGGAGTGGACTCGATGGGCCGAATGGCCTTACTTCCACTCCTATGTCTTATGGTCTTATGGTCTTATGGAAATATTAAATCATTTTTTGTTGAAAGGCAATACCTATATTGAAAATTCTTTTTGATACAGTACTTGTAAAGTCTCAAGAGGAAAGTAATGTATTTAATGAAGGTATCTCTCAATTTCTCACACTTTGCGTATAACTTCAGTTTTGATCCCAGGTCAACCACTCTGAGTCGATTATTGTTTGTTATCAGTGAAGACAATAAAAATAATAGTGACTTATAGATCAAACCGCGCCTTTGCTGGTTTCTGATTTACGTTATGGCGATAAAGTTCCTTACTCTTTCGTGTCTCTTAGGTTCTTTGGTCCTGCATTTGCCTCACTGCTTTCGTTTTTTTCAAACTCATTCAGTGTGATTCTTCTTCTCCATTTCTTTCATTTTGCTACTCTGTTTGGTTGATCTTGATCATGGACAATGGCGTAAATTTTGCAAAAATGCACGAGCACAGGTTTTATACACCACCACCAATACCTTTCGTACCAGTACAAAGGCAATAAATTTGATCTCGGGTCATCATGAACATCGCTTCACTACTAATCTATTTTGACTGGCTGGGACCCCATATAACATCTTCGAAATAGTTCTTGCTCTTATTTCCGAGAAAATTGTCTCATCCCACGAAAGTCTGTGGCGATAAGGTTTTAACAGAAAGCGGTGACCGTTAAATGACGTTTTAATCATTCTTTGTTTAAGCAAGACGCTGAGAGAAATTCAAAAAGTACTATAATCTAGGAAAGAACCAAATCACTTTGACTTACCAGGAACACCAAATGCTGCGAGAATAGGATAATAAACTGCTTCAATCTGGGCAAAGATCGATGGATCCATCTGTTTGAGTGTCGTGTTGGGAGCACGGTAATTAGCGACTCAGACTAGCAGCAGATCACTCTACTTCAGTCCAATCCTTATTTATTTCAGAGAGAAATCCCCAGCGAGAAAAAAACCGTAATCACTCAAATTAGTTTTGGCATTCTGAACAAACAGCTGGCATTGATGATTTCATTCAATCTGTTCTGGGCTGTTATAAATCTAGTAATTATGATCAGTGGAATTCAGTGATGTACATTGACTTCTTCGTTTTACTTTGCTATTTTCGCACCTGTACCCGGTACTAAGACATGAGCATACTAACGAACATCAAGGACATTTTCCTAATTGTAATTCTGCAGTGAACTCTAATAACATAGTCAGGCACCACTTAAGTTTACAGTTAATTGTTTGTTTTACTTTTCAATGGTCAATTTGATGTTGTTATTGTGTGTACTAATTGACCATTTAATTTTGGATTGCCGACTATTATCCTGAGGTATGTCAGCAATATGTGCCACCCGAGCAATTTAATCAATCTGCTCCATCCTTGCAACTTCTTAACCTATCTACTATATTCCTGCATGAAAACTAAATATTTATTTGTTTGAGTAACTACTATTATATCTTCTCCAAAAAAGATAGTCACCTTGTATCTTTAATCTGTTCAATCCTTATGAAATATGACCATTGGGACCACTGACAACTTGATAATTCCGCTCGGAAAGCAAACTCGGTCTGTGCTTTGCTTGTGTTCAATGCCCGTATTCCTGCAAGTGAATTTCCTTTCAGTACAATCAATTCTCATTTGAAATCTTTGATAGCTCCGCATCGAACACCGCCTTGGCAGCAACTTGCATTTTTGTCGACTCACTGCTAAAAGAAAAAAAACTTCTTATCATGTGTTCTATTTTGATTTACTTCTAGTCTATTTCCTTCTTGAATCAAGTTTAAATTTGACTGTGTTCCTGTTGATATGCATTTCTGTACCAATTTGTATGGGTATCAGTATCTCCACATGCGCTGCGCACACAGACGTAGAATATGTGGATGCATGTGCCTGTGTGTATTTAATCGTTTTACTTGCATATATTCTCGTGAGCGAAATACTTTTACCCCAGATCAGACTCGTATATCTGCATACATGAGTTACTGTATGGAAGTGAATACATAATTAATATTTTACTGAATATGCATTCTTATTGTGCCTGCACTTTAGATTTCGTGTATGTCTGAGCATATGGGTGTGCACATATATCCATGTGTGTGCAGATCAATGTTTGTGCTCAGTTACGTTCACACCGCTGGTCAGCGGTTTGGTGTTACATAGTACTTAGAACATACAGTGCAGAAGGAGGATATTCGGCCTATCGAGTCGCCACCAACCCACTTAAGCCCGTAACCCAATAACCCCTCCTAACCTTTCTTTTTTGGATACTAAGGGAAAATTAGCATGGCAAATCCACCTCACCTGCACGTCTTTGGACTGATGGAGAAAACCGGACCACCTGGAGTTAACCCACGCAGACACGGGGAGAATGTGTAGACCCCACACAGTGACCTAGCTGGGAATCAAACTGGGATCCTGGCGCTATGAAGCCACAGTGCTATTCACTTGTGCTAAAGTGCTGCCCGTTGTTGTGAGAATCTGGCGAGGGGTGTGATTAAGACTGGGTACCAGAACATGAATGACTGAAAAGTTTTTTGTGCACTTTGAATTTTATTTGGCCTAGCTGGTTTACAACTCAATACTTCTGAAGCATTTGGAAGATTCCTTCGAACTGCATCGGATCTCATCTGTCACAGTCAATCTATCCCTCCACAACAACCAACATTTAGTTTCAACACTTCCCGCATTCCACGCTGAAAAGGAGATATATATGGCTGGATTTTTTGTTTCCGAGACAATAGGCCAGATTTTCGGATTCTGACAATGTGCGGAGGATCCGTGGGGTCTTATTTTTTCACTTCTGACAAGAGAAGCACTGCAGACTAGGTTTAGTGTAAATCTTTATTTTAAGATTAAACAAAATGAGGTAAAGTACGCCATTGGTGCCACGAGTCAGGAGGAAACATCGACAACTGCGTGACATGAATACTGCAAATATATGATGACGGGGAGCCTATTCATCTAGTCAGTATATTCAGAGTAGTAAAGAAGGCAAATTACAATCGGAGTACATTTAAGGAATCCAGCGATGAAATTGACATTGAAACTTTGAACATCGATCAGATAATGATGAAATTAGCTAATATGGAAGAGTTCGAAGAATTGATGAACTATTACACCCATTCCAGAGAAGAATCAGAGTAACACAATGACATTTCTGCTCAATATTGACCCATTGTATATTGCTAGACTAGAGCGAAAGTTACAAGCCAAGCTTGACTATGTTGTGGGATGTAATAATAATAAAATAACAATCTCCATTGTCACAAGTAAGCTTACATTAAGACTGCAATGGAGTTACTGTAAAAAGTCCCGAGCCACCACATTCCGGCATTTGTTCAGGCACACAAGAGGAGCATTTAGAATGTCCAATTAATCTTTTCGGGACATGAGGGTGGAAACCGGAGCACCCGGAGGAAAGCCACTCAGACACAGTGATAACATACAGACTCTGCACAGACACTGACCCAAACCGGGAATCGAACCTGGGACCCTGGCGCAGTGAAGCAACAGTGCTGATCACTGTTGCCCCTACCGTACCGTCCTAAACTGATCAAGCCAAACACCATGTGTTGACTCCATCCTGGAAAATTGACTCAAATCAAAGGGGAAATTAAATTCACGCTTGATAATGGCATAATTGAACGATATTAAATAAACTGGAGTTTTTCAGTTTTCCTTGTATGATAATGGACCACATTGTTTCTTCAATGATTGGAGAAATATTAATGCTGCAACAAAGTATTGTATTTTACTCAATTATCTGACTTGTTGGCACTGGCCAATGAGCTGCTGATGCAGAGGAAGGTACCCCAGTCCCAATGGGAGATCTCGCAGTCACTGTTGTAGCGTATTTTGGAGAGAGACCCTTCCAAGAGCAGATCCAGTGCACTCCTGCCTGGTCAGGCCTTTCTGCTCAACCTAACATCATTTAGAAAAACTGAAAACTACAGAGACACCTTGCACTTCCCAATACTTACATAATCTATATCCCACAAGATGTCCCATGATCTACTTAGCTGGGACGAAACACAATTTCTTAACTAATCTAAACCCCTGGAACCCATCCAAATATGAATACTTTCCATTAGCCCTTTATTAGTAACCAGTTTGCTGATAAATGATTATCTCAATCCTACAGCACTCTACTTACAGCTTTAGCAGACATACAGTCAGGGCATCTTAACCCAGTACCCCTGAGAACAGTAAAATATCATTAATCAAAAGTGGACTTTTGCAGAAAAAGAGGTTGCTTAATTAATTCCTTGTCCTTCCCAACCAGTAAACTGTGAGACATGCATTGTGCGCTACAATAATATCTCCATGCAATCCTGGTCAACAAAGGTCTGCACAATTTTCGCCTGAGTATTTCTTATTCCCAAATGAGAATTTAATGTCCAATTACTAATATTTCTTAGTGGTTCCCGTGAACGAAAATTTTATGGTTGTCGTCGATACCCTATCTTCTGGACTCTGAGGAGATCCCCACTACTCATCACTGTGCATTTTTCCAGGTATGACATTCGGGACTCTTCTGATCTTTCATAAGAATATATCGTCTGAGGCAGTCCATGAAAATCATTGTGTGCCGTTGCACTTCAGTCAAGGAACTTCGGCAAAATAATTAAATCTTTCTATTTCCTGAATGAAATCCCATACGTAGCTAAGTTTAGGAAATGTCCTCCCTGTGGATTAATTCCACCATCAGATCTAGCAGTAAGAGCTTGATCTCTGGTTGTCACGCCATCTGAGATCAAGTCAGGATTTTCAGAATAATAAACATTTTTTATCACTTCAAACATCTCCTTCGAAACCCCTGGAGATGCAATATTAAAACCTGCCAACCAGTTCACCAGAAACAAAGCACCCCTTTAATAGGTACCCTATAGTAAAAACTGCACTTACTGTGTCACTTTGTAAATTCACTTCATTCGTGTATCATGACTTATCATAGCAACAGAAGTAAACCGCAACTAACGAAACAACACTGAGAGATGTTCAGCAATAGTTAAAAATAATCTTCTGAAAGACATTATTCATAAGTCCACAATGAGATCCGTCTCTCCCATTAACCAGTTTAGAAAGCTTTAGATAATAATCCGATGGGAATGGTTTATGTGTAGAAACAGTTTGCGTATAATGATGGGGTAAGATCAATGATGTATACAAATGTAATTGTTTATCGTGAAGGAAATTGATCGGGAAACACAGCCAAACTCACTGAAGGCATAATCAAAAATACACAAATGCATGTTTGGCCAGACCCTCAGAAGAAAGGTTGGCGAGTTAACACCAAACAGCCTCAGGAAGCCGACAAGTCACCTTTCGATCTATACGCCCCAACGCCTAACAGCCAAGACGACGCAGAAAATCTTCCAAAAGGCAGATTAAATAGAGTCAAAGAGTTCTATGGTACCGGAAAGCATTTGGCCCATTGCGTCTACTCTGTTCAAAAACAAACAATTAAATACCCTAATCCCATTTTCCATAATTTGTCCTTCTGTGCAGTGACATCGGAAATGAAAATAATTCTTAAATGTTATGAATGTCTATGCGTCCACCAGCTTTTCAGCCAGTGTGGTCCTCCATCCTCTAGGTAAAAAAACAACAACCCATGTTCCCTCATATCCCCAGTGAAACTCCTGGGCTTAACATTAAACTGTCACCCCTTTGATCATTCATCTATCCACCAAGGGGAAATGTGTCCTCCTGTCTACTGTATCTATGTCCCTCATTATTTTGTACATATCAATCATATTTCCTTTCAGGGTTCTCCGGTCCAAGGTAACAACCACAGTTTTGTCAAATCCAGCTTCATAACCAAAACTCTCTCGCGAATGCAAAACCTTAATAAATCACTCTGTACAGATAACTGAGCTACCGGATCACTCCTCTAACGTGGATTCCAGGTCTACACACAATACTCTAGCTGTGAACTAATCAACAGCTGTGAACTAAGCAATGTTTACTGCAGTTCTGACATAACCTCCCTACCAATCTTCATGCCTCGGCTAATACGTACAATATGCCATACGCTTTCCTGACTATGGTATCGACCTCCGCTGCTACCTCAACGGACCAGGATACATGCCCATCAAGGTTCGCTGATCCTCGGTATTTCTTGGTGCCCTTCGCTTTATCATGTATTCCCTTGACTTGTTTGCCTAACCAAATCTCTCACCTTCGATGGGACAGGAAAAGACGTTTTGTAGGCATCATTATCATATTTGTATTGTGGGATAACTATAATATGCTGTAAACTTAACATTTATGTACTTTGGATGTTGTGTGGGGAAACGGGGTTATCTTAAGGAGTTCAGTAATCGCAGATATATTTTGGAAAAATGTGTATGTGCCACATAAACTGTATTTGTGTGAGTAGTAATTCATATACCGTAATTGCCGTACAATATAGCAGTCATGTTCCTGTGTATTTGTATTTAGTTTGCTTGAATAAATAGTCTTCAATAACGTTTACGTGGTTACTCGGCTATATATTCTCAATGCGGATTCACCTATCCTCTCACAACACAGCAAAACTAAACATCCCCAGGAACCGGTGTTCCAAGTTAGGATATCCTCGTAGATAATATCAGCATGCTTCTTGGCATAAGGAACAGATTGATATATCCTCCAAATACCCCCATTATAACATCCATTTTGGAAGACAAATCGTAACGTCAGCTGTAGCAAACGACTGACCCTCACCAGCATCTCTTGAACATTAATCTATTGAATATTTTTAAAGGAGTCAGAGAATACCTCTCCCTTAGAGAGCAGCCATTTTAAACATCAGTAATCCGACGCACCATCAACTATCTGGGGATACTATGCGCATTCTTACCGAACAATCGAGTGGGTTCGGGTGGACCACTTTGTAATTGTAATATTGCATATGTATTTATTACCTGTTCCATTATTCCAGCCATTTTTATGAAGACTTTGCAGCTTGGCTTTTCATGGCAATGAATTCATTTGCAATTTTCAACAATTGACTTTTAGATATCCATGCATCATGATTTTATTGACAAGAGCAGCTACTGCATTGTTCCTCAATTATTCTAATCCAGAAGTTTTCCTGCGAATTTGAACATGGTTATGCATTTCCCCAGAGCTGGACGGGATGGCACAGCGGCACAATCGGCAGCAAAACCATGTGATAAGATCATGGCTGATTTGATTGTTGCCTCAGATCTACTTTCATTTCTATCCCAAATACCTTCGAATCTCTTTTTAACCAGAAGCAATCCAACACAGCCTTATTAAGATTCAATGGAAACGTCACTGCTCAATGATGAATATACTTACAAATGCGAGTGACAGTTGAGAAACTGAGTTAACTTCGCTTGAAAAGTACTTCACATTTATTTTTAAAAACAAAATCAAATATTTTACAATTAATATAAATTGGTCAAAACATATGGCTGAGCAGAACGTGTTGCAGGAAATTTTAATATTTTCTCAACCTGAAACTGAGATTGAGAAATACATACAAATAGATTTAACACGTTTCGTTTTACATTTGATGGAAGCTTTGGTCCCTACTTCCTATCTAAAAATATTATTCTCTTCCATTAAATGGGTAAGGCAGGCAGTGTAATTATTGAGATATGAAATATGATTAACTTCTACTTTTGGAGGCCTCTAATATTTTCATTGTTTTATTAATTTAGCAATTATTTTGAACGGATATATCACAATATTCTTCAGTTGCTTCCGGAACTTTGTCTGGGTCACTGAATAAATACAAGTGTTTGTGCAGCAACTGAGGAGCTGCAGCATGAATCCTATTTCTCGTATCAATTCGTGTATCCGAATAGACAGATAACCCAAATACCAAACCCTATTCCAGAGCGAATAAATGAGAAGCACTGCCCATAAAATAATGAAATTTGCCGATATAACAAGCAGCAAAGTGATAGATTTCTTTCGACTCTCCATCTCTTGGTCTCTGGAACGATCCTCGCCATTATGATTCCGGAGTCTCTTTCTGGCCCTGCTTGACACCAAAATGTGCCTGACAGTCAAAATATTGAGAAGAAGAATCATAACAAATGGTAGTCCTGGGGTTAATATGTAATGAAGTGTTTCAATTACTACCCATATTTGGGAGAAAAGCGAATTACTCGTTACCAAACAAAACCAAGGGTAGTTCATGAGTAAATATTTGCTAGTGTACAGAAAATACCAGAACATATTCTTTATGAAGAACAGCACAGTAACTGTGCTGAGAACCACAGCTGCAGTTTTGGCAGTGCAGTACTTTGATTTCAGCTTCTGGCAAGAAATGGCTACAAATCGATCAAAGGTGAATGTGACAGTGAACCAGACAGAGCAGTCAGTCGCTGCATACAGGAGAACAGCATGTACATTGCAGAGGCGAACATGCCACAGGAATAAAAACTGGAGCCAATACACAATCGGAATATGCCTCAAAATGAGATCAAGGATAATAACCAGAAGATCCGCCACTGCCATGGCCACCAGGTAGCAAGTGACACATTTAGATAGACTGCACTTTCCTCGTGAAATGATGCAAATTGTGATTAGGTTCGCTGTAACAAAAAGAAAGAAAACATGAACTCGAGCAGCAGGCCTGGAGAAATAGCAACAGTATCATACTGAATTCTCCCAGCATCTTGATGATGAAAGTCCAGCAAATGTTGTGTAGTTACAGTCAAGTTACAGAGGACTGGTGTTCCGATCCTTACAGCGTGCGTTTGGATTACTACAGTACTTACTAAACAGTGCCTTAAATTAACATACGGCTCGTGAATGAAAAAAAAAACCTGCCCTAAACATGTGCATTGTGGTCGTGGGTTATTCACGGTAACAGTAAATCTTCGTATTAGGTACCCAAGTTCGATTCCCGAGGTGGGATACTGTCTGTGTGGAATCAGCACGTTTTCTCCGTGTTTGCATGGTTTTCTTCCGGGTGCTCCGGTTTCCTCTCACAAGTCCCAAAAGACATGCGTGTTGGGTGAATTGGGCATTCTAAATTATCCCTCTCTGTACCCGAACAGACGCTGGGGCCGCGGGGATTTTCACAGGAACGTCATTGCAGTGTTAATGTAAACTGATTTGTGAAACTAATAAATAATTGTTTATATATCGACTGCAACCATAATATCGATCTATGACGTATTAAAACCAATTGTAATGAATCATAATTTCTAAATTATATATACTGTATTACAAAGTATAATGACATATAACGAAGCACACAGGGATTTGGAGTGCAAACTGCAACATGATTCATGCTCTACATCTCCTCTCATTCAACGTTGGAGTGGAGGGAAAAATAACAAATAACACTGATGACCTATGTATAAACCAATTACAAGTCACAATATTTCCCAGGACCATTGGCTGCTACAGCATTTCAGAAGGATTTGGCTGCTGGTGATTAAAAGACAGGGTTACCACACTTCAGGTGAGGGGCAATGTTACGAAGTCGGGACATTTATGGATAACAGGAGCAGTACAGATTGAGGAGATGCTATTGGCCTCGCTCCATATCACAAACGAACCATCCACTCAACTGAGTTAACTGACCCCGAACTGAGATGGAGGCACCCGTTTGAAAGAAAAATCAAAGGTTTGTAGTTGCTGGATTGCCTTCTAGAGGCAGAAGGCTTCTTGCATGCGGTGAGGCGTCATCATCTATAATGCACGCGTTTCACTGTGGAACGGCAATTTTAACCATAACATTGAAAAGAGAATTGGATTATTACATCAAAAATGAATGTAAAAATGCAGATCTATGAAGGAAAGAGCAGCAAAGGCGGAAAGGGAATGGCTCTTGTGGCAGCAAACACAGACACAATGGGACGAATGGCCGACTTCTCTGTCGTCATCTTTAAAATCAGGCGTCGTGATCCCAATACTAGAAAAAAACTCTCAGAGGTGCAGAACGTTTTGTGGTGAGGTTACCTGGAACGCTGGCAGTATCAGGGATCTCCCACATCTCACAGGTGATGCAATTTACACCGCTGACTGACATTTCTAGCACTAATCAATAATTAATTAAAATAAGTACCTATTAAATTAAGTTACAATTAAAATTAACTTGCGCTCCATTTCTAGCATAAATATAGAATGGCCATTGTACGAATCTCCACCCTCCAGTTTAGTCACTTCTCTCCTTGGTTAATTAATTCGTTTGTCAATATGTTTTTCAAATTTGGTGCGGATTCCCTATCAGTCCATCAGGTCACAGCTTTCCTTTGAACTTCCTTTTTCAGTTTTATTTTCCTTTCACTAAAATACCCGAGGTATGATTGATACTTTCAGCTCCGATGGTCCGTCTGTCTGAGTCTGATCCAGCTCCACTACCTGGTGACTAACTATGAAGAGAGGCTGGATAAACTTGGGTTGTTTTCTTTGGAGGAGAGAAGGCTGAGGGTGAATCTGTTTGAGGTGTATACGATTATGAGGACATGGAGAGAGTGGATTGAAAGCAGTTGTACCCCCTTCGTTGATCAGTCAAGAACAAAGGGGTGTAATTTCAAATTGAAAGCAGAAAAGGTTAGAGTGCATATGCAGAAATTTTTTTCACACGGCGTGTGAGACGAATCTGGAATGCACTGCCTTTGAGAATAGTTGAGGAGGATAAACTCACAATCTTAAAAAGTACCTGGTTGAGCATTTAAAATGTCATAACATTCAAGGCTTTGTGCCAAGTGCTGGGAAGTAGAATTAGTGTAGGGAAGAGTAGTTTTTCTGAACAAGTCCAGGTTTGATGGGCCTGTCTGATTCTATGAATCTATGATAAAAGTCGAAAAAGAAAATCTAATTGTAGATATGAAAGATTTTAACATGGTTTTAATGTACACATTATTTCAGTCTTTCCAAAGCAGTACGATGATTCAGATGTTGTATTTAATGAGCAGGAGTCTGACATTTGTTTGCACGGTCAACATAGGGTCATAGAGGTCCACAACACAGAAAATGCCTTGCGATGCATCTTGTCTGTTCCAGTCAAAACCAACCACCTAAATATTTAAATGCTATTTTCCAACACCATGCTCCTAGCCTGTATGTTTTGGCATCGCAAGTGCACTTCTAAGTAGTTCTTAAATGTACTGATGATCTCTACCTCCACCACACTTTCAGACAGTGAGCTCCTTCTTGGTGAAAATGTTTTTTTCTCATGCCCCTCTGAAACTACTGTTCTATATATATTAAATCTATGTCACCTGGTCATTGATCCCTTCAGAAAGATAAAATGTTTCTGCCTGACTACTCTATCTGTACGTCTCATAACATCGTGCATTTCAATCAGGCCACTGCTCAGCCTCCGCTGCACTAAGGAAAACAACTCCAACCTCTGTTCACAGCTAAAACGCATCAGTCCAGGCAATACCCAGCAACCTTTCCAATACTATCACTTAGATCTTCTAATGTGGATTGCAGAACTGCAGAAAATACTTTCGCTGTGGCATAACCTACGTTTTAGACAGTTCCAAAACAATCTCCCTGGTCGTAAACTCTATCACTTGGCTAGTGAATGCAGGTACACCATATGCCATCTTAGTTACAGCATCTCCCTGCGCTGCTACCTGAAACGACACTGTCTGTGCACACCAAGGTCCCTCTGATCCTTGGTGCTGCCCATGGCCCTGCCGTTCTTCATTAATTCCCTTGCCTTTTTTTGCCTTGCCCACGTGCATGACCTCACAGTTTTCCGGTTTTAATACAAGTTGCCACTGTTCAGCCCATTTCACCAGACTATAAAGCCTCCTGTAATCTGAAGCTATCCTCCTTCCTATTTAACACCCCAAGAATTGTCCTATCATCTGCGAATTTACCGACCAAACCTCCCATATTCACATTTTAATTATTATGTAAATCACTAACAGGAATGGCCCAAACACTGATTCCTGCAGGACGCCACTGCACACACGCCTCTCGTCAGAAAAAAACTCATCCCTCTACTATCAGCGTCTGCCAATTTGCCAAATTTCCTTGTAACCATTGACTATTGCCTTCGCTATCATTCTCCCATTTGGGATCTTATCAAAAGTCTTGCTGAAGTCCAAGTCGACTATATCAAAAGTATTTGTGTCATCTATGAACTTGGCCACCTCTTCAAAAAATATAATCAATTTGATCAGGCAGGATCTGCCCTCAACAAAACCATGCTGACTGTTCATGATTAAACACGGCCCCTCCAATTGAAGATTGACTCTGTCCCATAGAATTGCTTCCTGTAGTTTCCCGGTCTGAGGTTAGGCTCACTCCCAAGTACTTTCCTGGTCTATCGCTTCCTCCATTTTTGAGAATGGTACCACGCTGGCTCTCCTGCAGTCCTCCGACACCTGTCCTGTGGCCAGAGAGCAAGTAACATGTATTGCAAGCGCTTCAGCCATTTCCTTCCTTCGGATACATTTGATCTGGCCCGGGAGACTTTTCTACGTTTAAGCCTGCCAGACGAATCTGAACCTCCTATCTGTCTATATTAATTTATTTAATCATGTCACTGATTTTTAGCTCCTCACCGTTCCAGCCACCAACACAAAGTATTCATTACGAAGCCTACCTACGTCCTCTGGCTCCATACATAGAGAGAGAGACGAAGTTTCAAAGGGAATCCATCCTTGAAAGTGGATGAATCGGCTAGTTTGTATAAAATGTACCACACATTATTTCAAGAATCACGCGAGGAAAAAAACTATCCTCCCTACAATGGTCTCCTTCTGTGCTGTCTTATTTTCTAAGTTTTCAAAATTTTATTTGTATCTGAAAACGAAGAAAATGCACGGTAGTCTATTTAAGATTGTGATCTGCATCTTATGCAATGATCCTTCGGCCAGCCAACACGGCTAGCGTGGGCAGAATGGCATTCTTCATTGCTGCATCGATTCTTGAATTTTATGATTATTTTTCATCTAACTATTTCCAAATTTCGCTGCACGTCTGCACTCAATAACGCTTCTGAGTCGGATAAGACACCAAAATGAACTGACTGTCAACAGCGCACACATTCCCAAATGGAATAGTAGGCAACAGAAAGAGCGTGAGAGAAAATGGAAAAGATATCCATTAAAGTGAGGGATGAATCCAATGAGGTCCGGAGCGAGAGCAAGTGCGGCGGTTAAATGGAAACACAAAATATAAGGAAAAGAAGAGAATGATAGACTTTGCGAGTGACGAATGGAGGCGCGTGTTCGACGATGGGACGACATAGGTGAAATAATTAGTGACAGAGAAATATGTTTAGAGAGGAAGGGGGAGCTGAGAGAGGAACAAGAGAATGTGCAGAAACATCGAAATATTGTAAGAGTTAGTGAATGGAGTGAAATATGTTCGGCGTGACCTAATAAGGAAGAAAAAAGATGAACAAACTGAAACGCATTATGAACAGATAAGATACTTTCATCGGTAGTTTGATAGATGGATATATAGATATATATTAGATTAATAGGTAGATAAATAGGTAGATAGGCAAATAGATAGATAGATAGATAGATAAATAGATAGATAGATTGACAGATATAGTCATAGTGAGAGAGGACTGAGGGAGAGAGAAGGCGTCGTAAAGAGAGAAGTCAACAAGTTAACATTTGGAAATGCAAACCATAATACATTGAAAGTGTTACAGTATAATGGTGAGAGTGCTGAAGGATAATGTCATGATGGACGAGTGAACAAGGATATTAGATATGTTCACCAAGCCCTAAAGCATTCAGTGCCAGAAAATGCCACTGGTGAATAGGGACCAGCCGAGATTTATTCATTCCGGAGTGAAAAATAAACTTACACAAATCTAAACAGAAATGAGGAAATTGATCATTCTGTGTTCAGTTCTTTAAACGCTTGAACCTGCTTCGTTACGGAATTATAGAATGATATAATCCTTACTGTTCAGCAGGATGCCACTGAGCCCATCGAGTCTATCCCGACATTCTGAAAGAGCAGCCGAACTCGACCCACTCCCACCCACCCCGCCCGCTATCCCGGTAACCTCATATCCCTCAGGGTCAATTTAGTATGGTCAATCCACCTCACCTGCACGTATTTGTACTGCTGGAGCAAAGCTGAGCACCCAGAGCTAACCCAGGGAGGTATCTGTGAAATCAGAAAAACCGTGAAATGCATAACGAAATTAACTTATTTCAAGGTAGCTCTACATTGTGATTACAAAGATCAATTTAGGTAGCCTTACAACTGACTAGAACTATATTAGTTAATCCAGCATTCCTTCACTGAAAAATAACGAAATAGGATTGTGACATGTTTTCAGATCTCAAAGACCCAGTTCCTCAAATGTGCTATCGAGTAAGTTGCTTTTATAAAGAACTACAATTGACAGTAAATCCATCATTACAGAATTATGGCACAAAAGGTTTTAATAATGTGTATCGGATAAGTTTGTTCTACTTTGGAGAACGTTGAACAAAGCATTGGATCATACTGAATTGCAGAGGTGATGC
Source organism: Scyliorhinus canicula (assembly GCF_902713615.1). Taxonomy (NCBI): domain Eukaryota; kingdom Metazoa; phylum Chordata; class Chondrichthyes; order Carcharhiniformes; family Scyliorhinidae; genus Scyliorhinus; species Scyliorhinus canicula. The sequence continues at coordinate 38,182,857 of NC_052158.1, forward strand.
GTGAGTAACTGCTCCTGATATCAAAGCAGCACCATGTATGGTATCAAGGAGCGCTAGCTAAACTGGAGTCAATTGGAATCAGGGAGGAACCTCTCCATTGGGTGGAGTCATTTTTCTCTCTCTAAATTTCGAGCACCCAATTCATTTTTTCCAATAAGGGGCAATTTGGCGTGGCCAATGCACTATCCTGCACACCTTTGGATTGTGGGGGCGAAACTCATGCAAACACGGTAAGAATGTGCAAACTCCACACGGAAATGACCCAGAGCCGGGATCGAACCTGGTATCTTGCAGCTATGATGCAGCAGCACTAACCACTGCAACACCGTGCTATCCCATTGGTACGAGTCATTCCTGGTGAAAATAAGGATGGCTGCGGTGGTTGAGGGTAAATCATCTTAGCACCAGGACATCATTGCCGGAGTTCCTCAGGGTAGTGTCGGAGACCCACCCATCTTCAGCTGTTTCATCAATGACCTCCGTTCCATAATAAGCTCAGAAGTGGAGATGTTTGTGGATAACTGCACAATGTTGAGCACCATTCACGACTCCTTAGATAATAAAGCAGTCCATGACCAAATGCAACATGACCCGGACAATATCCAGGCTTGGGCTGACAAGTGGCAAGTTATATTCACGCCACACAAGTGCAGGCAATGACCATATCGTACAAGAGAGGTTCGATCCATCGCCCCCTGCCATTGAATCACATTACTATCGCCGAATCTCCCACAATCAACATCCTGGGTGTTACCATTGATCAGAAACAGCAGGAGAAAGGCTAGGAATCCTATGGCTGGTAACCTGTCTCTTGACCCTCCCAAATCGTGTTCACCATCTACAAGACAAAAGACAGGAGTGTAATAGAATACTCTCCACTTGCCTCGATGAGTGCAGCTCCAATAATACTCAGGAAGGTTCTCACCATCCAGAAGAAAGCAGTGCGCTTGATTGCTCCCACAAATATTCAAAGCCTCCGTGACCGATGGACTGTGACAGCCGTGTGCGCCATCAAAAAGATGCACAGCAGTAAAACACAAGGTTCCTTAGACAGTACCTTCGAAAGCTACAACCACTACCATTGAGAAGGACAAGAGCAGCAGAAACATGGGAACCCCACTGCCTTGACTTTCCCCTCCAAGTCACTCACCACCTTGGCTTGGAAATATATCGCCGTTCCTTCATTATCACTGAGGAAATATCCTGGAGCCCTCTCCCCAACAGCACACTAGCTGTACCTTCACTTCAAGGACTGCAGCCGATCAAGAATGCAACTCACCACAAGCTTCTGAAGGGCAACTATATATGGACAATAAATGCTGGCCTGACTAGCACCCACTTCCCGTAAGCAAATTTTTTAAAATAATAATAATTCAAATGAAAAATAAGTAAAGTAATATTTCGGGTTCAGCCAACAAACACATGTGCACTTATGGTAAATATTTATCGTCGTTTATGTTTAGGGACACAAAGTGCATTCCAGTTTTCACACAATAAAATCTCCAGGGACGAAGTGTGAACGCTGGTCAATGAACGGTTAGGTAGTGGAAAAAAACGTCAGAACGAAAGATGTTGCATTGACAGAGAACCAATTAAAATGAAAATTGAAACGATTCGTTACAGATGAGAATTCGAAAAAGAAAATTGTACACAAATAATATATCCAATTAAATACAAACACAATAAGCCATTCGGCCCTCCAGCCACATCTGTCATTCAATACGACCTTGACTCATCTGCTTAAATTTCGAAATCCCCATCTACCCTCGATCAACTTTTACTCCCTTGCCTAACAACAATGTACCTACCCCGGCCTTAAAACTGTTCCATAACCAAGTCTACGCTGTCTTCTGAGGCAGAGGTCCAATGTCTCATAACCCTCTGAGAGAGGAAAATATTCTTCACCGCATCCCTGTAAGGTCGTTTCCTAACTTTAAAACACTGCCACCTAGATGTGGACCCACTGAAGAAGAAATATAATTTCCTAATACACCTTCTCAATGCCAGTCAGGAACGCAATTAATTCGTTCCAGTTATGTATACATTTCTCAAATGAATTGATAGAGATAAGATTATTATCCATGCTGATAAATTCTCTGAGAGCAGATTCACTCACCAGGCACACCAAAAGCAGACAGGAGTGGATAGTAGATCTTCTGTACAGAAGGCAATCTGGAATGTATCGTGTCCGCAATTGATGGGCATCTCTCCATCAGCTGGATTTCACTGGCAACTGGCGATGGCCGTTTCTGCAGGAGTCAACACTTTGCCCGACGCTGCAATAAGACACAAGGAGACCTTGTTTATAACAGAGAGAATCCATCCCTCGAGAATAATGAAATCCAAAGAGACTGACATTAACCGCAGTAATTGAACAAACACGCTGATTAATCAATCTTCGTCAAATAACGTGATATACCTGCAAGATCCAATCCAATATTGCAACAAGTAATGTGGAACTCTCGAAAGCTTGCCATACTGTTTGAATACCTATGAAATAAGAAACAAGATGATAGAAACAAAACGAAACATTTTGAACATGCTGACGAGAAGTAAAATCAGTTCAATGCACAAATTATATATTATTCCTGTGCTCTAGTTTAATGATGTAGATTCACGGGATTGAACGACAAAATTAGGATTTAAGTCCAAAGCATAGTAACGAGAGATCGCTGAGCCCTTGAAGGTGATCTGTTATACAGGCATCATTTCACACTAAAAATTGTATTCCAGAGCAGTCGGAAAATTTGACAAAATAGGACCACTGATTTATCCGGTCATTCCTTTTCTGAACTCACACAGTGGAACGCTGTTTTGTATTTTCGGTGTTATTACAACCGGCTCATCTATTTTGGTATGTTTTTAATTTAGATTTTAAAATGTAAACTCGACAACCTTTATCGCTAAATCATAACAGATTTGTTTTGGTCACTAGGCTGTTGTTCTGTATAAGAAGCTGCTTCAACCTCCGGTTCATATCCATCCCCTATCATGCCTTGCATTGGAACGCGATTATAGAATCATAGAATGAAAGTAGAAGGAGGTCATTCGGCCCATCGCGTGCGCAACGGCCATTGGAAAGAACACAACCTCTACCCTACCCCCATCACCCAGTATCACCACCTAACCTGCACATCTTTGGACTGTGGGAGGAAATACACGCAGACAGGGGAGAAAGTGCAAACTCCACAGTCACCCAAGGCCAGCATTGAACCCGGGTCCCTGGAGCTGTAAGGCAGCAGCGCTAACTAGTGTGCCGCCTTTTTTGTTAGATACGTGATTTGTGTTAGGAAGTGTCGGCCTGTGTTCAACTGTTGTCAAAAATACACATATGATTCCAGATGCCCAGCCAGCGAAATATTTGTTGAGCAACACGGCCCATATCGTCTGCCCGGATCCTTGGAGACCGCTGCCAAATTTAACATGCGCTTTGTTGCGCTTCAGAAGTCCTGGTGCGCTAATCTCCGTAGGTCTTGTTTTGGAAGTTTAAGATTCCGAAGGGTTATTCCCCTGCGAGGAAGTGAACCTCAGCTAGAGTGTCGGACTTCGAAGGTGCGCTCTTCTGGGTTGTTAGCTGAAAAATGTCAGACAGGACCTCCGCAACTGTACACCAATTTACTCACACTTACCAGCCTCAATATCACGGGGACTAATTGGTCAGGCCATCCGAACATCTAACTACCCTTGATCCTTCGACTACCACAATCCGATTCAACTGCGATAGCCCCACGACATAGACATAGAACACACAGTGCAGAAGAAGGCCATTCGGCCCGTCGAGTCTGCACCGACCCACTTAAGCCCTCACTTCCAAGCTATCCCCGTAAACCACTAACCCCTCCTTAACTTTCTTTTGGTCGCCAAGAGCAATTTATCATGGCCAGCCCATTTAACCTGCAAGTCTTTGGACTGTGGGAGGAAACCGGAGGACTCGGAGGAAACACATGCAGACACGGGGAGAACGTGCAGACTCCGCACAGACAGTGACCCAGCGGGAATCGAACCTGGGACGGTGGCAGACAACAGACTAACACACCAACCGGCCAAATCGCATGTCTCTACCACCGAACTACACCCCAAACCTACTAACCGTCGAATGTTGGCAGCCTTACTCATCAAAACAAGTACTCACTTGGTTACCTAACCATCTGACGAACCAACGAAATTAATCAGATGGGACTTCCGGTGGCTGTGATGGATCAGTAAACCACACATTTGGGAGCTCCCGTTTTAAAGAGATTTTTCGGCTCTTTTGAGAGCCCAAAACGGAAATTTTTCGACGTCTCCCGGTGGGGGAAGGTGTGCTGAACGACTTTCCCTGCAGTCCATGACTCGAACTCGGAGTGGAAAGGGGGAAAAAACAGCAGCAGCTCCTCAGAAAAAACGGGGGAAGGGATCCAAGATGGCCGCCGACAGAGCTCCAGAGGAATGGAGACTCTGGGCCCAGGAACAACAAACTGATCTCCTGCGCTGCTTTAAAGAATTCAAGGATGAAGTACTGAGCTCTCTGCAGGAAACGAACAGAAGGCTGTCAGAGATTCAGTCCACCCAGGGTGCTGCCATCAAGAAGTTGCAGACGCAGGCCATTGAACGAGAGGAGGAGGCCGTGGTCCTCGTGAGTAAGGTGGAGGGGGCACGAAGCACTCCACAAGAAGTGGCAGGAACGCTTTGAGGAGCTGGATCACCGCATGAGGCGGAAAAACCTGCGGATCTTGGGCCTTGCAGAGGGGCTGGAGGGATCGGACCTGACAGCCTATGTGGCTGTAATGCTGAATTCGCTAGTGGGGGCCGGATCTCTCCATCTGCCCTTGGAGCTGGAGGGAGCGCACAGGGTGCTGGCCAGGAGGCCCAAGGAAGATGAACCCCCGCGTGCGGTGCTGGTGAGGTTCCACCGGTTCAGTGATCGGGAGTGCGTGCTGCGCTGGGCCAAGAAGGTGAAGAGCATCAATTGGGAGAATGGGGTAGTGCGGATCTACCAGGACTGGAGTGCGGAGGTGGCTAAGCGGCGGTCCAGATTTAATCGGACGAAAGAGGTGCTTTATAGAAAAAAGATAAAGTTCGGAATGTTGCCGCCCGCGCGCCTGTGGGTAACTTATTTGGACCGGCACCATTGTTTCGATTCCCCGGAGGAGGCGTGGGCCTTCGTGCGGACGGAGAAACTGGACTTGAACTAGGGGTTGGGGGTTGCGAGGTCGGCTGTAAGATATTAGTGCTGGATTCTGCTGTTGCTGTGTTCTCTTTTTCTTCTGTTGTTTTCTTCTTGTTTTAGTACTTTTGCAATTTTGATATGGTAATTTACGGAGGGGTTGTTCTGCTATGTTTTTGTTTTTGTGCTGTGGGACATTGCCTGGGCTGTGTATCTTGAGGGGAGGGTCGGGGGGGTATGTTGTATTCTATGCCGGAGTGGGGGTATGGAGTGGGGCTGATATTTGGGAGCTGCGTCAGAAGGGTGTGGTGGGGCAGTGCAAAAGCGCGGGCTTTCCTCTGGTTTCCCGTGCTGCGGGGCTGGGGGGTGGAGATGGTGACGGGGGAGGCGGGGCCTTAACTGGTTTTTCCCCGCGCTGGAGCGGTGCCAGGAGGAGGGATAGATTTGGGGATGATCCCACTTCGGGAGGGGTCGGGCTATTGGCGGGAGTTTCCGTGGTCAGCAGAAGTTAGCTGACCCACGGAAGTACAATGGAGGACGGTTCGCGGCTGGGAGGGTTCCTAGCCTGGGGGGGAAGGGAGGGGGGAAAGGGGAATACCGGGTTGCTGCTGGTAGGGTCAAGAAGGAGCTGGTGAGGGCTGGGGGGACAGAGGTGAGGGGTTGTCGCTATGGGGACGGGGTCGAGCAGGGGGTGCTGGCCTGGGGCGGGCAGTCAACGGGCTATGGCTAGCCGACGGGGGAGGGGGGCGGGACGCCCTCTGATCCGGTTGGTCACCTGGAATGTGAGAGGGTTGAATGGGCCGGTGAAGCGGTCGAGGGTACTGGCTCACCTGAAGGGGCTAAAGGCGGATGTGGCAATGCTTCAGGAGACCCACCTGAGGGTGGCGGACCAGGTCCGCCTGAGGAAGGGATGGGTGGGGCAGGTTTTCCACTCGGGGTTGGATGTGAGGAACCAGGGAGTGGCGATTCTGGTGGGGAGAAATGTGTTGTTTGAGGCATCGGAGGTGGTGGCGGATAAGGGGGGTAGGTATGTGATGGTTAGGGGCAGGCTAGAAGGAGAGAAGGTGGTACTGGCTAGTGTGCATGCCCCAAATTGGGACGATGCGGGCTTTATGAGGCGTATGTTGGGACGGATCCCGGATCTGGAGGCGGGAGGTCTGATACGGTGTTGGATCCTTCACTGGATCGGTCCAGCTCTAGGACGGGTAGGAGGCCGGCGGCGGCCAAGGTACTGAGAGGGTTTGTGGACCAGATGGGTGGGGTGGATCCATGGAGGTTTGTAAGGCCGAGGGCACGCGAGTACTCTTTCTTCTCCCACGTACATAGGGTCTACTCTCGGATAGATTTCTTCGTGGTGAGTAGGGGACTGATTCCGAGAGTGGAGGAGGCCGAGTATTCGGCCATTGCAATCTCCGACCATGCTCCGCATTGGATAGAGTTGTAGATGGGAGAGGTGCGAGACCAACGTCCGTTGTGGCGGTTGGATGTGGGGTTGTTGGCGGAGGAGGAGGTGTGTAGGAGGGTCCGGGCAAGTATTGAGGGGTACCTTGAGGGAATGATACGGGGGAGGTTCAGGTGGGGATGGTCTGGGAAGCCCTGAAGGCAGTAATTCGTGGGGAGCTGGTATCCATCCGGGCACACAGGGAGGGGAGCGAAAGGAGTGAGAGGGATAGATTGGTGGGAAAGATGCTGGAGGTGGACAGGAGGTATGCAGAGGCACCAGAGGAGGGACTGTTGGGGGAGAGGCGCAGCCTGCAGGCTAAATTTGATTTGCTGACCACTAGAAAGGTGGAGGCACAATGGAGGAAGGCACAAGGGGCAATGTACGAACATGGTGAAAAGGCGAGTAGGATGCTGGCTCATCAGCTGCGTAAGCGGGATGCGGCTAAGGAGATTGCTGGGGTGAGAGATAAGAGTGGGAATGTGGTGCGGAAGGGGGTAGAGGTGAATGAGGTCTTCAAGGATTTTTACGGGGAACTGTACCGGTCGGAGCCAACGGGGGAGAGGAGGGGAATGGAGAGGTTCCTTGACGGGCTTTCTTTCCCGAATGTACAGGAGGAGAAGGTGGAGGGGTTGGGTGCGCCGATTGAGCTGGAGGAGCTAGTTAAGGGGATCGGGCAGATGCAGTCAGGTAAGGCACCGGGGCCGGATGGGTTCCCGGTGGAATTTTATAAAAAGTTTGTGGATCTAGTGGGCCCCTTGCTGGTGCGAACACTCAATGAAGCGTGGGAGGGGGGGGGGGGGGGACTTTGCCCCCGACGATGTCACGGGCGCTGATCTCGTTAATTTTAAAGAAGGACAAGGACCCCCAGCAGTGTGGTTCATAGAGGCCCATATCTCTCCTCAACGTGGACGCTAAGGTGCTGGCAAAAATCCTGGCCACCAGGATAGAGGACTGTGCCAGGGGTTGTGCACGAGGACCAGACAGGTTTTGTGAAGGGAAGGCAGCTGAACACGAATGTGCGGAGATTGCTGAATGTCATTATGATGCCGGCGATTGAGGGGGAGGCAGAGATAGTGGTGGCACTGGATGCGGAGAAGGCCTTCGATAGAGTGGAGTGGGGGTACCTATGGGAGGTGTTGGGGAGGTTTGGATTTGGTGAAGGGTTCATTAGATGGGTAAGGCTGTTATATGAGGCCCCGATGGCGTGCGTGGCTACGAATAGGAGGAGGTTGGAGTACTTCCGTCTTTACCAAGGGACCAGGCAGGGTTGCCCCTTGTCCCCCTTGTTGTTTGCACTGGCAATCGAGCAGCTGGCGATGGCATTGAGAGATTCAGAGAGGTGGAGAGGCTTGGTGCGAGGTGGAGAGGAACATAGGGTGTCGTTGTATGCCGACGACCTGTTACTGTATGTGGCGGACCGGGTGGGAGGGATGCCGGGAGTGATGGAGTTACTAGCCGAGTTTGGGACCTTCTCAGGTTATAAATTAAACTTAGGCAAGAGCGAGGTGTTTGTGGTGCACCCTGGAGACCAGGAGGAAGGAATTGGTAGGCTCCCGCTTAGGTGGGCAGGGGAGAGCTTTAGGTACCTGGGGGTGCAAGTGGCCAGGGACTGGGGGACTCTCCACAAGCATAACTTTACCAGGCTGGTAGATCAGATGGAGGAGGAGTTCAGGAGGTGGGACGTGCTGCCATTGATGTTGGCGGGGAGGGTGCAGTCCGTCAAAATGACAGTGCTTCCGAGGTTCTTGTTCCATTTTCAGTGCCTGCCCATATTTATCCCCAGGGCCTTCTTTAGGAGAGTGACTAGCAGTATTCTGAGTTTTGTGTGGGCACATGGGACTCCGAGAGTGAGGAGGGTGTTCCTGGAGCGAGGAAGGGATGGAGGTGGGCTGGCACTGCCCAACCTTCTGGGGTACTATTGGGCAGCCAATGTGTCAATGGTGCGTAAATGGGTGATGGAGGGGGGAGGGGCGGCGTGGAAAAGAATGTAGATGGCGTCATGTAGAGGTACGAGCCTGGGTGCCATGGTAACGGCACCGTTGCCGCTCTCCCCTAAGAGGTTTATGACTATCATGACATAATGAAAAAATTCTGGTAAAAACACATCTGTTCCACTAATACTCTTTAGGGAAGGGGACGTGCTGATCTGGTCTACATAATAATAATCTTTATTGTAACAAGTACGTTTACATTAACACTGCAATGAAGTTAAGGTGAAAAGCATCTAGTCACCACATTCCGGTGCCTATTCGAATGCACAGGGAGAATTTACAATGTCCAATTCACGAAACAGCACATTTTTCGGGGCTTGTGGGAGAAAAACGGAGCACCCGGAGGATACCCATACAGACACATGGTGAACGTGCAAACCCCGCACAGACAGTGATAGCAAAAATTATTAAAATTCTTAAAGAATTATTATTATAAAACAATTAATCAATTAATCGAATTTGATTTTACTGATTCAGTATTAATCTTTTAGGAATATGTTAATAATACAGTCAAATAATTGATTGATTAATAACAGTTTAACAATAATATTGCAGTTCTATTTCATCTGATGGTGGTGCAGTGGGGTTAGTGTGAAACATTCTGACTTTTGGGCCCATGCGTTTAGTGAATAGTTGTTTAATGCATTTGATTACCAGGAATGTCACGTAAACAATGAATCCTGCTACACAGAAGAAAAAATATTATTCTTACTGTGGACATTCCAGTGGGTCCCAACCACCTGCAACGTTTCTCCCAGACAGAGTTATCCAGGTGTGAATCAAGTTTTTTGATTTCCTTTTGGATGCGTGTTGCCAGATCTTTAACTTATTTTGAGTTATGTGGAATAAGAGTGCAACATTCCGCACCAATCAGGGTGGAGGTGCCACCTCTTTTGGCTAGCACATAGTCAAGTGCCATTCGATTTTGTCATGCCACGGTTCGAATTGCTCGCATTTCGGCAGAACTTTTATATAGGGCAGTGGAGGTGTAATCGGCTACGTTTTGTATGATTGTTGTTATTTTATTCAATTCATTGGCAACCCTTGTCTCCAAATAAAAAGGAATACGTTTAGTATAAATTGAGTCTCGTAAGGGTATAGCACGTTTATTTCTTCGAGTGGTTGGTTCTGAAACATAACGGAGATGAGGAAGATGACGGGTGGCAGGTACAATGAACATAAATAGCAAGCTGCTGACCAGTATTTTGTGAGCCAGGCATAAGCTTTATCATTACAAACAAAATAAGTTCCATTATAAGCAGAATATAAGTAAATATCTTATAAATACCATAGATCTGAGAATGTTTGATTATGTATGATGTTATATATGCCTCTTATTGTTGAGGATCGTTCAGTTCTTTGTTTTACATTATTGGTACATTTATAGAATGTGTTAACATCAAAACAATTAGTACAAACACTATTGCCCATTTTCATCCCTTTAAAGTGATTACTAGTGAGGCATATTAATCCTTCTTGTTTAATATTAGTTGGAAGGCTAATATTTGTAGGATTTGTGTTAGGGTTATATCTAATTTGGTGCAATCCTGAAAAGGCGTTTAGTGGATAGCCTACAGATTTCCATAAGTTAATACATTTCTTTAAATAAATCCTGCACCTTCCTTTGCCACATGAGTATGCTCCAGAACGGACCACTACAGAGCGAGGGACACTAATCGATGTACCAGTCTGCTGTTTCTGAAGCATTAAATGGGATAGTTATGAAGGGGATATCTTCTCCTGAGTTAGTAGGGGTTGCAATGCATAGCCAACATTGGAAATGTTGAAATGTTTACCATATATCTTAGATGTGTAAAGGAATGTGTTCTCATTCACTTCTGGTACAACATTTACAAAGCCAATCATATAACTGAAAATTAATATTGCGGCAAACATTTTTACGGATCTTAATACTTATACGCGCGTTTCACATATGATATGTGGATCCAACTTTTCTTTCCTTTTAACTTTACATCGGATTGGGTGGTGAGAAGGATCACAAAGGGTCCTTCCCACTTCAATCCCAGGGGTTCTTTCTGCAGCTATTTTTATATAGACTTCTTCACCGGACACCAACTCTTGCCCAAACTGAAGGAAATGACTTAGTAAAAATTGATCAATTGCTTAAAACATTGATATACTGATTAAAAATTGGCATCATGATTACGTAATTCAGTAATGATCAATTAATAATAATAATTTCATGTATACAAATAAAATGATGATACAGTAAAATAACTGACGTTGAGCATATGATTTAGTGATAATTGGTTAAATGATTATCAAAATTGATTATGTAATTCATTAATAAAATTAACAATAATAATAATTAAATAATAAATGAATAATGATGCAGTAAATAATAGTTCAACAGAAACTTTCCATTTTCATGTTATTGGCTAGTGGTGCATATTAATTAATATGAACCATGTGGATTGGTGGGGCACTATGGGTAGGCCTGCATCAACCAAAGTATCTGATCAGCAACATTAGCACTTAAATGATAAGTCCAAATATGCAAAACTGGAAAAGTCGCTGAATGATGTTAATTCCTGTAATACCCAACCAATTGGAAAGCCAACCCCAAAGAGTGTAATCAAAGGGTTGTTCAAGTTTTTTTTAACTTTGTATTGGATGTGTATTGCCAAGTCTTTGACATCTTCTGGATTATACATAAAAGCATGTTGAAACGGTTCATTTCCCTGCAGAAACAGAAAAGGGCGTATAGTGGGTGAATATAACTTGGAATTATGCCATTTGCATCTCTAAACGACTTATATATGTCACTCAAAGGAACTGGGAGTAAAAGTTGGACTGCTGCCAAAGTACTGCTTATCAACCGTCTTAGAACAGTGTGCTCTTGAAACACAGATTTGCTTTAAATCAGAGTTGTTGTTTTTTTTATAAACAGCTTCTACATTGTCTGAAGTTTTAATTTCCAAGCTAATTTTAAACATTTATTTAAAAATATAAACACTTAATCTTTGGTATAATAACTTATTGATTATATGACTGAACCAAACTTGCGCTGAATAAACTTGGTTTTCTGTAGTTGAATTCGTCGGCTCTGTTAAAGAAAGCATAGCTAACAAGATTTGTTAATTTCTGAAAATTAATAAAAACAACTTTCGAAATAATGACAGTTTTCTCAAGTTAACAGTTCTTGGCAACTTTTTGGCGATACATGACTTAGGGCGTATCCCTGTTGCCAAGAGACGGGTCTTCATCGTAGGAGTCAAGTTTGTAATCATGAAATCTGAAATTCGCAAAATGGCCATCTTCAACATGAGAAAGGAATTTCATATATTTTCTGGAATTATTTTCGAACTGAGTACAAGGGTCGGATTTCCCGTTGACGGAGGAGGAGAGGCAACGATTGACGTGCTATATTTAGCAGTTGCTGTTTCGGACTGGGACTGAAGTCTGGGTAGGATCAAGTTTAAAGCTGCAGGTAGTTTTGGTTTTGAACCAGTGACAAAATGGGGTTTGGATGATGGATCTTTTAAATGGTTTAAAACCCAGGCTGTTGTCTTTATCACTTCAACTCCGCGCTCTTTGGTGCTTAATGGGTTACGCTTTGTTTGCTACTGGTCTCATTGTTCAACTGAATTGGCTTTTGCTGTTTAAAAATCTCATAGTCCATTAAAGCTGCCATGAGAGGCTCTTGGTTCGGAGCCAGCAGTATTTCCTGGTCTGTTTCAGAGTAACGTAACGGTATGTTCTGGGGACAAAGGGTCCTTGAACCCGGAACGGATAGATAGTACTTTTGGCCAGACTCCCCCTGTGGAACTCCGATCAGTCTATTCATTGTTTTCATGTCAGTAGCAGCTTGCAATAATGCAGTATTTGATCTAGTTACCGCTGGTACATCTTGGGTCTTAGTTAAAATCATTTCAATTCTTTCCTTTGGGGGCGCTGTAAATTTGTCTGTCAGTAATTTCTTACGACATTTCATGGTGTCCATGTCACTATGCAAAATACATTTTTCCTGAAGTAACTGGAAATTTTGGCTTTTAAGACCATCATTTTCTGGTATTTACTGTTGAAGTTAGGATTCTGAGTCAGTATTTTTCTTTTGGAGTTCATCAATTTGTAATAGTTATAGATGAGTTCTGCATTTTGTGTCTGCCAATAGTAGAACATAGAACAGTACAGCACAGAACAGGCCCTTCGGCCCTCGATGTTGTGCCGAGCAATGATCACCCTACTCAAACCCACGTATCCACCCTATACCCGTAACCCAACAACCCCCCCCCCTCCCCCCCTTAACCATTTCAGTGTTTCAGTTTTATCAAACTTCTCGAGCTTAGATTTTGCAGCTCAATGACTGCCACTAATTTTTCTTTGGCAGTTTTAAGTTCGCAATTGTGTTTTGTGTTTGTGATTCTTTCTTGCTGCTTATGGAGCAAAAGACCATTTCATAGGTTTCTTTTTGTTCAATCGTGTGGTTTTTTTCCAAAACTTTTTGATGTCGTCAAGGAACCACTGTCCTTTAGGGATGTCATATTTTGATTCAATTTTTGTGGATACTTTAGACAGTCCAAAATGTCTATAAATCAAAGATCTAAGATCTCCCAATACATCGTCAACAGAGATATCTGGTACAGCGTGACCTCCCCTTGAAGTTGTGGGAAGTTGTTCTCTACCTTTTGAAGGTTCTGAATCTATTTTAAGATTCAGGTCAGCCATAAACTCAGCCTTACACCCAATTTTGTGGTCGTCAAACATGTTATGTGTAATCTTTGGTGCACCTGTTATTTTAGTTTATACGACCGGCACCCGATTGAATAACACTTTCTGAAAAAGGTCCTTTCAAAGGGGTCGAAGCACTATTGATGCGGCTTTAAAAAATTTTTATGGGTGAAAAATATATTTTCTTACCCCAGTCTTAGCTGTTTTTCGGATAGATGTCTTTGGCTCTTCCGTCCTTCTCGTCTTTCTTCGGTCTTCTGATTTCCTCCGACTCTGTGCTCATCCCCTTTTGCCAACTGTGCCAATTGTAGAGATCTACCATGTGGATCTAGTGAAGTCTCCCAACATTAAAACTCAGTCGAAATCTCTCTGATAAAAGTCTCGGATGCAAATAAGAATCTTTTATTCCCTCTACTTGATTACAATTGAGAGAAACTTAAATCTATTCTCAATAAAGCCCTTCTAGCAATGGACTTAAAGAGAAGTAATTTATAAAACAATTTAAATTTCAAAATAATACAGAAGTGGTTTCTTGCTTACGGCAACACAGCTTACATGAACTTCAAGAGTTAGAGTGGAAAAGTGAAAATATGAAAATAAAGATAGCGAGTAGCAAGATCAAAGTATAGAGTGATCCCGGAATAAAATGGCTGTGCCGACCCTCATGTCTAAAGAGAATTTTATCAGTCTGAAGCCATCTGTCTACACATCTAAGCCTTCCTAATTGGTTTCGGTAAGATCCAAATACATTTGATTCGATGGTTAACTGTCAACCCTCAATGTGCAACATAAGTTCTGAATGTTTCATCTTTGAATATTTGTGTATGCAATGGAATGCGATATTGTGCTATTATCAGGACTAGTTTTTACTGGTTTTCTGCTGACTATACTTTATCCATATTCTGAACAATGGGGTCTTCATATTGCCGTTGCTTATTTCGACCTTGATCTTGATTACTGGTACAGCTCATTTCTTAAAATGAAACTAACTTTGAAATCTGTTCATTCGAACAATAGTTGTTTTTATCTTCAATTAGTTTGTGGATGTGTCAGGCTTTTGTGCTTTTGTTTAAGTTATGTGTTTTGTCATGACCTAAGGTTATGAATACTGAAATCCTTATTTTAAAATGGTTATTAAAACTGGAATTTAATATTTACATTAAAAAACCCTTTTAACTTTCAGAAAATAGTTGATTCCCTTCAGCGACAAGCCGGGAATGGAACCTGGGAGCCTGGGGCTGTGAACTAACAGTGCTAACCACTGTGCTTCCGTGATGCCACAGCAATAAATGACCTGAAATCATGGCGCAGCAAGCGACGCACAGATAGCTTGAACCAGACTTTCTGCACCTGTTCCCCCAAAATGTAACGCTGAACGAAACGTGTGGATTTGAACTCTGTAACATGAGACCAGACAGGCGTCAAATCAGATGGTGGTTTCGATAGGTACACTGTATGTCTCTCCCAGTGAGAATTCTGACCGTGTGACAACATTTCCTGTACTGTGATATTAAAACATGGGACTTTTGTGAGCTCGGAACAGATATATTAATCCCTGTGAATATAATCTAGTTCATTAAAGATGCTCTAAATATTTCCCAACGACTGGGTTCCCCGACTCCACCAAGCATTAATTCAAACATGTCGAAATAATCGTGTCCTTACACAAGACACAACATACATTTGTCATCAATACTCTTTTAAGAGTGAGGAAAGAACATCTGAAACTCATTAGCGACCGATTGACGGACACGAATTGGCGTCATTAGTTCATGGGGAAAGTAAGATGCAGCGCCGACTTGAAATAGTTAGAAAGTTAATTAGTAAACAGTTAGAAAGAAATCTGAAGTGATGTTAATTTAAATGAATTCCAGGGACGTGGCAGAAAACAATATGACAGCCTAGTAATTTATATAAAAATGGTGCCCTGTTTCCTTCAATCTGTGGCTCTATCCAGACCAACAAGTTTTCATGCGAGGCCACGTGGAAGCTTATACATCTGCTTAAACACAGGTAAGACCTCAAGGGCATTGCCTTCCCTACAGATGATGCGCTGGACGATGTGTCTGTGTAACATTATCCCATTTAAAATCTACGTTTAAACTATTTCAATCGTAAGGAGGCGAGACGGCTGGAGAGAGCGCCGGAAACCTCGAGGATATTTTGTACAGCCCCTCTTTTACCGCTTCCCCGACCGAACAGTGTTCTGTCCATACTATAGAGAAAGCATATTATGTAGCAATAATTGTCCTAAAGAGTCAGCGCACGTCCATTACCTGTTGCAACGCCCCAACAAAATAAAATCTTTACCAAAGTGAATAGAAGGAATTGATTAATGCAAAACAGTAAATTTAAAAGTGCAGCATCTGTCGTGGGCTCCTTTAAATTCATACCGTTAAAGATACAATCCATAACAGACTGAGGGTGCATAGGCTGAAGGATCGCAGTGAGTGAGCCAAGGTCTGAGAGTATATGTTGAAGAGCACAGCAAATTGAGTGAACACGGAGTTACTGAGGACTTAGTGAGCGAGCACAAGTTACGTAACAGATACTGGCCCAATTTACGAAGCAACAGGTGCCTGCTCAAATGCACAGAAAAGTAGTGTTTAAGAGAGAATATAGCCTCCTCCTCTCCTTCTTCCAGGAATACAATTTGGAGACTGTAGGGTAAAGCTGAAGTTTAAAATCTTTACCAAGTTTGTAAATTCACTCTCTGTCTGTCTCTCCTAGAGTCTGTCCATTGAAATGCTAATCTTGATTGAGCGGGGTTGTCTGGAGAAGGATGTAATTATCCAGAAACATGAGTTGCACTGCTTACTGGCATGCAAAACATTTCATTAAACCTTTTTCGCTTGCAAAAGCTTGAGGACATGGTCCAGATCTTCCCATGTCATCACTCCCTATTGACGTCTTTTTTGACCTAATTCCTTTGTGCTGCATGCTTCCATCCACACGCCCCATTTATCCGTTAGCGACCCCTCCATGTCCTTCAAATAGTATACTTCTATAGCTATATTCCAAACCTCGCCCTACCCTCTGGCTCAATTCATCTTCTTCCATTTCCCAACTTCCACTTTTACTTTTAGGGGCAACACGGTAGCATGGTGGTTAGCATAAATGCTTCACAGCTCCAGGGTCCCAGGTCCGATTCCCGGCTGGGTCACTGTCTGTGCGGAGTCTGCACGTCCTCCCCGTGTGTGCATGGGTTTCCTCCGGGTGCACCGGTTTCCTCCCACAGTCCAAAGATATACGGGTTAGGTGGATTGGCTATGCTAAATTGCCCGTAGTGTCCTAAAAAGTTAAAGGTTGGGGGTTGGGGGGGGGGGGGGTTAGGGGTATGGGGTGGATACGTGGGTTTGAGTAGGGTGATCATTGTTCGGCACAACATTGAGGGCCGAAGGGCCTGTTCTGTGCTGTACTGTTCTACTTCTACTTCTACTTCTACTCTCCTCTCCCTCACTATATTCACCGCCATTCCCTTCTTCAACAGTCTATCCACGACCCACAATTTATTCACACCTTTCCCGCTTCCCATCATTGAACATTATTTCCATCTCTCCCCAATGTTAACACGACAAAGGCCGCACCCAAATTAAATCATTATCCATCCTAAAAAATGTTCCCTGTGTTTATGTAAAGACCGTGGACAGCCATTTTGACCCTTTCACATTCCACCTCAGAACTATATTTACATCATCTTTGAACGGGAGTAAAATTGCTGACCTTTTCTTTTACGACACGTTTCAATGTTCAAGGTTTTTTGCTCCGGGATTGTTATTTATTCATAAAATCAAAGTAGTGGTGCTTTTGATAGTCAAACCATGTTTCAGAACAAGGTGCAAATAGAGACGCTGAACACATTAAAAAAAACTCTCCCTTGGACTGCGGAATGCGCCTCCAATATGTTTCACTGTTTTTTCTCCAGTTCTTCAAACAATATTCTCAGTGTTAGTCAGTTTGGTGTACCCTCCGTAGAATCCCTGAATATGTGAGTTTCAAGATACTGCAATGTTCATCTTTGTGTCCTTAACTAAGTCTATTTGTTCAATGGCTGTGATTAATGCCAGTCTCCACTGCACCCGAAATCTCAGGGGAAGATTTCACTGATACAAATAACGTGATGCTTTCGTTTTTTGCACAGAGCAAATTGAAGTATTGGCTCCTGCACAGACGGGGATCATCGTACCTCAGCGTACCCGATCTAATGGAGCGATGTCAATCAGTTGCAAATAAGTTACAAAACGCACTTTATTCTGTACAAAAGGTTTACTATCCGCTCCTTGCTTCTCTGGGTGTACCCGGTGAGTCTTTCTATAATCTCAGAAACACAGCCAAGGTCTAAATCTTATACATGACTGTTATATTACATTTTGAAAATCGTAAATGTTATACTTATTATGTTACTGTTGACATAGGTTCGAGGGCTTTCCCAGTAACTTCATTGCAGTGTTAATGTAAGCCTACTTGTGACAATAAAGATTATTTATCCATAATGTTCCTTCGGTACAGGAGCAGAATTGGACCATTTGGCCCATCGAGTCTGCTCCGCCATTGGATCATCGCTGATCTCATCCTGGCCTTAACTCCACCATCCTGCTCATCCTCCATAACCCTTCAACATATTACCAATTAAAAACCTGTCTAACTCCGTAAGGAGGTTATTGGCGAATAAATACCGCTTGATAGCACTGTTGATGACTCCTTCCATCACTTTGATGATGTTGGAGAGTCGACTGATAGGGCAGTAATAGGCCGGGTTTGATTTGTCCTGTTCCTTGTGCACAGGACACACCTAGGCAATAGCCTCCCCCATTATCTATTAGTGGTCAGGGATATAGGGCAGCATGGTAGCATTGTGGATAGCACAATCGCTTCACAGCTCCAGGGTCCCATGTTCGATTCCGGCCTGGGTCACTGCCTGTGTGGAGTCTGCACATCCTCCCCGTGTGTGCGTGGGTTTCCTCCGGGTCCTCCGGTTTCCTCCCACAGTCCAAAGATGTGCAGTTTGGCCATGCTAAATTGCCCTTAGTGTCCAAAATTGCCCTTAGTGTTGGGTGGGGTTACTGGGTTATAGGGATAGGGTGGAGGTGTTGACATTGGGTAGGGTGCTCTTTCCAAGAGCCGGTGCAGGCTCGATGGGCCGAATGGCCTCCTTCTGCACTGTAAATTCTATATCTGTATATCCGGGGATCAGTCCCATTTACACTATTCCTCAGGACGTTGCCCATGCATTGTTTTTTTTTAATGTGCCAGTTTCAATTGTTGCAATATTTTATAATATTGCTTCAATAAATTGAGATATTCTCTTTTTTATCATTTCTGCCATCTGATTTCATTATGCTAATATTGAAATGTTATTTGCGAATTCGTGCAGCAACAATGTTCAATGCTGAAAGACTTCCGCTCTGCCACACAAATAAAACGTTATAATTTTGTACGGAAAGCTTGTTGGTTACTTCTGTATTCTCATTCTCAAGAATAGAATAAACCAATCCTGACACAGGTCACCTACATATTTTTCTTAAAAGATTATCCTACAGCGATCGAACTGTTGACAATTATTTCTCGTCCTTGAAAAGCACATTCCGCATTGCACTCCCTATTGGTGGATACGTGGCATCTGATTAGTTTTTTTCCAAACAATTTTGATTCATTTTCCCCTGAATACATTTGAATTATGTTTATTGTGGTCATTGTCAGGATATTTATAGTGATATTTATAATGGCTCTTGAAAACCTACCAGAACAAGAAATGCGTCGATTATATAACTTCTGAATTAAGCAAATAGTTCCGACATGCATGAATTTCAATGTACATTTGACGAAAACGTAGGCCGAATTATCCATTTATTCAATTTCGAATTGTTCTAAATATGTACGGCTCCTCCTTGAAAACAACAGCTCCGTGGTCAACCCGGTTCTATCCTCCCTCCCTCTTTACCTCTAATTATATGCTTGTGCGTTATGTGATCGCTACTGGCTTATTATCGAGCTATTTCTCCCTTTCTATGTTCCTCTGTCGCTGATGATGTTTCGTCCGCGATCTTACTTCCCATGCATTCAATCTTCATTCCCTTTTCTTCATTGTGGCACGCTGTCACTCTCCCGCACGTCATCCTATTGCCCCACCTCCCTACACCCTCTTCTTGCCATCGTTCTCTCCCCTCACGGTACATCTATTTCTGTCTCCTTCCTGTTCTGCCAGTCTCCGTTTTTCTACTTCTTTCACTCCCTAGGCTAGTTTTTATGAAGCTCAGTATGGAGCTGTGCAATCGAGTTAATCAACATACAGGCAGACCAACGGTCTTCTTGTTATTGGGAATGCCTGTGCAGTGAGATTGCGACATTATTTCATCATCAATCAATCCCACATACTCAGCCGTAATCCTATTTTATACTTGCATGAGTGAGTTCCAAAGACATTCCTTGATCAGACCAGAATTCTGAGTTCGAGCAGGAATCATTTTGGGGATTTAATTCTCTAGAAACGGAACACTGTGTTTTAATAGCAGAAAGTAACTTCCCTTGATGGTTATTTTCCTAATGCAGTATTACTGGAACTGTTTCATTTTCGGGACGCTAAATACATATAATTATGTGGGCATTAAGAGCAAAAATAATCTGTAAGATTACCTTGATGATCAAGAACTGTGTGTCATGGGCCAGAGTTATTGCGTTGCAATAGTTCAACACAATCAACGCCTTGTTTCTTGTCAAAGATTTCTGCATCATTTAACTGCTTATTCTTATTCCTTACAGCGAATTTAATAACCATTTTGGTCCTTTCTCGAGGGAAATGTGGACTATCCAAATGTGTGACTCACTACCTGATGGCAATGGCAGTAGCAGATCTCTTTGTCGTTATAATTGACCTAATATTGAGACAAATCCCGATTGTATATTGGCTGCGGTTTATGTTCCTTTGGGAAGTTCCCCTGTGTAATATCCATGCCGTGCTACTTTATGCAGCGACAGATTGTTCCGTCTGGTTCACAGTCACGTTCACCATTGATCGATATGTAGCTATCTGTTGCCACAAGCTAAAGACAACATATTGCACTGCCAAAACTGCGGCTGTGATTCTCGGCACAGTGACACTTTTATTCTGTTTAAAGAATATGTTCTGGTATTTTCTGTACACAAAAAAGTATCTTCTGATGAATTATCCCTGGTTTTGTTTGGTAACAGGCAATTCCCTATTCTCACAGGTATGGGTAGTAATTGAAACGCTTCATTATTTTCTCACCCCAGGGGTCCCATTTGTTCTGATCCTGCTCCTCAATATTTTCACCGTCAGACATATTTTATCAGCCAGCAGAGCCCGGAGGAGGCTCCGGGGTGACAGCAGTGGGAACAATCCCAAGGACCCAGAGATTGAGAACCGAAAGAAATCCATCACATTACTCCTCGTTATATCGGGGAATTTCATTGTGTTATGGGCGGTTCTTCTTATTTATTCACTCTGGAACAGAATGTGGTATTTGGGGCTTCTGTCTGCACGCATACACGAATTAATACGAGAAATCGGATTCATGCTACAGCTCCTCAGTTGCTGCACAAACACTTGTATCTATGCAGTGACACAAAAAATGTTCCGAAAGCAAATATTGAAAATAGTGACATCTCCCTGTATTCTGATTCTGAAACGGTTCAAGTAATGAAAAATTATTAAACTTTGGACCAGTCGTAATCACATCTCACATTTTCCCCAATTCATTTATGCCAATGTTATTCCTAAAATGCAGTAGATTTTCAATCAACTGTCAGTGCGTTAAGATCATTTATTTTATGCACCCTGAATTTAATCTGGTAAATTCTGTAACGGGAGATCATAGTCAACCCGTTATTAAGATAGTGATCCGTTTAAAGTCGCCTCTAATATATTACTATCAACACCAATCCATTGCCTATCGTGTTATTGCAAAATGCATTGCTAAAAAGTACACATATTGCATTTGAAGCGACGGAAGATAAGCCACTCTAATGGATTATAATCATTAAACAAAATAACTCATAAACCACACTAAAACATAGCTGTATTTAGTAAACATATTGCATGAAATTTAAAAATAATGTTGATTAGTTTGAAAAATTGGTTTGAGATGGAACGTTACCATATAGTTGCAACTATTGGACCTGCATGTAAATGGGGGAAACGATGACATGACATCAATCATTTAATTGCATTAAACAATATTGGTGGAGACAATCTATAAGCGGTTTCATAATAAATCAGAGATTTTTATTTTGTACTTCCGAATTCATTTGATTAGCGTTGAGCAGCAGATTGCAGCATTTACGCTTGAGGATGTATATTATATGCTATCAGCACCAATTTGTTTGCATTACAAAGTGTAAGTTGTAAACCCATTCTGGTCGGAATACCCTCTGTCTTTTGAACGTAATAACACTAGTGGAATCTCGAGCCAAAATCCTTGAATATTCGCTTGGTATACGACTCACTTTCGGGTCATAGCTGGTTATTTTGAATTCATTTTTTACTGGATGTGTGCTTGACTGCCTAAGCCAGCATTTGTTTTCCATACCTAATCACCCTTGAAAGGGTGGCGGTGAGCTGCCTTCTTGAACGGCTACAATCCATGTGGTGCAGGTACACCCACAGTGCTGTTTGGTGGGGAATTCCAGGATTCTGACCCAGCGAGTGAAGAAACGGCGATATATTTCAAAGTCAGGATGGTGAGTGACTTGGACGGGAACTTGCAGGTTGTGGTGCCCTCATGGATCTGCTGCCGTACTGAGTTATCATTGAAAAGAGAAACGCATTCGCTGAACTGCAGATGACACTGACAAAGAATAACCCCTTCTTAAACAATAATGTGAGGCGAAATTAATTGTTATTTGATTAAATGTCCCTTAATAAATGACAGATAAACCACATATTTCATCGGCTTTAATCTCTGCCAAAATTGACTGGGATATTGAACAAAGAAATATAGAGCGTTGATAGAGAAAAGGTTGCTTCAGGTGGTGGACATGATATTTTAAACACTGTTTGGTAATATACCACATAACAGTTTATGTTTCCTTCACCAGGACGTAAGCTATTTGAGCAACACTAGACTTCGCGGAAAGTTTCTATAAAGCCATAAGACATAGGAGCAGAATTAAGCCACTTGGCGCATTAAGTCTACTCCGCCATTCAATCATGGCTGATATTTTCTCATCCCCATTCTCTTGCCTTCTCCCCATTACCCCTGATTCCCTTATTAATAAAGAACCTATCTCTCTGTCTTAAAGACACTCAGTGAATTGGGCTCCACATCCCTCTGCAGCAAAGAGTTCCACAGATTCACCTTCTGGCTGAAGAAATTCCTCCTCATCTCTGTTGTCAAGGATTGTCCCTTTAGTCTGAGATGGTGTCCTTTTTTTGTAGTTTTTCCTACAAGTAGAAACATCCTTTCCACTTCGACTGTCCAGGCCTCGCAGTATCTTGTAGGGTTCAATAAGGTCCCCTCTCATCCTTCTAAACTCCAATGAGTACAGACCCAGAGCCCTCAACCGTTCCTCATACGACAAGTTCTTCATTCCAGGGATCATTCTTGTGAACCTCCTCTGGAGCGTTTCCAAGGCCAGCACATCGTTCCTTAGATACAGGGCCCAAAACTTCTCACAATACTCCAAATGAGGCCTGATCACAGCCTTATACAGCCTCAGAAGTACATCTCAGGTCTTGTATTCTAGCCCCCTTGACATGGATGCTAACATTGCATTTGCCTTCTTCACTGCTGACTCAATCTGCACATTAACCTTAAGAGAATTGTGAACAAGGATTTCCAAGTCCCTTTCTGCTTCTGATTTCCGAAGCATTTCCCCATTTAGAAAATAGTCTATGCCTAAATTCCTCCTTCCAAAGTGCATACCCCGGCACTTTTCCACATTGTTCTTAATTTGCGACTTCATTGTCCACTCTCCTAGCTTGTCCATGTCCTTCTGTAGTCCCCTTGCTTCCTCAGTATTACCTGTCCCTCTACAGATCTTTTTAGCATCTGCAAACTTAGCAACAGTGCATTTAGTACCTCCTTCCAGATCATTAATGTACATTTTTAAAAGTTGTGATTCCAGCACAGACCCCTGAGGCACACCACGCGTCACCGGCTGCCATCTTGAAAAATACCCCTTTATCCCTGCTCTCTGCCTTCTGCCAGTCAGCCAATCCTCTATCCATGCCAATATCTTACCCTGAACAAGATGAGCACTTAACTTATTTAACAGTCTCCTATGCGGCACTTTGTCAAAGGCCTTCTGGAAATAATATTTAATAATACTTTATACGTAATAATATAGACTAAATATGTGATGGAATCCGTGATTTGCCGAATGCATACAAGGGAACTCGGTTGGCTCAATGGCTGGTTCGTGATGCAGAGCACCCCTAACACTGTGGATTGAATTTCCATATCGGCTGAGGTTACCACGATGGTCCTGCGTTGTGTATCTCTCTGCTGGCCCTCAAGTTAAATCGCCACCAGTCAATGGGCGCTCACTCAAAAGGCAAAACAGCCTTTGAGGCTATGGTAACTTTTGTTCTGTCTAAGGAGATCGATCCGAAGTGTTTATTCATTTGAGTCAGAAAGTTAAACGGAACGTCTAAATTTCTAGAGAAGCATAAAAATAAAATGGAGTCTGAAACTATTGTGGATTGAAAGGCAATGGTGGAGTGCAGAGAGTTATAAGAACAGGAATGACGAATTCTAGAGCTCAGATAATGGAAAACAACGTCAAAGCCGTTGCTTTAGTGATGTTAAAGGAATTGATTGGCCAGCACCAAGCACACATAGCACGGCGTCAATTTTGTGGTTCCCAATAAAATATTTTCTTTTTGTTCCTTTGCGGAGCATTGCAGATCCGACAGAAAAGTGTCATTTGTTCATGATGCCTATATCTATGGATCTCGGGATGCCTGCATATCACGTGGGGTAAAGAGGAAATGAGCTCTAATTCTAGCCGACTAAATTCAGAGCATTAAAGTGCTATGGGTGAGGTTAATGCCAACTATGCTCAGTATAAATAACAATACTACCTTTAGGTCTATCATTATTCTTTGTGCATGCAATTCCATGTATATTTGGTTTATTTTATATTGGCGGCAATGTTCCTCCTAATTCATCTTTAATCTGTGCTAAATTTGTTTCAATTGTTCAAACAACTTTATGAGAAGTGAAATATTCTCCATTGGCTTTCTCTGCCGAGGTCATTTGGTAAATTATGTTCGGCGTGGCCACTGGAGGCCGCTGTCGTGCGCATGAGCGGCCTCCGATCCGGAACTGGGGGGGGGGGCCCTATCTGCAACAAAAGCTGCTCGATGCAAGCTGGATCCATGCTAGCCCCCTGCAGGTCTAATAATTTGTGGCCCATCCACACCATATTTTTCTGGTGTTAAAATCAACAGATTGACGCCGATGTGTGAACATAGAGCCAATAACTGAAAATGCAGCCCTCGGTTTTCTCTGGGCTTCCACGTTTCTCCCCCTCCACCGGGACGAATTCACGATAGCGAGCCTCGCTTGTGCTTTTAAAAATCGTGAAATTGTTGCCGTGGCTGATGAGGGAGCGAAAGGAGGTAGGACACAAAGAGGCGCGAACGTGGGCTGCCGTGCCGGACACTGGCCGGGCTGGCTGGTGTGGGGGCTCAGAGAGGGCCGAAGGGGCCTCAGTTGATAGAGGAATGGGCAGTGTGACCGGAGTAACCCCCAGCAGGGCTGGGGCGGTGTGCAGGCATGAACCGCCATTACTGAGGCCTGCAAGGCAACCGTCTTGTTGCGCACACCATTGACCACCCACCTTGGTCCCTGGTTCTGCAGTGACATCGTCCGTATAGTGCCCCCACCCCACCATCACTGCGCCCCAGCCCCAACTCACACATCCCACCACACGGCACCCCAACCCCAAAACTAACAAACCCTGCACCCACGCTCACAAATCCACACCCCACCCTCCACACACTGCACCCAAACCTCTGCTGTACACTCTCCACCCCGCTGCCACCCGCTGACGGGGCATCAGGCGACCCACCAAGTGTAATGGCCACTGTAAGTGAGCAATGCCTGGGTGCGTCGGAGTGTACCACTGCCAAACTCAGCACCAGCAAATGGTACCCCTGGCGGCAGGGATGGCCGCCAGTGCCAGAGGCCCCCACGGTGTTGAGCACCAACGGGGCCGGTGGTGCGGAGATGGCCAAGGGGTGAGTCATGCATAGCATGGTTGTTAGTGCCACCTGAAGCACCATGTAGGCCGTTAGACCTGGTTGGGCACAGGGAGATGCACCATACTGGCATGTCGTCCTTTCATTCCCGCCCACCCCTGCAGACGATGCATATTGGAAGGGAAGGTGCTGGAAAATCTCAGCAAGTCTGGCAGCATCTGTAAGGAGAGAAAAGAGCTAACGTTTCGAGTCCGAACAAATGGAAACTGGAAGACGACCAGCAGTGGATACCTTCTTCCTAGTCACCACACCGCTGGAGGGTTTCCTGTGGCCATACGAGCTAGAGCTGCCCGAGAAGGTCGAGGAAGCTGCAGCAGAGGAGCATGCAACAGTGGGGTGTGCAGCAGTGGAACAGGAGGTAGCTGCTCAGGATGGAAGGCCGGCTGCCCAACAGGCTGAGGAGGAGGTGGAGAAGGAGGAGGAGATGCAAAGGAGGCACGACATGA
Source organism: Scyliorhinus canicula (assembly GCF_902713615.1). Taxonomy (NCBI): domain Eukaryota; kingdom Metazoa; phylum Chordata; class Chondrichthyes; order Carcharhiniformes; family Scyliorhinidae; genus Scyliorhinus; species Scyliorhinus canicula. The sequence goes on from NC_052158.1 coordinate 38,208,799, forward strand.
GGCTTCGTGAGTGGCAGCACCACTCATTCAAGGACCTGCTGGACTGGGCCGACTATTGAAGATACTGGCTGAGCAGGGGAACAGTGGGACATACCTACCAGATCATGGCGCACCTAGCACCCTTGGGTAATGGGAGAGTACACCCACTCCCGGTGGCCATCAAGATAATATTCAGCGCTACTTTAATGACACGGGTTCCTTCCAGTCGCCGAGTGCTGACCTGTCTGGGATCTCAGAGGGGTCGGTGCACAACCATCACGAAGGCCCTAAATGTTGGCACAATACATCCATTTCAATTTGGACTGAGTGCATCAGGATGCCCGAGCAGTGGGGCTCGCCGCCACTGTCCAGATGCCCCTCCATTGGGCGATTGGCAGGACAAAAGTCACTGTATGAGCATCTGCAATTGACAGGGCTCTCTACACAAACCAAAAGGTGTCCCACTCGATGAACGTGCTGCATATATGTGGCCACCAGCTGTGCATCATGCACGTCTGCCCCTGATACCCGGGAAGTGTGCACAACGCCTTCACCCTGGCGCACTCGATGATTCTCGGCTCTTCGAGATGCTGCCCTGGCTGAGGGATCGGTTCTTGGACACCAGGGGTAATCCACTGTGATCGTTGAAAAAAAAAATGAAAATCGCTTATTGTTACAAGTAGGCTTCAAATGAAGTTACTCAGTCCAAATTGAAATGGATGTATTGTGCCGACATTTAGGGCCTTCGTGATGGTTGTGCACCGACCCCTCTGAGATCCCAGACAGGTCAGCACTCGTCGCCACATTGCAACGCCTGTTCGTGGCAGCTGGAATAGGGAATTGAACCCGCGCCACTGGCCTTGTTCTGCTTTACAAGCCAGCTGTTTATCCCACTGTGCTAAACCAGGCAATTTGTGCTAAACCAGCGCCTGCTGATGACGCCAATACAAAGGCCACATACTGACGCGGAGACCCACTACAACAATGACGATGCAATGACCAGGGGCAAGATTGAGTAGTGCTTCAGCATCTTGAGGTGCGTGTCAGGTTCCTGGACTGCTCTGGAGGGTCCCTCCAGTGTGGTGCTGAGAGGGTTGTGTGTATCTTGGTGACCTGCTGTGTCCTCCACAATATCACGCAGCAAAGGGGCGACGTACCACAGGAGGAGATGAATTCCAGGTTCCTCCAATGAGGAGGATGTGAGGGAGGGCGAGGATGGGCAGGACGTGGAGCCCACGCAGGCATGGGAAGGCACACTCCATGTGCGCCAGGGCCAACGTTCACGGGACACTCTGGTCACCTCCAGGTTCACCAACTACGAGTGGGGTCTGGCCAGTGGCATGGACTCCTCATCCCATTCCCACACCACACACCTCCCAGACTACCCATCTGACAGAGCATCGAGGCAGATTGTAATAGTGGGAACAGGTGTTTAAAGTGAACAAGCATATACATGAAATGAAAAATGAAATGAAAATTGCTTATTGTCACGAGGAGGCTTCAATGAAGTTACTGTGAAAAGCCCCTAGTCGCCACATTCTGGCGCCTGTTCGGGGAGGCTGTTACAGGAAGGTGCCCTAACCCCTATCACTATACTGTTCCCTGAACACATGACAACTTAACTGTTGTTTAACTTTCTGGCCTTAGGGGCCATAACGCTACCCTAGATGAATTCCATGATGGTGCAGCAGCAGTGGAGGTGACCTGCTGCTATTCGTACCCTGCAACCTGCATCCCGGTTGGCGGCCGTTCTCTGGGGTGATAAGGACATGGATGGGCCCGGCTGCTTCTCGGGTGTCCCAGGTGGTGTGGTGCCACTATGTTCTGCCTGCTGCCCACCAGATGCGCCAGGGACAGGAGGGGTGGGGCAATCAGAGGTGCTGCGGTGTTCCATCACCTCACCTGTGGGAGTCCTGGCGCAGACTCCATCACCATCTCTTCCCTCGGGGTATCTGATGGCCCTTGGGCTGCGTCGTGATGAGGGTGCGAGCGGAGCTATCCCCTGAGGCACTGCCATGAACCGGCGCTGCTGGTGTTTGCTGCCCACTCTCGTCTCAGCCAGGGTCTGTATGCTCACAGCCATGGAGCACATGGAGTGGACCACCTCCGTGCAATCGCACCATATCACACTATGAGTGTGCCACCACCTTCTGGGTCTGTGCCACAATAGCCAGTAACTGTGAGATCTCCCACTAGAACACCTTCTTCTGCATCTGTGGCTCCTCAGCCATTGCCTGGACAATGGCACTCAGCAATGGCCCGCTGTGACAGCCACACTCAGGAATGCCATCAATATCCAGGTGGCTCTGGCACATGGCTGCCTGTGAGAGGGCATCCCTGTCCTGGGCCTCGGCTATCACCTGCACAGATTGTCCCAGGCCTAAGGCATGCTGATCCATAGCCAAAATCCTGTCACCAAAGGCTTCCACCAAGGACATCCCACAAGCGGGGTTGGCCTGGGTGGAATGCGTGATCGGCTCCACTTCCTGCTCCTGTACTCATTTGGACTGCTCAACCTGCGCCTGCAAGTGCTGGATTCTTGCCAAAAATCTGTCATGTAGTCCCTGGCTCTGCGACTTCAGTGCCACTATAGATGGGACTGTCCATTCCAGGTGCACGAAACCGATCTGGACAGCAGCCAGCCCCTGGTGGTGACACGTCCTCCGAACACTCACCCCTCGGTTGTTCCTACCTCCATCTGCTGTAACGCAGCACGTGTATGGTGAGGACTAGATGATGTCCGAGGAGCTTCTTCACTAAAGTTCCCACCAAGGTGTGTGTCTCTGGGATGGGGGAGGGTGTTCGAGACAGCTGCGATGGAAATCAATGTCGACATCAGAATCCATTTCCAAGGTTTCAGGCAAATGTGGTAACACTGTGTCGGTGCCATTGTCGCTGCTCAGCATACGGGGGCTTCTAGTTGTGGCACTGGCTGTGGCTGGGCGATGGACACCAGATGGAACAACGCCATCACCAGTAGCTCCTGCAACACACAAGACAAGATGCATGATTAGACCACGGGACAGGTGGGAGTGAGGGTGGTGGGTTTGAGGGGATCATGGGGGTGAGGGTGGTGTGGGGGTGAGGGTGGTGTGAGCGTGGTATGGGAGTAAGGCCGGAGATGTGAGTAAGGGTGCTGTGCAGGTGAGGGTGGTGTGGGAATGAAGGTAGGATGGGGGTGAGAGTGGTGGGCTGGATGGGATGGTGGAGGTGGTGTTGGTTGGGTGGGGGGGGTGGGGGAGGTTGAGACATGCGGCGCAGGGAACTGTACTAAGTGGGTTCTCACTTCATTGCTCATGGCCGATCTCCACTCCAGCAATTTTCCTTTCCTCAGACTCACCAACCCCGCCTCGGCTCCACAGTTCTGCCACGATGAGGGGTCGCACGTCCTGAGGTCCCCCTCCAGTTTTCTCCCGCTCCCGGAGGTTCTGGGGGCCTTTTCCCTGGGGGAAGGGGCAGAACATGCAAACTTTTAGACAGTCCAAGGCATGCAGCCAAGGGGGTGGATAGCTGGTGGCTTCAGTTGCCTGGTCACCCAGCCATGGCGGCAAGTTCGGGTGCTGGCATGTGGTTTAGGGTGGGGGTTGGTGGGCAAGGTGGTTACAGGTGTGGGTGATTGGGATTGCTGCCACGGGCACAGTGCTGCCTACTCACCCTGGCCACTCTGAGGAAATTGTGTGATTACTTTGTGCACAGCAGGCTGTTCTGGGTGGAGTTGCCGAACTGCGCCCAGGGATGGCGAACGATGGCAGCTGGCAACCTCCTTGTTGGGCCGGGGTACAGGCTGGCGTACCTCTCCACCAAGGCATCCAGGAGGGTCACAGGTTCAGCGTACATTTGCTTGGGTCCGTGCATCTTGCTGCTATCTTGTTGGCTGGGATGGTGTGTGTGGCTAGTGAAGTGTGCATATGCAGCTACAGCCTGTCACACTCATGAGTGTCAATCGTAATGTTGCAAATCCCGCATTGTTTCTCATTCGAATTGATTGTGTTCCACCTGGCTCCAGTGCCCGCCCCTTAACAGTCACTGAATCGGTCCACGTGCTGCGCCAGATTTGTTGCTGTCGGAATCCACGAATCCTGCCCCTGGTCAACACTTTGGCTAACATTCTCCATTCCTGATATTGGTTTCATAATTGGCGATCTGGCGGAGAATCCCTTTTTAAGGCGAAATCAGAGCCTGTTTGATGCAGGTTTTGCATGCTCCGCCCCTTTTGAAAGGCATCATCATCACTGCACGCTATTGAGATGCCCTCAGGTCATCACCTGAAGGCCCTCCCCGATGCCCTGCCCCGTTTTAATGGGCTGAGTTCACGACGGCACTGTGAATGTGTGGTCCCAGCCGTGCATGAACCTGGCGTGGCGGCTGCAGACTGCGTCCATCGCAGCCACGGTCGAGCGGGAAACACGCTGTTGGCTGGGGGAGTGGCTTCTGCGAGAGCTACGTGGACTGGTCGGGGTGACCACTAGGTGGTGGCGGGGTTTCCAGAGGGGCGCTATCTGGCAGGTCGGTCCACACACAGCTGGTGCCATGTTGGGTGGCGCGACCACTGCACATTGTCGCCATGCGCATCCACAGATCCGGCAATTATTTGGCCATTTATTTCGTAAAATGCCACGGACCCTCCGCACTTTGACTCAGAAGAGGAGAATTTGTACCATTGTCTCAGGAATGGAGAATCCAGCAGAATATATTTCCTTTTCAGCATGGAATTCGGGATGTGTTAAAACTAATTTAGGGCTGGATTCTCCGCACCTCGATGCCGAAATTGTTTCTAACGCCAGGGTGGAGAATCCAGTGTCACGCATGGATTCGGGACCAGTGATGGTTCCTGGATTCATCATCCTCCGAAAAGCAGCGTACTCGAGGAGTACTCCACGCCGTGAAACCCCTAACTGTAGCCATTGCTTGAGGCTTGCCCCACTATTCTCTGACCAGACAGGCCGAAGTCCCGACGGCGTATTTACGATATGGTCCCAGCCATTCGGGAAACATGGTCGGAGGAGGGCCGATCGGAGATTGGGGGGCGGGGGGCGCAAATGGGCCTATCCCTTTATTGTGTGGGATGACCGTATCAGGAACGCGGCTGAGCGCCTATTGCCGCAGTCCAGCTCCGTGGTCTGAGTCCACCATGGAGCAGGGCAGAGCCACTGGAGGCCACCACCGTGCGCATGCGCTGCTTCTAACCCGGACATGAGGAGGGGGGGGCGGTGGGGATCTGCAGCTGGAGCTACGAGCTTCATGATGGTTCCCTGCTAACCGCCTGCAGGGCAGTGACTCTGTAGCCTTTTGACACCAGTTTTTCTGGCTTAAAAGACCACGGGCGCGATTCTCCCAAACAGGGAGAAATCGTAAGGCTGGCGTCAAAAATGGGCGGGTTTGACGCCAGCCTCCCCCTCCCGACCGGGAACCGATTCTGGTCCCCGGTCGGGGCTAGCATGCCGCGGCCGTGAACTCCGGCATCGCGGGCTTAACGAATTTCGTTAAGCCCGCTTGCCAGAGTTTGCGACGGCTGATGCGTCGCATGACGTCAGCCGCGCATGCGCGGATTGGAAGACTCCAACCCGCACATGCGCGGATGACGTCATCGCGCATTTGCGCGAAAACCGCGCATTTGCGCGAAACCCGCGCATGTGCAGGCCGGGATGACCCTCAGCCGCCCCGCGAATTGATACAGCGGGGCGGCGGAAGGACAAAGAGTGCGCGGGAATAGGACCCGCTGCCCGCGATCGGTGCCCACCGATCGCGGGCCCATGGCACCCTTGGCACGGCCGTGGTACAGCCGTGCCAATCAGTGCCATGGTTGCCAAGATCGGGACTTTACGGCCGTTTTTACGAACGGCCAGACCGGGGGCGCGATTCTCCGGACTCATGACGGTTCGGAGAATAGCGGGCGTCGCACATTTTTACGGTGACGCTGTTCCGACGCCCTCCCGTTATTCTCCGAACCCAGCAAAATCTCTGAGTCGCCATTCCCGACAAACGCCTCCTTCCCGCCCCCGACACGACCAGAATCGCCACTAATAGCCCCCCCCCTCCCCCCGCTATTCACCGGCCCGTATGGGCCGAAGTCCCGACGTCATCGCGCCCTGTTTGCACGGCGTGAAACACACCTGCTTTTTAAGTTCGTCAACCAGTCGGGCTGGCTGACGATAGCCTGTAGGAGGTTAGCGCACCGCTCAGCCCACCGCTCAGCGCACCGCTCAGCGCACCGCTCGAGTCTGGCCACAACGGAGAAGGCATCCCTGAGAACGGGAGGGGGGGTCCAGAGCGGGGACAGTGGTGGAGACGGGGGGGACAGTGGTGGAGACGGGTGGGCAGTGGTGGAGACGGGAGGGGCAGTGGGGGAGATGGGGGGGGGCAGTGCGGGAGACCGGGGGGGGGGAGAGATGGAGGGGGGGAGTGAGTGGGGGAGTGGGGGAGTGAGGGAGGGAGTGGGGGAGACGGAGGGGGGGAGTGGGGGGACGGAGGGGGGAGTGGGGGAGTGGGGGAGACGGAGGGGGGGGAGTGAGGGGAGGGAGTGGGGGAGTGGGGGGGGAGTGGGGGAGACGGAGGGGGGAGTGGGGGAGTGGGGGAGACGGAGGGGGGAGTGGGGGAGTGGGGGGGTTAGGTAGAGAGTGAGCGAGTGAGCCGACAATCCCCGTAACAAAATGTCTGCCACCATGCCATGGCGTGTAAGTCACGAGGAAACGTCCGCTGGTTGCCCTGCGGCTTACGGCCACAGGCCACTGACGCACCCGTGAGGAGGACATAGTTTACTGGCCGTTGGATGCAGAAAGTGACCAGGGGTTAGGCTACCCCTGGTCAGCAGCGCGACCAGGCCACCGGGACACACAGGTATCCCGTGGCAGGCGGCTGCCGAGGTGTCAACTAACCTCCGTCTAACATGTCCCGTTTCTCTGCCCCCACCAGCCTTCTGTAGGTTAGCACAATCTATGTGAACAGAATGGCTATATTCTGCGCAGTGGTTGGGGCCGCTGTACTGCATTTGGCGATGCAGCAGCATCCACACCCACAACCCGCAGTGGATGCAGGGCCAGCTGCAGCAGCAGAGGGAAGGGCCGAGGAGTTGCCAGTCGTCGAGCAGCATGGGGACGAGGAGGAGGAAGAGGAAGAGGAGAGAGTGAGGGTGCAGCCACGGCGCCAGAGGCGACGACCAAGGCCGAGGGTGTACCGTGTCCGGGTCTCTTTCCTAACAATGACGGACATCACCTGCAGGAGGAGACTCCGGCTGAGTAGGGGGACGGTGACACATATCTGTCACCTCGTGGCGCACCTCACCCCACGTGGAACGGGGGGAGGACACGCGATCCCGGTTGTCATCAAGGTGACGGTCGCTCTTAACATCTATGCTACCGGCTCCTTCCAGTCTCCGAGCGGGGACGTCTCCGGGATCTCCCAGTCATCGGTGCACAGGTGCATCCGGGATGTGACCAACGCCCTCTATGCCATCGGCGATTGCTACATCACCTTTCCCGAGGACCAAGCAAGTCAAGACTCACAAGCTCGTGGATTTGCCAACGTGGCAGGGATACCGAGGGTGCAGGGGGCAATCGATTGTGTTCACGTCCCCATGCGCCCGCCTGCAGGGGACAGGGACGTGTTCACAAACAGAAGGGGGACATACTCCATGAATATCCAGGTAGTATGCGACCCCCACATGAGGATCATGAACGTCTCTGCAAGGTTCCCAGGGAGTATGCATGACTCCTACATACTGGCGCAGTCGTTCATCCCTGCGATGTTTGAGGGACGACCCCCCCCCCCCCGGCTGAGGGGCTGGTTGCTAGGTGACAGGGGTTATCCGCTGAGGTCTTGGCTGATGATGCCTATACGGAGGCCTCAGACCAATGCGGAAACACGATACAACGAGGCCCATGCAGCAACCAGGGGTGTGGTGGAGCGCTGCCTTGGCCTCCTGAAGATGAGATTCAGGTGCCTGGACTGCTCCGGAGGGGCCCTACAGTACCAGGCCGAAAGGGTCGCTCGCATTGTAGTGGTCTGCTGTGCGCTGCACAACATCGCGATGCAGAGGGGAGATGACCTGCTACAGGAGGCGGAGGGAGAAACCAGTGGCAGTGGTGCCAGCACAGAGGAGGAGGAGGAGGAGGAGGAGGAGGAGGAGAGGGAGGAGGAGGAGGAGGCTGGCGGAGTGGCGGGCGCAGAACGCAGACACGACCCAGGTGCTGGTGATGTCCAGGAGGCGGCACGACAGACCCGGCGAGGACGGCGGGCACGCGACGCCTTGGTGGCAGCACGGTTCACGCATTGCATGTGACGTCCCCACTGAACACCAAACCACCACCTGCATCGCTAGTCTTGCAGAGGGTCAACACACAACTTCCACCACCACAGCCCCCCCCCAACCCCCTCTCAGTGTACACTGCTCCACTTCGACATCACCCTTATCACTGGGTCCAGACGATATGGCACAACATTGATGGCTGTGTCAGCGGGTGTGATCAGTGCCATGTGGAATGATGGCAGCCAGCTCTGCGATGAGCTGTGAGCTCAGAATCGTTAGAGAGAGTCTGACCCATGGCAATAGCTGAACCATCCACCTTGGTGGCCGCTGAGATCGTCACTGACACTCCATCACGTGCCTGCGTGGGCTAGCTGTGGGAGGGGGTGGGGGGAGGGGCAGGGACTGCACACCCGGCACCCAAGTTTCACCGCTCGTCAACCCCAGCGACATTCGGTCACCATCACGATTCCTGTGGCTGTGGAACAATCACACGGTATTACAAGTAAGGTGTGAACAATAATTTTCATGTGACCTAGCCCCTACAACTAAACTGTGCCCTTCACCCGTGCCAACTTACTCAGTGTCTATCTTAGTTGCCTTACGGGCCCTACCACTACGTGTAAGTGATTCCCCAGATGATACAGCAGGAGTGGAGGAGGATTGCTGCGAATCGCCCCCCTCGACTCGTTTCTCCTTGGCCAAGCGTTTCCTGGGGCGACCCGGCCTTGATGGGCCAGGCTGCTCGGCGGGCGTCTCGGGTGACATTGGGCCACCCTGCTCTGCCTGCTGCCCACCCGATGCACCAGGGATGGGACGGGGGGAGGCCGAGAATTCCGGGACGTCCCGTGATGAACTTAATGGGACGGGCCCCGAAACCTCCTGCTCCCTCGGGGAGCCCGGTGGCCCCCGGGCCTCACTTTGGGACAGAGGTGCGAGTGGGGAGGTGCCCCGTCGCACCACCGACACCTGGCGCTGCCAGTCCTGGAGGCCTGCAACGGTATCCACCAGGATCCGAAGGTTTGCAGAGACGGAGTCCAGGGAGTTAGACATTCCCGCCAGGGACTGCGCGACCTCAACCTGTGAGTGCACGACGCCATCAAGCACATGTGTCAGGCGGTTGATGCTCTCCGCGACTGACTGCTGGGACTGTGCCATCGACTGCTGGGACTGTGCCATGGCGTGCTGTGACTGGCCAATGACCTGCTGAGACTCGGCCAAGGCCCGCAGCGCGCCGGCAATGTCGTGTTGGCTCTGGCACATTGCTGCCTGTGAGAGGACAACCCTGTCCAGGGCCGAGGATGACGCGTGCATATGAACCCCAATGCCTTGCATCACCTGACCCATTGCCTCCACCGCGGATGCCATCCGTGCGGTGTCGGACTGGGTCTCTGCCATGAGCGGCACCACTCCCTGCTCGTGGATGCGGTTCGACTCCTCTAACAGCGTCTGCAGAGTCTGGAAGGAAGCCCTCATCCCGTCGTTGTTTCCCTGGGTTTCTTGAGGCATCGGCTGTGCAGGTGGGTTGAGAAACTCCAGGAACTCCGAAAACGTCTGGGAGCCAGCTGCATCCTGGGCCTGGTCTGGCCTCCGCGAGTCCGGGCCCTCGGTTGCTCCTACCTCCACCTGCTGTACCTGCTCAGCTGTGATGTGCCAACCAGACTGTGACCCAGGAGACTCATCACTAAATAGGCCCGCCGGGGTGAGTGTCTCTGGGATGATGGATGTCGTGGGAGAAAGCAGTGCCGCAAGCCCGATGTTTTCGCTATTTAGGCCCTCCTCCAAGGTGTGGGGCTCAGAGTCCGGAGGGTTATCCCTGGCCATTTCCGGGGGTTGTGGTATCGCCACCCTCTGGGCGTCCTGCTCCGCAGATTGGATTGGGGAGGATGGAGCTGCCCGCTGATCGGGCACCCTCTGTTGTGCGGCCCCGGGTGAGGTGGCGGCAGATGCCTGTGCCCGTCTGCAGCCAGACGTCCCTGGTCGTTCGGCATCACGTCCTAGGGAAGAGAATGAGACGGGTTATTTAGATTTGCTCGGCAGGCCGCTGGACGGTTCCAGTGGGCAGCGTGTGAAGGTACAGAGGATGGGGGAGGTATCCCAGTGGGCAGAGTGTGTGAAGGGACAGAGGATGGGGGAGGTGTCCCAGTGGGTAGAGTGTGTGAAGGGACAGAGGATGGGGGAGGTGTTCCAGTGGGCAGAGTGTGTGAAGGGACAGAGGATGGGGGAGGTGTCCCAGTGGGCAGGGTGTGTGAAGGGACAGAGGATGGGGGAGGGGTGGGTGTTTGTCAAGGAGGGCAGGGTGTGTGAAGGGACAGAGGATGGGGAGGGGTGGGTGTTTGTCAAGGAGGGTTATCTCGCTTGCTCCAGATCTGCCAACCTCGCATAGCGCGACATCCCGGGTGGCAGACCCCCCCCCCCCAACAAGGTCCAGGGCCCTCTGCTCAAAGGTGGTGAGGGGGTGCAGGTTGGGCGAACCCCCTCCAGTCTTGTGCCGCTCACGGTTGTTGTGAGCGGACTTGGCCTGTTGGGGGAGGGTACATAGGTAGATCATTACAAAACGGCTGGTATCAGCAGTCCTTTCAGATACTGGCACAGTTTGGGGGTCAAGTTGTCATAAGACGATTGCATCTCTCCACGGGGCCAGAGCGCTGGGTCTGTGACAACTTTGTGAACCATCCTCAAATAACTCTGCCCCAATCCCCCTCTACCCCCCCCCCCCGTGCCAGGGGAGGAGGTGGGTGATTAAGTAAAGTGGGGGGGGGGAGGGATGGTGGTGACCAGGGGGCACCTTCTTGGCACTTACCCTGGAAGCCCTGGTGAGGTTGTGTAGCTTTTTCCGTCATTGCTCTGCTGAGTGAGGGGTCTGCCCCACAGCACTGACGGCAGCAGCCACCTCACGCCAGGCCTGGCGTACCGTGCTGGCAGGTTGGCGATGCCCTCTCCGCGGGCGGATGATGCCCCTCCTCTGCTCGACAGCATCGAGCAGAGTTTCGACATCGGCCTCCACAAATCGAGGTGCAGCTCTCCTGGACTCCGACATCATGGCCGACAGATTCTGTGCTCGCCCGCGCCTTTTTACGGCTTCGGGCGGCGTCACGCGGGCGTGTTCGTGTCGTCGCCGCATTCCATCGTCATCGCGCACGTGATTGACGCGGCCGCATTACTAGCCCATTTCCCGGAAGTGAATACGTCGGGAAATGGACCCTTCATGACCGTCGTAAAACGCGCCCGTTTTTACGACAGTTTTGCGATTTTTCGTGGGTGCGGAGAATCGCGCCCCAGGTGTGTTTGCCGTTCGTAAAACGGCCGTAAAGGGCTTGGAATTCGGCCCATCGGCCAGCTGAGAATCGCTGCTCGCCGTAAAAAAACGGCGGCAGCGATTCGTGTCGGGAGTCGGGCGTGGGGGGGGGGGAGAATAGCGGGAGGGCGTCGGACTAGAGTGGCCGTAAAAATTTACGACCCCCGCTATTCTCCGCACCGTCGTGAGTGCGGAGAATTGCGCCCCACAGTTTTCACGACGGCGTTGGGACATAGTCCCTGAAATGGAGAATCCAGCCCAAAATGTTGGTTATTTTGGAGGGATAGACTGACTATAAGAGGTGACATCTGATCCAGTTCGAAGGAATCTTCCAAATGCTTCAGAATTATTGAATTGGAAACCAGCTGACCAAATAAAATTCCCCAAAGTGCACAAAAAAAACGTTAGTCACTCAAGTTCTGGTACCCAGTCTCCCTCGCCGGATTGTCAAAACACAAATTTCTCTGACCAGTGGCGGCACATAACTGAGCACAAACATTGATCTGCACATATCAACAAACATGGATGTGTGCGCACTCGTGTATGATCAGACATAGACGTAAACACAGGCGCAGGCACCTTACAATCGCATATTCAGATAAAGATATATGTGTATTCATTTCCAAACAGTAACTGATGTATGCAGATACACGAGTCTGATCAGGGATAAAAGTATTTCACTCAGGAGAATATATGCAGGAAAAACGCACGATTAAATACGCACAGGCACATGCATCCACATATTGTATGTCTCTATGCCCAGCACATGTGAAGATACTCATACCCACACAAATAGGCGCAGAAATGTATATCCACAGGCACACATTCAAATTTAAACATGATTCATGGCGGAAATAGAGATCAAAAGCTAATCAACATAGACCACATAATAAGAAGTAGGAAGAAAATCGTATTCAGGCAAACTAGCGACAAAGGAAAAGCACTGGGTCAGTGCACAGTTTGATAATAGATTGTCTTATGGATGAAACAGAAGTGAATAGCTATGGTTGCAAATATATAAATGCATGAGAGTGAGGGTATACAAGTTGTCTGAAAATGGATATATAGGCTAGCAGAATAAACATGATAGAATTTAATATATAGATGGCGATGGCATTTTGCCATAAGGGATAGGGAAAGATCATTTGGACTCAACGGCAGAATTCTGATCAGTACACTGGAGCACATGGACCTCGGCTGTATGCCGATGGACATTTACAGGGAGCCGAATCTCTTCTGGTTAGCAAAGTTTAATCGAACATGAGAACCATAATTAGGACATTAAGAATAAAAGCAGCGAAGCTATGCGGAATGTTTATGGAGTTCTGTTTAGACACAAACAAGATTATTTCAATCAACTTTGGTCAACAAATTTTAGAAAACATGTTGAAGGCACTTGGGAAGTTGCAGAGGAGATTTTCAATGCACAGGTTTGTGGGTTCGGGGACGTGGGGAAGTTGCGACGGGGTAGTTAGATACAAGGTTGGAAAGGTTGGGCGTGATCTGTTTCGAGTAAGCAAGGTCAAAGGCAGATTTGACAGAAGAATACAAGACAGTGACGGACTAAGATCAGAGAAATTGAAAGTTGCTTTTCATTAAATAATTCGCCACTGACTAAGATACATGTTTAAGACATGAAGCCTGACGTGCCGAAAAGGGAATGTGAAGAAAGCTTTACTTTTAGTTGGTGCGTGGAAATAAATGAAAGTTTCTTCCAAAGACGGTGTTCGAAGCAGGGCTACAAAACTTCAAAAGAAAATTGTTCGTATTGAAAGGAAATTCACTTGCAGGGATACGGGGATCGAGCACAAGCAAAGCACAGAACGAGTTTCCTTTCCGTGCGGAATTATCAAGGTGTCAGTGGTCCGAATGGTCACTTTCTGTACCAAAACCAACTGCATGTCCCTGATGATTCATAAAGGATTGAACAAATTAAAGATGCAAGGTGAATACTTTTTTGGAGAAGATATAATAGCAGTGGTAGTCAAACAAATATTCATTTTTCATGCAGGAATATAGTAGATGGGTTAAAAAGTTGCAAGGAAGGAGCGGATTGACTAAATTGTTCGGGAGTCAGATGTTGCTATCGAACCTCAGGATAATAGTGGCAACCCTAAAATAAATGGTTAATTAATACACACAATAACAACATCAAAGTGACCATTGAATAGTAAAATAAACAATTAACTGTAAAACGCAAGTAGTGTCTGGCTATTCTTCACTGCAGAAGTACAATTAGGAAAATGTCCTTGATATTCTTGAGTACGCTCAAGTATTAATACTGGGGTAAAGTGTGCGAAAATAACAAAGTAAAAAAAGAAGTCAATGTACATCATTGACTTTCACTGATAATAAGTTCTAGATTCATAACAGCCCAGAACAATTTGAATGAAATCATCAATGCCAGCCGTTTGTTCAAAATGCCACAACTAATTTGAGTAATTACGTTTTTTTTTCTCGCTGGAGATTTCTCTCTGAAATAAAGAAGGATTGGATTGAAGTACATTGATCTGCTGCTAGTCTGGGTCGCTGGTTACCGTGCTCACAACACGACACACAAACAGATGAATCAATCGATCTTTGCCTAGATTATTACCCTAATCTCGCGGCATTTGGTGTTCCTGGTAATCAAAGTGATTTGGTTGTTTCGCAGATGAATGTACTTTTTTCCGTTTCTTTCAGGGTCCTGTTTACACAACGAATAGTTTAACGATCACCACTTTCTATTAAAATCTTATCACCACAATGTCATAGATGTTCGAGGGATGAGACAATTTTCTCGGAAATTGCAGCAAGAACAATTTCGAAGATGGTATATAGGGTTAAATTGGTCTTCCCAGTCAGTCAGGAGATTAGCACTGAAGCGAAATTAATGATGATTCGAGCTCAACTGTATTGCCTATTGTACTGGGAGGAAAGGTAATGGTGTGGGGTATAAAAACTGTGTTCATATGGCAAATTTTAGGCCACTGTGCATGATAAAGATCAACTAAAAAGAGCTACAAAATGAGAGAGATGTAGAAGACGAATCGCCATGAATTAGTTTGAAAAAAACGAAAGAAGAGAGGCAAATGCAGGACCAAAGAACTTAAGGGACAAAAAACAGTAAAGAACTTTATCGCCGTAATATTAATCAGGTGCCAGCAAAGGTGCGGTTTGATCTATAAGTCACTGGAGTTTTACAAATTGCCTTCACTGATACAAAAATTATCGTTGCAGAGTCCATATTGCATTGGTTCACCTGAGAACAAAACTGAAGTTACACGCAAAGTGTGAGAAATTGAGAAATACATTAATTAAATAAATTATTTTCCTCTCGAGACTTTACAAGAACTGTCATCGACAGCAATATTAAATATACATATGGACTTTCTACAAAATATGATTTTCAGTTTCCCATTGGATGGGTAACGCAGCGGGAGAAAGACTGGTCAAAAATTCCTGATTTTACAATTTTCAATAAAAACAAAAAACTGTTGGTGCTAGTGTTCTGAAATAAAAACAGAAAATGCTGGAAAAACTCAACCGGTCTGGCAGCATCTGTGAAGAGAGAAACATCGTTAACACTTAAATCCATGTAACTCTTCTGCAGAACTGCTCTGTCGAATGGACACGAAACGTTACCTCTGGTTTCTCTCTCCATGAATGCTGCCGGACTTGCTGAGTTAATCCAGCATTTTCTGATGTTGTTTAATGTTTCATATGTCAGTTGAAGATAGTGCGATTTCCTAACTTTGCATTGCATAGGTGCTCAGATCATTAAAAAATATTCCAGGTACAATCTCATTTTTTCTGGTCGGTTTTTCAATGTCCTGGAGCGTATGTCAATGGCTTTGCTTCAAGTACGGTGCAATATTCCAGAGATATGCAATAACAATCATGTACACGGGAGTAAACAACCAAATATCAGGCTGATTTCAAAAGCGAGTTCAAGACCGTATCCTCGTAACCCAACCTAACCTTTTGGACACTAAGGGCAATTTAGCATGGCCAATCCACCTAATCTTCCCATCTTTGGACAGTGCGAGGAAAGCGGAGGAGCCGGAGGAAACACACGCAGACACGGGGAGAACGTACAAACTCCATACAGTCACCCAAGGCCGGAATTGACCTGGAGCTGAGGAAGCAATGTGAACCACTGTTATTTAGACAGGGAAGAGGAATCAACAAGAGTGATGGTAAATTATTATCCACAGCACCTCTTAGGCACTTTCAGTCTGAGTACGAAAATTACTTAATTTATTTCCATCTTTGTTATAGCAAATATATTGACTGTGTTTCTCCTATCCCGTGGGAACTGTGGAGTTTCCAAATGTGTCACCCGTTACCTGGTTGCCATGGCAGCTGCCAATCTGCTGCTCATAATATCTGACGTGATTCTATCTGCAATTAAAAGAATTTATTTGCCAGGTTCATTCTTTCACTATGCTCCCATTTGCAGCTTCTATCTCGCGCTGACACTCGCGGCTATTGACTGTTCTGTTTGGTTCACAGCTGCGTTCACCTCTGATCGATTCATCATCATTTGTGATCAGAAATTGAGGATCAGATATTGCACCACTAAAACCGCGACTCTGTTTATAACAGTGATTTATGCTCTGAACCTTTTAAGAAATATCCCAGTGTACTGGATAAAGGGACCAGGTGTAATAATTGACAATGTACCATGATACTATGATGTTAAACCCACATTCTACTCTATGCTCTTTTGGATGGTGTGTCTCCGGTTTCACACCATTTTTACACCATTCATTCCACTTTGTTGATTGTGTTGCTCAATACTATCCTCATCCGGCACATTATCATGGCTAGTGGAGTCAGAAAGGGACGTCGAGGCAGTAATATGGGTAGCAGGCAGAGTGACCCAAAGATGGAGAACAAACGGGAATCAGTCACGTTACTTGTCGCTATTTCAGGCAGCTTTCTCCTGATGTGGATGGTACATTGCTTGCATACAATATCTGTACAATTTACAGATACTCAAATGTTCCAAACGCATTACACAAATAATTCTACTATCATGGAACAAGCGGAATACATGCTGCAGCTATGGAACTCCTGCACAAACAATGTAATTTATGCTATAGCACAGACTAAGCTCAGAGATGAGATGGTGAGTTTGATTAAGATAGGTATTTTCAGCCAGAGCCGAATGAATACTCACGGAGGCGGTCTCCTGCAAATGGACTTCCCTCCGGACCCTAGCCACGGTGGCATCCCATCATCATCCAAGAAGTAGTCAAAACGCCCAGTGGTAGTGCAACACTCCAGACGTGGAACCAACTGTGACAACATTTTGGCCGAACCGAAATGCCCGATAAGGTTCACATCTGCAACAACCACAAGTTTGCGGGCGCACTCACAGATGCCTCCTTTGAAAGGTGGAGGCCGGATGTGGGGGGGGGGGGGGGACCTGACAGTTAAGGATTTGTACACAGACGATAGGGTTACAACACTGGACAAACTGACGGAAAGTTTCCAACTAACAGGGTGCAACGAATTCAGATACCTGCCGTTCAAAAACCTCCTATGGAAAGAAACGAGGACATACCCATGACCGACTGACAGTCATTACTGGACGAATTACTGGACACAGATATTTTAGGCAGAGGGAACTGTAGCGACATGGATGGACGACTGATAGAGGGGACCGACGCCAAACTGGATGCGACAAGTGAGAAGTGGGAGGATGATTTGGGGTTTAAAAAAGGGTCGGGACTCTGAAGCGAAGCACTGAGCAGGGTCACCTATACCTCGAAATCTTCAAGGATCAACCTAGCGCAACTAAAATGGTACATAGAGCCCAGTTAACCACAACCCGAATGAGTAGGTTCTCCCCGGAGGTGGAGGATAAATGTGAACGTTGTCGAGAAGGCCCTGCCAACCACGCCCGCATGTTCTGGTCTTGCCCTAGACTTGCCAGTGTGCTGGACAGCCTTCTTTGAGGCAATGGCCAAAGTGGTGGCTGTAATGATCTGTGTATAGGCAAGTCAGTGAAGGGTTAATTAGTACATCTCTGTGTGACTCAACACTAGAGGGCATCACCACTTCGCAGGGACCTCAGGGAATGCTGGGTATTTAGAAGTGTTAGTGAAGGAGAAAGCAAGAGAACAGCATTAGAAGAGGATTAGGTTAGAGAGAGTTACACGAGGTTATTATTAGTTAGATTATTGATTGCTGCTAGACAGATTCAATATTATTTTATTATTAACTATTGTTCAGTAGTGCATGCAAACTTCATTTAACTAATCGTTATAGCATAAATTAGTTGTCTTTCAATCTAATGATTGGTGGCTTCTTTGTCATGACCTCAACGGACCATTCTGGTACAAAAGACAAAGAACACAACATATTACCACCAAAGGTAACATAACAGTGGGGATGTAGCTGGTGCCATGCCCGAAAGTAGCAGTCGTTGTGGTATCAGAGCAGCCAGATCTCTTCTTGCGGAGGACGGCCGTCGCCCTCGCCTTTGCCTCGCTGATTGCCCGCCAAAGAATCATGCTCGGCTGGCAGTCAGCAGCACCGCTGAAAGCTGCAGACTGGTTGTCCGACAGATCGGCATTTTCCAAATGGAAAAAATCAAATTCGCCATCTCTGGTTCAGAAGATGGCTTCCACAAAACATGGGAGCCTTTCACCCGGCTGATCCAGGACCTGTTTGTCGACGGAAACTAGGTACCCAGGGATAAAGAGGAAGCAGCTAAGTCACAAAAGGGAACACTGGGGAGTGAGGGGGAGGGTCTGGGTAAACAAGAAAACGCAACGAAACCCATCAGGACAGCTAGGGACCGCAAGGCATGGGGGAGAGAGGGAAGAAAAGTGGGAGGGGGGGGGGGAGAAGTTCACGAACAACAGCGGTGGGAGCCAGGAGGGATGAAAGAGAGGGAACACATGCGGTAAATGAGACACAAGGGACCGAAACGGCCACGGCCGACGAAAGAAGGGGGGGAAAAGCAGAAGAGCAAAAAGAAGAATCGATTAAATAAACCAATGTTAATAGCAAAAACAGACAGCGATGGAAATAACGTTAGGGCCACTGCCCAGGTGCCCGTCTTGCAAAATAAATTTTTTTTTTAATGATATGCATTTGCTGAGATGCGTAAATTAGTTAATTTAGTAATTTAGGATATGACTCCCAGAATCAATAACTCCTCTGAATTGCTCCTCACGGTCTGTAACAAAACGGGCACTATCAGTAATGACTGTTAAGTGGGCACAGTAAGAAGTCTTACAACGCCAGGTTAAACTCCAACAGGTGGCTTGACCTGGTCAATTATCCATGTGAAGGAAATGCGCTCCGAAAGTTAGTGATTCCAAATAAAGCTGTTGGACTTTAACCTGCTGTTACTGCTTACTGTGCGCACCCCAGTCCAACACCGCCATCTCCACATTATGACTATTAAGTGACAGCGACATTGCAGATTAGAAAACAGCGAGAGTTTTCGGTGGTTGTCCCTTCGTCAGAACTCATGAAAATTGACTTTCAGTTCTGAAGAGGTTGTACTCGCCTGAAACATAGCCTCAGTTTCCTTCTCTTCGAATGTTCGGAAACCTGATCATTATCTCCAACATTCCAATTTAGCTTTATTATTCCTGCATTCAAAATTGTGACAGTTATATGCGGATGCCTAATGATTAAATGTCCTCCACTACAAAGCAATGAAATCAAGACATATAAACCGAAGCCGAATGTGGGGCTTTGAAACAGGCAAGATAGGTATGATAACCAAGAAATCTTGCAGGTGCTCATTTTATTCTACGAAATGACAAACTTTTCTTTTGAAAGGTATTTCCACTGAACTCAAAACCCTAAATGCCCGAACTTGTTTCTCGATGTGCAAGTCAGTGTCACCTTCTCTCATAGCAGATGGCCATACAATGATTAGTTCAAGTATTCAGAGTGAGTTCTGAATGATTATTTTCTTAATGGTTTATTGTAGCGCCATTGCTCCCGCTCCTACTGAGACCCGAGATCTCAGCTTTTGACAGTCTCAGTGCCTCGGATATTCTTGCTGTACGTGAAGCAGAAATTACACTTTGATGTCATTAGTTCTCGCCGGTGACATAATTTTCAAACAAGGGTCTCAACTCATGTGTCGCCATATTTCTTTAAGAGCGGGAAGGAAAGCACAGTACGACAATAAGACTTGTCTCTGGCTGTTGTGTGCTGTTCATAAACCAGTTAGAGAAAATAGATTAGAGGAGGGGAATTCAAAATATTATCAGTGTAAATAAAACGATCGATTGACTATCGTGCATTATATCACCACGTTTGTGTAGTTCTCACAAATGTTTGAAGTAGAATTATCTGGACGAAGTGGATCTTTTTATTTGTAGCATCCACAGAGAGTCCAATCGGCTGTTTGTATCAGATACCAATCATCAGAATCTGTAAAGAAACATGTGCCAAAGTTCCATGTCTAACGTGAATTAAGCAGCTATGAATGAAGAGTTGACCAGGTCAAGCCACCAGCCACAGAATATCCTGTTGAATATGACCTTTATATTGTCCCCAATTCTACTCTCGGCCAATGGCTTTTAAAGACTTCGAGAGACGCGGAAGCTCAGTGGGGTATTATTCTTATTTTAGAACTCGGTTTGCATGTCTCCTGCACAGGCTACCTGATCTCCCTTTCATTTATCTGAATAAATGCTCAATGAGCAGGCAGTAAAGGATAATATCGATTCTGGAAATATAAATGCAAAAGAAGTGCTGAATGCTGAAAACCTGGCAATACATTTTAGAAGTTTTCAGACGATATGGCAGCATCCTTGTCAAGAGAATATTGGAGTTCCGTCTAATGAGCTGAGTACTTCTAACATTTTCGGTATTTCCACACTGCTATGTTTCCACCAGATTTCAACTGAGCAACCCGCTTACCTAACGCCGAGGAGAGCTTTCATTTGCAACTAAAAATATGATTTTTTTTTTTGTCTCCACAGTTCATCTTGCCTGTGATTCTATGATTGGGTGTGCTCCACCTTCGCATTTGTTTCTGAATGCAATAACATTGGCCATTTAATAAATTAACCATGGAGGCAAGAACAATCATCAATCTCTTTACCGAAAAAGGGGAGAGAGACGAGTGTGGTATTTGTTCAGAATATATTCAGTAAAAATAATTACGGCAGATGTTTTTTTAAATTTTTACACCATACTTGTAAATGAATTGCTACGTTCTGCATTACGATTCAGCTGCGCACAATGTGTATTAAGTTGCTTGTATTTTCTCGTTCTACTAAAGCTCATTAATGCTGGCGACAATAATTGTTATTCTTACAACTTAAAGGAAGTGCAGGTTTGTGCCAGGAATGGACAACAAAGCCAAAATATAGTCACACGTATATGACTATTGATTATCAGACTGGATATAAGTTCTCTTTACCAGTAAAAACTTTGGATACGTACCAAGTACCAAGCCTATAGAATCCATACAATGCAGAAAGAGGCCATTCATTCCACAGAGTCTGCACAGACCTTCAGAAAGAGCACACGATGCAGGCTCACTACGCCGCCCGATCGCCGTAACCCCACCTAACCTAAACATACTTGGACACGAAGGGGAAATTTAGCATATTCTACCTACCATGCACATCTTTGGACGATGGAGGGAAGCCTGTGCATACGGACAAATCCCAGCGCAAGACGGGGAGAAAGTGCAAACTCCACACCGTCGCCCAAGCCCAAAATTGAACACGGGTTCCAAACACTGTGAGGCAGCAGTGCTAACTACTGTGCCGCCGTGCTGTCATGAAATATAGGCCACAAAGCCACGATAATTCGTTTTAGTAATATGAGCAGGCTCTTGGCAGTAAATAAATTAAATTTACTGAATGGTGCACGGCGCTGCTGAGGTTTCCGTCTTCCAGTCATCAGGAAAGACGTGGACTGGCAAATTACAAGCGCTCAGAATAATTTATCCGATAGGAGAAATGCTGTTGATTGTTTGGCAATGCACCTAGCCATAGTATTGCAGTAAACATTGGAACTATATACTCCCCAAACTGATGGGTAATTCAAAATGATGCAAGGCTTGAACATATTGCTTTCATTCCCATGGTACGAAAACGTGATCTATCACGCAAGAGTAGTTGAGACACATTATGGAGCCAAATGATTATCAGGAACGGGTTGTTCCTGTTGTTTGCAAGAATCGCGTCAAATTCGGAACACAACCCAAGGAAATAAATCTGGATTGGCCGACACAAGGCAAGAACGCCGAATGGCCTCATTCTGCACTGTAGGGATTCTATGCCTTCTATGAGATGAGTTCCCCTGGATTGCATCGCGGCCTTGTGGGGCATATTTAGTGCTAAGTACTCATCTTCCTGACAAACCAGATGGACAGGACAGTTAGAGACCCGTCTTGTATTCCTTTCCCGATATTCGACTACTTACTCGGTTGCATACTCAGCTCAGGCATCTAGAGAGTGATACTATTATTTTATAGCTGGCAGAAACAAGTATTTTTATCACTTCGGTACACAATAATAGTGCTGGGACCCTCCCATGGCACCTGTTATTGTGGAAATCTGGCGGTGTACAATACCTGTCCAAATGTTCAGCAGCTGACTAAACAATAGAATGCATTAGATCTTGATCTTAAAGGCAAGTGGTGGACAACATTGTTCACGTGTTCTTGGCAACATAGTCACATTTATGTGATTTAGTGACAAACCTTTCTCGTTAGAGTGTTACCCCTTCCCTTTGCCTCAGTTTCAATTTTAGAGCTGTTCCCATTTTATGCATTAAGGTAACTGAATTCCGTCGGTTGAACCTCAGAATTCTGTATCTCAGAAAACCTAAGTTGCTAAATGATATCCTTATCTCAGCCAGAATATAGTTGTTAAAGCCATATAATACAATTCTTGAAACGTAGTACCTTCGGCCATGTGTGTCATTTACTCAGTGTAAAATCACTTTTCTAGACAAAGATTACAACTAAGTACTAACCACGACAAAGAAAACTGTTGAGATGCTTTTTAATAAATTCAAAATTAAATGTGTCACTGAATGAACACATTGCATCACATATGTGTCATTAAAGCTCACCCCAAATGTTTCGATGATCTGAATTGACATTCTCTCATTTGAAATTCTCTAACAGGGTGTGTCGTCGCTACACAGTCATACGAGTTTGGACAACTACTGCACTAACTGTTCAATATTCCACCATCAAATCTCAGCCATGAAAGTAATTCAATAGCAGACGAATGAGCCGTTGCATGTCTCCTGTTGTTGGTTTCTGATTTCATGACTGGAGTGAAATCTAATATTTAAACATACCTCAGTATGGTATTAATTAATTTCGATACCCAAATATATTTTAATTGTTGACCCCTTTTCATCGCCACGTTTGATCTGAATCTTCACATTGCCATCCATTGCTGTGGAAGTAAAAGCGTGAAAAGCGCAAATGAAAGGAAACTGTAAAACTAGAGCGAAAATGTCCAATTTTTAGACCATAAGATGTAGGGGCATGTAGCCATCTAAGATGGACACTGGGCTACAAAATGGAGAACTGCTAAGGCTGCAGGGAAAAACAGTCTTAGTGAGGACAAGCAGTTTGCAGAAGACTAAATAGCATTCTGCACGTACAGAAACCAGTTTTTGGCCAGGTGCAGAGTTTCAGCCAAAGGTGTAAATGGCAACAAGATCTACATAGTAATGAGGTGATCCAGATCCAGACCCCGCACAATAGAAACATTTAAGTATCAATGGATACTTTTGAGTAGACGCCCAGACAGAACGGCACCACAGTATCCAACACAAAGAACCATAGGGACCGCCCCACCCATCGAGGAACGACCCTCAGATTGAGGGGTTTGGAAGATATCGATTTGGAAAGGCCCAATCGATACATGGCAGGTAAAAGGGCCGCCCCGAAGGGGCACGGACTTCGGGGACCTATAAAAGTAGGTTCGGTCTGCTTTGCTCTGGCTCAAGTCTGTTGCTTCCAGACTCCGGCCCAGACTTGTTACATCGCATCCTGACTCCAGTTTCAGAACCGGCCGTTGAGCATCAGCCATCGAACTGTAAGTGCCAATACAACGGTCGCTACGTGATCCAGACCTTGCTAGATCCTGACAACTTTAAGTACCTGAGAGTTGCAGACCAAGAACGGGACGAAGGCCTTGCTCCCTGACCTTGCCTGTTCCTGTCTAGATAAGTATTTTAGTTGTTTAGTATTAGAAGTAAGTTAGTCTCTTTAGCGTATGCATGTGTATTTATTATATTTATCATAATAAATATCAATCGTTTGGACTTACTAATCGGTGTACAGATTTATTACTTTGAACCTGGCCTTGATATACTTGTGAGGTGTCTCATTACGGCACCTGGCATCTCCTGAGCATAATTACATACACAGAGCCATAGTAGTGTTAAGCATACGGCCTTTAAACGGAGGCGTGTTAATACACTCCAGTAAAACGAGCAACATTTAGTGGCGACTCTGGTGGGACGCGGTTACAAGTGGCACCCCCACTCCGTCGAGGACCCAGAAATTTGAATTAGAAATCTGAGTAAAGAAAAAGGAAAAATCACAAGTAATCAAGGTGTTCAAATGAATAAAGATAATTCGGAAGTGTGTTTTGTGCATGCGTACTAACAGGGTTGTAAGGAAAACCTGAGAGCTTTTGTTGCGACGAACTGTCGGGAGTTTTGTGAGCGGAACATAGCGTAAGCCTTACCCGTCGTGTAAAACATTACCTCAACACCCCCCCTGTTCCAAATTTAAGAGAGAAAGAAAATGGCCATGCAGGCAATGGAACGCCTCATGAAACCAGAACGGTTTGTGGTCGCAGCGACCAGCAGTAGCCGAGTAGGTCAGTGTCCCGTGTGGGAGCTGGAACTCCGCAAGTATCTGCAAGGAAAGGGATGGCCCCTTTGGAAAGGGTTCTGTATGAATGAGGAGACAGGTCCCGGAAGTATAGGACATACTTGGTTGGAGAACCTCTCTCAAATTCATAAGAAAAATCTTAGTAAATCACGCAAGCCGATGGCAATTGTGTCCTGTTTGGCACAGTTGCGAGGCACTGAGGAGGTCGTTCAGACGCTTCGAGCAGAGTTAGAAGAGAGAAATAGGATGAGCAAGTTGGATGTCAGGGCCATCGAGAAAGAAAACATGGAACTTAGAGGGAAGCTGGCAGAGAAGGGTAGAGAGGTGGATGATGCCAAGAGGGCACATCAGTCTTGTCTAGCCCATCTGAGCAGTTCCCAGACCCAGTACGAAAAGGCCTATCAGGACGTGCAACGTGCCGTCCTGATAAGAGAGGAATCAGAAAAGCAGGTAGAGGCTTTGCAGAGGCAATGCTCTGACCTTAAGGCAGCTTTAAGAGCACTCCATGCTGCCACCACAGAACAAAGACAAAGCACAGTGGATCATGCCAAGTGTAGGAAGCAGATTGCGGAGCTGCAATCTCTGCTTTCAGTGCAGAATGGGTTCCAAACTTTTGGAACACAGCTAGATGAGGAGAATGCCCCAGACTGGCAGGAATTAAGTGAGACAGCGCAGCGCTATGTTCAAGGAAAATGTGCGCCAGCAGCGCAGCAGAAAAGACAAGCACCCCAACCCCCCACAGATCAAATAGCTACCGCACCCATGAATCCAGTCACCACCCAAAGGAAAGCGACCACAGAAGGCGCACCCGATATTACCTACACCACCCCCTTAACTGTAACGCAACTCAGGGACGCGTGTGAGAAAATCACTCAGTTTCTCCCCACCGCAGACCCCCACCAATTTTTCGCGAAAGTGAAACAGCAGGCAACCATATACGGCCTGGACGAGAGAGAGCAGGTTAAGCTCACGGTTCTGAGCTTAGACCAGTCTGTTGTAGCAGCCCTCCCCGACCCGCAGAACGTTGGAGGAGGCACCCTAGAGGAAATGCACACCTCCATTTTAGATGCCATAGGGTATAACCGAGGAGACCCAGTTGAAGGTCTAAATAAGTGCAGACAAAAGAGGACAGAGCATCCCACAGCATTTGCAGGAAGGCTGTGGATCAATTTTAACGCAGTTTTCGGCGATTTAAAGAGAGCACATTTGAACCGTGAAAACATGGTTAAATGGACGCGCACCATAATTTCCCATGCCACAGATGCAGGACAGAGTGCTTGCAACAGTTATGACCCCTCAGAAGAGGCCCACAATGAGAAATGGTTCCTGAAAAGATTGTCCCGCGCTTGGGAGCAATCAGTTCAGGGCAAAGGCAAAGTAAAGTCCCCAGAGGAAGCTCAGGCTGCAGAGGACATTCAAGCAGTGAGAGCACACCAAAGCCCCGCATGGGTAAATGAAGGAAAGAACAGCCCTCCACAGAAGTCGCTCGAATGCTACAACTGTGGCCAATTAGGACATTGGGCTAAGGAATGCAATGCACCCCAAAGAGCACAGAGAGGCCAGCAGACAGGCACTCTGAATAGAAACAAAGCAAAGCCGATTCATAGTATAGGGATACAGTCAGGACAGACCAATGTGGACGGGACGGACTGACGGTGTTCGGGCTCCCCCACTTGGGTCTGTGACTCTCTTTGGGATCAAACCGGAAGACCGGTAGTCATAGCTAAGGTTAGAGGGAAGCCCATAGAGTTACTTTGGGACACAGGAGGGTCCCGACCACAATTAATTCCACCACCATGGCACAGGCAGATACGTGGCCGACCACCTCCACCATCACACTTAGCGGTTTCACAGGTCACTCGCAGCAGGGACACATTACAGCCCCCGTAGCAATCCAGCTAGGGAACATCTCTACCAAACACCCCGTCGTTTTAGTAAATCTTCCCCGGACAGCAGAACACATACTGGGAATAGCTTTTATGAATGCCCATAGCCTGTCGTTCGACCCAGTTAACCAGTGTGTCTGGTGGTGGCAAGATCAGACAGAGCACCCGTTACTCTCACAGTAGGAGAGTACGCAAATCGGATTAGCGCAGTAGGTGAATATTCTTTCGACCTGACTACACTAAACACGGACAGACAAGTGAGAGCAGTTTTAAACAAACACAGGACAGCATTTGCCAGTCACCGGCACAACTGCGGCAGAATGACTGGACAAGGTCACGTTACCGGACCTGACCCCCGACCACAGAAACAATACAGATTTCCCCTAGAAGCAGAGGAAGAAATAGAGAAAGTAATAGGTAGTTTATTGGAGCAAGGGGTACGTAGTATTGACCAATAATGCTCCTATTTGGCCAGTGAGAAAGCCCGACGGATCATGGCGTCTGACCATTGATTATCGGGAGCTCCATAAAGTAATCCCAGCAGTAGCCCCCACGGTAGCAACAAGTCCCGAGACCATGCTCAAACAGGGACTCCACTCCAAATATTTCACGGTATTGGACATTAGCAATGGCTTCTGGTCAATCCCATTGGCAAAGGCGTGCCAGTACAAATTTGCCTTCACATTCAAAGCACAGCAGTATACGTGGACATGCCTCCCACAAGGATTCCACAATTCCCCCTCCATTTTCCACCGACAGCTGGTGAATGGTTTAGAAAAATGTTTCCACCCCGAATGTCTGGTACAGTATGTGTACGACCTATTACTGCAGACAGACACAAAGGCAGAGCACATTACGCTTCTGGCCGAGCTCCTGGAACTTTTAACCTCGATTGGATGTAAAGTTAACCCCAGAAAGGCCCAGATATTGGAAAATAAAGTGATGTATTTGGGTACAGTCATCACGCACGGCAAATGTGAGATCGAATTCAAAAGAATTGATTCGATTGTCAAATTGCCCCTTCCCCAGAATGTTTCAGCCCTCCGGTCGTTTTTAGGACTGGTTGGGTACTGTCGGAACCATATCGATGGATTCGCGACAAAGGCAGCCCCACTCTCCGACTTCCTTAAGAAAGGAGCCCCATGGGAATGGCTTCCGCAGCACACAGAGGCTGTGGAAGAGTTAAAGAAAGCCCTTAGCATAGCACCCGCACTACAAGTCCCAGACCAACTCTCCCCCTATGCAATAGAGGTAGCGAGCACAGATCTGACCCTCTCGGCCGTCTTACTTCAGGAACGGCACGAGCAGCTAAGACCAGTGGCTTATGCCTCCCGACTTTTAGACCCAGTAGAACAAGGATTCTCAGCCTGCGAGAGGCACCTCCTAGCAGTTTTCTGGGCAGTTCAAAACTTTTCCTACATTACCGGACTCAACCCCATCACCATTTTGACCGAGCACACCCCCACACAGTTACTCCTAGACGGTCGACTGAAGGACGGTTCAGTTAGCCAGATTAGGGCAGCTAGGTGGACATTACTTTTACAAGGACGGGACATTACGGTTAAACGGACCAGGACACACACATTTTTAGCCGACAACCTCCAATATCCAGGACAGCCCCATAAATGCGAAATTGTAGCACCCCTACACAACACAGGATCCTTCATAGCGAAGACACCCCCCAGGAAGATAGGGAACCCAAGAAAAAGCCCCCAACACACAGACACGTGTGGCCCACTGAAGATATATGTGGACGGTTCATCCACGTTTTTAGATGGTGAGCGTATCACTGGATGCGGCATCTATGTCGAGGAGGCGCAGGGTCGCGCACTCGAAGAACTAGCACTAAAATTGCCAGGTCACTTAGGCGCGCAGGCAGCAGAGCTCGCGGCCATAGCTTATATAGTGGACCACCCCGATTCTTTCCCCAGCCCGGCAGACATATATTTGGACAGTCTATATGTCTGCAACAGCTTAACGCATTTTCTACCCCTGTGGAGGACACGAGGTTTTGTCTCCGCAGACGGGAAACCCCTTCCATCAGCCCCTTTACTCCGCCACATCCTAGACAAAGCAAAGGATAGGACCTTTGGAATTATAAAAGTTAGAAGTCACCGTAGGTCATCCCCTCCTGGAAATGTAAAAGCCGACGCACTGGCAAAAGCAGGTTCCAGGCGAGGACACTTTTGGACACCCCCAGCTAACGCACCAGCTAGCGCCCCTGTGAGTGCAGTTCAAGTCTCACAGACGGGCATTAAGGATTTAGCCGAGGCACAGAAGCAGGATGAGGATCTCAGGGAGATTTTTAAAGGCAATTTTGTGCCTCAGTATGATACGTTCCGACACGCTCTGACCACACATGAGGGTGTGATCATCAAGGACCGGCTTTATGTGGTCCCGCAGCAGTACAGAAACCAAATGATTGCCTTGTTCCATGACAACCATGGACATCAAGGGATCGACCCGACCACCAGGTACCTCAGGCAGCTCTTTTGGTGGCCTAACTTAAGGACCGATGTAACCCATTACATTGAGAATTGCCTTATTCGCGCCCAGAATAACCCGGAGAGGTATTCCAAAAAGGCACAGCTTCGGCATACTGGACCAGTTAATGGCCCCTGGACAAACCTCCAGATCGACTTTATAGGACCATTGCCCCCTTGTAGGAATGGCTATAAATACGTTCTGGTTGTAATTGATACCTTTACCAAATGGGTAGAGGCATTCCCCTCAAGAACAAATACAGCTAAGACAGCTGCAAAGATCCTGACCCACCACATCTTCATGAGATGGGGTTTACCCAGAAGTATAGATTCGGACCAGGGATCTCACTTCACAGGACGTGTCATGAAGAACGTCCTGACCATATTCGGCATTAAACAAAATTTTCACATTGCGTATCACCCACAGTCCAGTGGGATTGTAGAGCGCATGAATCGGACCCTAAAATCGACCCTTAGGAAAATGGTTCAGGAAAACAATTCTACATGGGATTCAGTACTCCCATTGGCACTAATGTTTATCAGAAACATTTTCTTGCCATAGTTAAAGACAGTGTAGACGCCCAAGAACTAGCTAAGGTCAGGGAACCCAAAGAGGGCACCCAAAGGCACTCGAAGAAACGTGCATAGGTGATCCTTCACAATTTCTTCTGAGGATCACAGGGAGGGAATGTAGCCATCTAAGATGGACACTGGGCTACAAAATGGAGAACTGCTAAGGCTGCAGGGAAAAACAGTCTTAGTGAGGACAAGCAGTTTGCAGAAGACTAATTAGCATTCTGCACGTACAGAAACCAGTTTTTGGCCAGGTGCAGAGTTTCAGCCAAAGGTGTAAATGGCAACAAGATCTACATAGTAATGAGGTGATCCAGATCCAGACCCCGCACAATAGAAACATTTAAGTATCAATGGATACTTTTGAGTAGACGCCCAGACAGAACGGCACCACAGTATCCAACACAAAGAACCATAGGGACCGCCCCACCCATCGAGGAACGAACCTCAGATTGGGGGGTTTGGAAGATATCGATTGGGAAAGGCCCAACCGATACATGGCAGGTAAAAGGACTGTGGAGACCTATAAAAGTAGACCCCGCACATGGTTCGGTCTGCTTTACTCCAGCTCAAGTCTGTTGCTTCCAGACTCCGGCCCAGACTTGTTACATCGCATCCTGACTCCAGTTTCAGCACCGGCCATTGAGCATCAGCCATCGAACTGTAAGTGCCAATACAACGATCGCTACGTGATCCAGACCTTGCTAGATCCTGACAACTTTAAGTACCTGAGAGTTGCAGACCAGGAACGGGACGAAGGCCTTGCTCCCTGATCTTGCCTGTTCCTGTCTAGATAAGTATTTTAGTTGTTTAGTATTAGAAGTAAGTTAGTCTCTTTAGCGTATGCATGTGTATTTATTATATTTGTCATAATAAATATCAATCGTTTGGACTTACTAATCGGTGTACAGATTTATTACTTTGAACCTGACCTTGATATACTTGTGAGGTGTCTAAATACGGCACCTGGCGACTCCTGAGCATAATTACATACACAGAGCCATAGTAGTGTTAAGCACACGGCCTTTAAATGGAGGCGTGTTAATACACTCCAGTAAAACGAGCAACAGGCAGAATTATACCACTCGGCACATTGAGTCTTCTCCGCATTCGGTGGCTGGTCTGACATAATCCTCAACTCCTCACTGCTCTGATGGCAAGCTGCATACGTTCCCCTTACTATGCTCCGTGTACTCTCACGACTGTGTGGCAAAGTCTGGCTCCAACACCATTTACAAGTTTGCTGATGACATGACCGTCGTGGGTCGGATCTCGAACAACGGTGAGTCAAAGTACAGGAGGGAGATAGAGAATCTAGTGGAGTGGTGTAATGACAACGATCTCTCGCTCAATGTCAGTAAAACAAAAGAACTGATCATTGACTTCAGGAAGCAGAATACGCTGCACACTCCTGACTGTCTCAATGATGCCGAGGTGGAGATGGGTGATAGCTTCAAATTCCGAAGTGTTCACATCACTAACAATCTGCCCTGTTCCAACCACGTCGATGCTACTACCGAGAAAGCACAACAGTGCTGATACTTCCTCGTTAAACTAAGCAAATTCGCCATCTCCAGATTGACTGTTGCCAACCTTTACAGATGTACCATGGAAAGCATCCTACATGGCTGCATCACAGCCTGGTATGGCAATTGCTCGGCCCAGGACCGTAAGAAGCTACAGAGTCGTGAACACAGCCCTGTCCATCATGCGAACCTAGCGCTCATCCATTGACTCTGCACCTTCCGCTGCATTAAGAAAGCGGGAAGCATAATCCAAGACCCCTTCCACCCGGCTTAATCACTCTTCCAATTTCATCCATCGAGCAGGAGATAGAAAAGTCTGAGAACACGCACTAAAAGATTCAAAAACAATTCTGTCCTCGCTATTATCAGAATCCAGAATGACCCTCTTATGGACTGAACTGATCTCTCCACACATCTTCTCTACTGAGCAGTACTACACGCAAGTATTCTTCGCCCGAGGCCTGCGTCTGTGATTTCATATTGTGTCTTTATTTATGCCCCATGTTTTTTTCGTGTATGGAGTGATCTGTGTGGACTGTACACAGAATAATATTTTTCACTGTGCCTTCGGTACACGTGATAATATAAAAATCCAAATTCAACCTCATATATGTTGCTGACATTAAATAAACAAGCAATTATAACCTATCTTCTTAGTTCGCAAATAAAGTTCTACGTTCTGGAAACTACAGCTTAGCATTCACATATTTTCAAAACACAGTGGAAAATTTCTAATTATTAATGTGCCCCAAAATACTCAATGGACAATGTGAGCATCTGTTCCCATTAAATAAAGGTCATTAATTTCCTTTCCACTAAGAGGGATGGATCACATATGCAATTCATTCGAAATAGAGCGAAGTGGGTTGCAAAATGACAGAAATAGCTGACAGTTTACGTCGGGAGTAGCTGCCTGGAGCGAGAATCATGTGCATGCATTTTACTCTTCCATCGCATCGGGTTGTGGTGAGGTGTGGTGAGGTGGATTGAAGTAAGGCTCACAGGTCTATCATTACCAGGGATGTATCGATTCCCCTTCTTGAACAAAGGGACAACATTTTCTATCCTCCAGTTTTCCGGCACTATTCCTCTCGACAAAGACGACATAAAGATCAAGGAAAAAGGCTCTGCAATCTCCTCCCTGGCTTCCCAGAGAATCCTAGGATAAATCCCATCAGGCCCAGGGGACTTATCTATTTTTACACTTTCCAAAACTGCTAACACGTCCTCCTTGTGAACCTCAAACCCATCTAGCCTGGTCGACTGTACCTGAGTATTCTCCTCGACAACATTGTCTTTCTACAGTGTAAACACTGACGAAAAATATCCATTTAACGCTTCCCCTATCTCCTCTGATTCCACACACAACTTTCCACTACTATCCTTCATTGGCCCTAATCTTACTCTAGTCATTCTTTTGTTCCTGCTATACCTATAGAAATTTCCGCTCCTCACAGGCTGCATGGATAGGTTGGAGCAGCAGTCAGATGCACTTAGGAGCATGTAGGTGGCGGAAAGCGTCACAGACAGGTGTGTTAGTGATGTGGTGACACCAATGCAGGCAGGTAGATGGGTGACGGCTAGAGGGGCAGGCAGTCAGTTCAGGAATCCCCTGTGGTCTTCCCCATCCCTAACAGGCATACCGTTTTGTATACTGTTGGGGGGATGGCCTGCTATGGGTTAACAGCAGCAGCAGCCAGAGCAGTGGCATCACGGCTGACTCCGTTGTTAAGCAAGGTGGTACAAAGAGCACTTGAGCAATAGTTATATCGGACACTATAATAAGGGTTACTGATAGGCGCTTTTGTGGATGTGAAAGAGACTCCAGGATGAGATGTCACCTCCCTGGTGCCAGAGGCCATGATGTCATGAATAGGCAGGAAGCATTCTGAAGAAAGAGGATGAACAGCCAGGGGTCATAGTATACATAGATACGAACGGCAAAGGCATGAGGAGCGATGAGGTCCTGCAGAAGGAGTTCAGAAAGTTAGGCAGTAGGTTAAAAAGCTGGACATCTAGGGTTGTGAACTCCAAATTACTACTGTGCCACGTGCCAGTGAGGCTAGAAATAGGAGGATAGTGCAGCTAATCACGTGGCTAAACTGGCGGTGTAGGAAGGAGGATATCAGTTTCTGGACCATTGGTGTCTCTTCCGAGCTAAGTGGGACCTGTAAAATAAGGGCGGGTTGCATCTGAACTGGAGGGGTACCAATATCGAGGCTGCGAGGTTTGCTAGAGTGACTCGGGACGATTTAAACTAGTATGGCATAGGGGGGGGGGGGGGGGGGGGGGGGAGTGGGGGGGGAACCTTTGGGTTAGGTTTGAAGGTGGAATAACTGAAGGGGAAATAGAGAACAAAAGTGAGAGAACAACATCACCCTGTCCGCTCAAATGCAGTGGTCTGAAGTGGATTTGTTTCGATGCCAGAAGTATAGCAAGTACGGCAGAAGAACTTTGAGCACTGGTTAGTGCTTGGAACTATGAAGTGTGGCTATCACAGAAACACGGTTAAAGGAAGGGCAGGATTGACAGCTGAACGATGGAAAATATAGATACTTCAGGAGAGAAATGGGGGATGGAAAATTGGTGGGGGTATAGCATTACTGCTTAAGGAAAATATTATAGCCATACTGCCGGAGGTGACTTCAGCGGGCTCATACAATCAGGCATTTGGGTAGAGCTCAGGAATAGGAAGAGAGCAGTCACAATGTTGGAGGTTTATTACAGGCCCCAACTGCCAGCGAGAGACAGAGGAGCAGATAGATAGAGAGATTTTGGATAGCTGCAAATGTTTCAGTGTTGTTGCGGTAGGAGATTTTAACTTCCCCTATATTAACTGGCACTCACTCACTCCTGGGGGCTTGGATGGGCCAGAGTTTATAATGTGTACTCAGGAAGGCTTCTTAATGCAATGTATAGATAGTCCAATAGAGAAGGGGCAGTACTGGACCTGGCATTGGGGAACGAGTCTGGACAGGTGGTTGAGGTTTCAGGAGAAGAACCTTTTGGGAGTAGCGACCACAATGTCATGAGTTTTAAGGTAATTTTGGACAGAGATGCGGGTAACCCTCGGATTAAGATGCTGAACTGGGGAAAGGAAATTACGATAACATTAGACAGGAATTGAAGAATTTAGATTGGGTGCGGCTGCTGGAGGGTAAATCAACACCGGACATGTGTGAGTCTTTCGAGCGACAGTTGATAAGAGTTTAATAAATTCATGTTTTTGAGAGAACGAAGGATAAATATGGGAAGTTTAGGGAGCCTTGGAAAACGAGGGATATTGTGAACCTTGTCGAAAAGAAAACGGAGGTTTCTGCACGTCCTAGAAGGGTGGGGACAGTCGAAACCCTTGAGGAGTATAAGGAAAGTAGGAATTAACTTAAGCAGGAAGTTAGGAGGTCTAGGAGTAGTCATTTAAAGTCGTTGGCAAGTAAGATTAAGATGAATCCAAAAGCATTTTATCCATATGTCAAAGGCAAGTGGATAGCCAGGGAAAGGATTGGACCACTGAAGGATATGGTGGGGGGGGGGGGGGGTATTTGTTGAAGCCAGAGTAAATGGGCAAGGTGCTAAATGAGTACTTTGCATCAGTGTTCACCAAAGAAAAGGACTGTGTGGAAGATTAATCTTCGGTCGAGAGTGTGGATAGTCTGGATTATGTTGACATCAGAAAGGTGGAAGTATTGGATGTTTTAAAAGACATTATGGTAGATACATCTCCACCGCCTGATGGGATTTACCCCAGGATACTGAGGGAAGCAAGGGAGGAAGTTGCTGGGGTCTTGATTGACATCTTTGTATTCTGGTTGGCTACCGGTGAGATCCCAGAGGACTGGAGAATAGCTAATGTGGTACCGCTGTTTTTAGAAAGGGATAATCCAGGAAACTATGGGTCAGTGAGGCTCCCCTTGGTAATAGGTAATTGATCGGTGGGAATTCTCATGGACAGGATTCATACCCATTTGGAAACAAATGGACTCATTAGTGCTGGACAGCATAGTTTTGCGCCTCACTAACTTGATCGATTTTTTTAAGGAGGCGACAAAGATGATTGATGAGGGTAGAGCGGTTGATGTAATTTACATCGACTTCAGTAAAGCCTTTGACAAAGTGCCTCACGGCAGGCTGGTACAAAAGGTGAAGTCACACGGGACCAGAGGTGAGGTGGTAAGGTGGATACAGAACTGGCTCGGTCACAGAAGGCAAAGGGTAGCTGTACAAGTGTTTTTCTCTGACTGGAATGTTGTAACTAGTGGTGTTCCACGGGGGATGGGTGCTGGGGCCTCTGTTTTTTTAGTATACATAAATGATTTACAGGAAAATGTAGCTGGTCTGATTAGTAAGTTATTTAAATTGGGAAAGAAAATCTGCATTTAATGGTGTATAAACAATTCCCAAGGGGTGCTTTTGTACTTTTCCAATATGTCTCTGCTTCAAAGGTGACCTACATGGAGGAGCTGAGAGTTTTCAATGACTTTGTGGATGATATGAGCGCCAAAGATCGTCAGTCAATCTGTGTGAATTATCATTATTATACCTGCTATTTAATATGTAATATATGCTGGCGATGCTTTGCCTGTTAATCAATGTTTATTGTACGTCGATGGTGGTTTGATTTTGGCTCGCAGCCTTCTTTAGTTGACATTATTCCCTTGAAGTCAAAACTCAATGACGAAGCTTTGTGAAAGTTGGTTCTGGGGGCATTCTATGACAAGACTGATGTGTATCATGAAGAGAGTTAATGCAATCACAGAGCCTTGCTTGGGGTGGCACGGTGGCAGAATGATTAGCACAGCTTCCTCACAGCACCAGGCACCCGGTTTCGACACTGATCTTGGGAGAATGTCTGTGGAGTTTACATGTGCTCCCCGTGTCTCGGTGGGTTTCTTCCTGGTGCTCCAGTTTCCTCCCACAGTACAAACATGTGCCGGCTAGGTGAACTTGCCATGTTAAATTGCCCCTATAAGTGGTTGTAAAATGGGGGTTGGGCTTAGGTTGGGGTGCTCTTTCAGAGTGCCGGTGCAGGCTCGATGGGCCTAATGGCTTCCTTCTGCACTGTCGGGCTTCTATTCTATTCCATGACACATTTATGGATACGAAGGTGTGCGGTCCCAAATCTATTGTGATGGTTGCTTCCAATACCATAATTTTGGAATAGCCAGAGAATAAAAATGTTTGGACATAATATTGGTCTTTCCAGGACTTTCCAGAGGGTGATTGCTTCTCTGGCCTTGATTAGACAGTAAAGGGCAATTCAGAGTTCTTTGAATTATTTCGGATGCCGTCTTCGATTATTTGAGCGACAAGACTCATGTCCCTGGTGATGAGAAATGGCCCAAGTGCAGTGCAGGGTGCGGATCAGAGTGTATGTGGTCGGTTTCATTTATGATACTGGAAATCCTTCATTTCATGATGTTAACAATTAAAAAATGGTATTTCACCACATTTTCTAATCATTCTCGGAACTTAATCTGAGTCATAGGATAAATACCGGAGACCGGGAAGCAGCACAGGAAATGGAGCACCAATCCAATTTCTCGCACATAAGAAGGTGAATGTACAGAATATCCGAAGTATAAGTTTGGGATTCATATGGAACACACCAGAGAATCTGACCCGAGCAATACAATATGAAATCCTGAAAAATAAAACAAAGCACAGTTAAATGATGTTGGTCTGTCTTCCATCTATTTCTGTGTCATTGGGAGGCTCCCCGCTACTGTGACTCCAGAATCTCACTGGGGCTTGTAAATCTACACAAATAATCCACAAGGGTTTAGCGTATAATGCAGGTGTTTAAGTACAGTCCAGACCTGAAAACCCAAACCATTGATTTCTCTTATACAGGATGATGGGTTATTCCGAAGCCAATATTTAGTAACATAAAACACGAGATTTGTTTTAACAACTGAGCACAATCACTACTCCCAGATCCAGATTTATGAGTGCAATACTTAGAATTCAACTCCTGCCAACATATTATCGTAGGTAGATGGAAGGTGAAAGAGACAGGAAATCAGACACAACAGTCCATGGCTGCATAAAGGAGGATGGTGTTCGTGTTACACAGGCGGATGGACCAAACAACAATGAAATGCGAACAAAAGCAATGGAAAACTGCTTCAATATTAGCTCAATGGCTATGACTAGTGGATTCATAACAGCCATTGTTATCAGGTATTATGGCACACATTTGGACAGTCCATTGTTTCACCCAGAAACGATCATAATTCTCGCCAAGTTAATTTTATGCAATGGATTTTAACAGATAAATTGTACGTTTATTGAAATAAATTCCAAATTTGCCTCAGCAAACATGTAACTTTATCCAATATTGTGTTGAAGTGACGTCACTTTCAACAGGAAAATGGAGATTAACATTCAATTAATCAATCTAAGTAGAATATACCGTTTAGGAGGAAATGACTCCCCTGGAATAATAGTAGTTCAAGGAGATCATATAAATGTCGTTTCAAAGCTGACAGGTGCTTTACTAAATATTTGTGTTCTACATAATATAAAAAGATCCGACTAAGTAATAGAGATATTAAACTTCAGTTGGTACACATATAGTTGAGCTCAAACATAATGACTTAGAACAGGGAAATCGTCTCATGTCTCTGTGGGAAGCACGGCAGCGCAAGTAGTGGCTTCACAGGGCCAGTGTCCCCGGTTCGATTCCCCGCTGGGTCACTGTCTGTGCGGAATTTGCACGTTCTACCCATGTATGCGTGGGTATCCTGTGGGTGCTCCGGTTTCCTCCCACAGTCCAAAGACGTGCAGGTTAGGTGGATTGCCATGAAAATTGCCTTTAGTGACCAAAAAAGGTTAGGAGGGGATATTGAGTTACGGGGATCGGATGGAAGTGATGGCTTAAATGGGTCGGTGCAGACTCCATGGGCCAAATGGCTTCCCTCGGCACTGTATGATCTGTTCGGATACTCATCATTGGCCTGTGAGTGTCGATAAATCAGTTCAGGTTCCGACTCTTCATCATTACCTCGTGACCCGACCGTCAGTAGTAGCTGGTCCAGGTTCCTGCTTCTGATCATTAGCCATCAGTGATCGCAGTGTCTCTGGTCAGTATGGGAGAAATAGTCTTCTAACCTGATGCTGAACTTGAACTAATGTCGATAGAATCGTGTGATGAGTTTAACCGAGGTTTCTGCTCAAGGTCAGTATCCTGTAATTATTAAGTCCGGTTGAGCCTTTCCATCTCATGTCTGCTGGGCAGCCATATGGAATGAAGAGAAATCTAAAAAGGATTAATCTGATATTAATTTTGCCACATCCTTCGGAAAGTGTATGTGTGTAGATCCCTGTTGATGTAGTTGGGTTGCGCATGGTGCGATGCCATTGAAGTATCAGAACTCCTATTTGGCAGATTAAAAGTGAGTGTGCATTGGTGACCGATTGACATCATTTCCTTATCTCCGCTGTCCAGGTGAAATAACAATTCCAGCAAATAAGATTTTGTTTAAAGAATGAAGAATGGACTGTTATTGAAAACAATCTTGGGTTAGATGCTGCTGTAAACAGCTGAGTCTCACTGTGGAATTTGATCCAAGAATACCGCAACCCCAACAAAAGAGAAAACACATCTTGATCACCCGACCACAGAGCTGCTGGCGGAGAGGAAAAAACTAGAAATGGACCTTAACTGCTTTCCACCAGAAAGGCAGTGTACCAACTCCAACAACCACGGGGGTACTTTTACGAACACGGAGAAAAGGTTAGCCGATTTTTGGCTCCCAGCTGAGAAGGGAGGCAGCCACGAGGAATATAGCCCAGGTAAAGGATAGCAGAGTCAGACTGGTAGCCACGCCAAAAAAGATCAAGCAAGCATTTGAGGTCTTCTACCGGGGATTGTATACCTCCGAGCCCCCCGACGGATTCAGGGATGACGTGGTTCCTCGATGGACTAGACATGCCAGTCGTTGGGGATCAGGTGGAGGAAGCTGGAAACATCAATAGGACTTGCTGAGTTCATGGAGACTACCAACTCCATGCAGGAGGGCAAGGTGTGGAACCGAATAGATTTCCCGTAAACATCTACAAAAAGTTCGCACCAGCTCTGGTCCCGCACCCTCGTTCACAGACTCACTCGCAACAGGCTCCCTTCCTTCTCCACCAACACAGGCCCCATATCGCTGATACCTAAAAAAGATAAAGACTCGCCAGAATGCAGATCATATAGGCCCATTTCACTACTGAACGTAGTTGCAAAAACACTCCCGAAAGCCCTGGCCAAGAAACTGGAGAACTGCATAACAGAGGTGCTTGCAGAGAACCGGGCAGGCTTTGTAAAGGGTAGTCAACTAACTGCAGAAAACAGACGGCTGTTGAATGTGATACTGACCTCATCCCGGGAGAACACCAGAGGTGATCATCTCCCTGGATGCAGAAAAAGCCTTCGACAAAGTCGAATGAAACTATCACATTGAGGTATTGGAGCAGTTTTCACGATGGCGGGAGTTTACCTCGTGGATGAAGCTTCTGTACAATGCCCCCAAGGCGAGCATTCGGACCAATACCACCAGCTTATAATAGTTCCAGCTGCACAGAGGCACCAGGCACGGATGTCCGCTATTCATACTCCTGTTCTCCGTGGCTACTGAGCCCCTGGCGATGGCACTGCAAGACATGAGAAGCTGGAAGGGTATCCTAAGAGGAGGCAGAGAGCACATAGTCTCACTTTATGTGAATGATCTGGCCCTCTACATCTTGGACCCACAGAACGGATTGAAATAAATCACGAAGCTCCTGGAAGTATGGGGTATTGTCGGGCTACAAACTCAACCTGGGCAACAGTGAGGCATTCCCGGTGAACCCAAATGGGGAAGGGACGGATCTGCATGGTCTACCATTTAAAATAGCCTGAAGAAAGTTCCGCTATCTGGGGATCCAGATTGCCATGACTGGACACGGATCCACAAGTGGAATCTGATCAGTTTGGCAGAGGAAGTTAAAAACGACCTACAGAGTTGGGCTGCACTCCCGCCTTCCCTGGCGGAGAGGGTGCTGCCTCTCAAGAAGATCATACTGCCAAGGTTCTTCTTCCTTTTTGATCCGTACCGATCTTCATCCCCAAGACCTTTTTCCAAAGATTAAATAAAATGATTATGGCGTTTGTATGGGGTAGGGTGGGGGTAGAATCTAAGAATCCCTGAGATCACAGCAAAGGAGATGAAGCATGGGTGGCCTGACCCTTCTAAACTTGCAATAGTACCACTGTGGGGGCCGAGAGGATGGGTAAGGGAAGCGAGCACGGAATTGGTCAGGCTGGAGGAGTCCTCCTGCATGGGAATGACCCTCCAAGCCCTCGCCACGGCAGCGCTCCCATCCCCGCAGGCAAAGCACACATCTAGCCCAGTGGTGGCAGCAATGCTAAAAACGTGGAACCAGATGAGACAACATTTCGGCTTAAGCAAGGTGTCCACCATGGCCCCCATTTGCGGCAAACAGAGGTTCCTACCAGTCATGCTAGACGCCACCTTTGAGAAGTGGATGCAGGCCGGCGGCACGCTAGTGGTTCATAACTTCTGCACCGGGGAACAGACTTTCACCTTAGACAAGCTGACGGAGAGACTGAGACAACCGAATGGACAGGAGCTCTTACAAGTCAAAAACTTTCTCCACAAGGAGACAATGAGGTACCCTAAGGCCCCGGGAGGCACAATGTTGGAGGAGCTACTGTACGTGGACAGTATAGAGAAAGGGAACTGTGGGGACATATGCGGACCACTTTTAGAAAGGGCGTGGGTACAGCTGGACGGAGTAAGACAGAAATGGAAGGATGAACTAGGGACGTTAGTTAGGTGGGGACTTTGGAGCGAAGCACTACATGGGGCAACTGCACCTCCTCCTGCACAAGGCTAAGACTCATCAATTCTAAGTGATGCACAGAGCATACCTGACAAGAACCCGAATGAGCAGGTTCTTCCCGGAGGGGCAGGACACGTAAACGGTTCCAGGGAGGCCCAGCCAACCAGCCCCACGTGTTCTGGACCTGCCCAACACTTGTGTTCTGAACAGCCTTCTTAGAGACAATGTCCAAGGTGATTGGGTGAACGTGGATCCGTACCCGAGATTGGCAGTCCGGGGTATTGTACCTGCCAGAACTCCATATGGGGAACGTCTTTGCCTTTGCCTTTGCTTGCCTAATCTCCCAGCAGAGAATGTTGCTCGGCTGGCGATCAGCAGCATCACCACTGCTGCACACTGGCTAGCAAACATTTTTTTTATAAATGTTTTTATTCAGTTTTCGTATTTTATATTGAACAAATTACAAATTGTTAGGAGAGAGAAAAAAAAACAAACAAAAACAAACACGCAAAAATTAACACACATATTTACAGGTAAGCATCTTCGTAGTAGTAACTGCGCCCCCCCCCCCCTCAACATGTTTATTTAGCTTGGTTTTGGGCCTTAGCTAGCCATCGAACCCCCGTAACGAACCTGTAGCCCCCCCCCCCCTCCCGCTACCTTCCCCCGACTATTCTTCCTCTTGTACATTGGCCACAAATAGGTCCCGGAACAGTTGCATGAATGGCTCCCACGTTCTGTGGAAGCCGTCGTCCGACCCTCGGATGGCAAATTTGATTTTCTCCATTTGGAGAGATTCCGAGAGGTCGGACAGCCAGTCCGCAGCTCTGGGCGGTGCTGCTGACCGCCAGCCAAACAGGATTCTACGGCGGGCGATCAGGGAGGCAAAGGCAAGGGCATCCGCCCTCCTCCCCAGGAATAGATCTGGCTGTTCTGAAACCCCGAAGACCGCCACTATCGGGCATGGCTCCACCCTCACTCCCACCACTTTGGACATTACCTCGAAGAAGGCTGTCCAGTACTCCACGAGTCTGGGGCAGGACCAGAACATGTGGGCGTGGTTGGCCGGGCCTCTTTGGCACCGTTCACATCTGTCTTCCACCTCCGGGAAGAACCTACTCATACGGGTTCTTGTTAAGTGGGCTCTATGTACCACTTTTAGTTGCGTCAGGCTGAGCCTTGCGCACGTGGAGGTGGAGTTGACCCTATGCAGTGCTTCGCTCCAGAGTCCCCACCCGATCTCCATCCCCAGGTCGTCCTCCCATTTCCTCCTTGTTGCGTCCAGTACGGTGTCGTCCCTATCTACCAGTCGGTCATACATGTCACTACAGTTCCCTTTCTCTAGGATACTTGCGTCCAGTAGGTCTTCCAGTAGTGTCTGTCGTGGCGGTTGTGGGTACGTCCTTGTCTCCTTTCGTAGGAAGTTTTTGAGCTGCAGGTACCGTAGCTCGTTCCCCCCAGCTAGCTGAAATTTCTCTGTCAGTTCGTCCAGTGTTGCGATCCTGTCG
Organism: Scyliorhinus canicula; assembly: GCF_902713615.1. Classification (NCBI taxonomy): domain Eukaryota; kingdom Metazoa; phylum Chordata; class Chondrichthyes; order Carcharhiniformes; family Scyliorhinidae; genus Scyliorhinus; species Scyliorhinus canicula. Next base: position 38,250,966 of record NC_052158.1, read on the forward strand.
TCCGTGTACAGGTCCCTGACTGTCAGTGTCCCCCCGCCCTGCCTCCACCTTTTGAAGGTGGCGTCGGTCAGTGCTGGTTTGAACCTATGGTTGTTGCAGATGGGAGCCCTGTTCGACATTTTGGTCAGGCCAAGTTGCTGCCGCAGTTGGTTCCAGGATTGGAGGGTGGCTGTCACCACTGGGCTGCTGGAGTGTTTTTTGGGTGGGGATGGGAGTGCTGCCGTGGCGAGGGCCCGGAGGGAGGTTCCCATGCAGGAGGCCTCCTCCGCACGCACCCACTCAGCTTCTGGCTCCTGGATCCATCCCCTTACTCGCTCGGCTGTTGCTGCCCAGTGGTAGAGTTGTAGATTCGGGAGGGCTAACCCTCCCCTGGTTTTTGTTTTTTGTAAGACCTTCTTTGGGATCCTAGCATTTTTACCCCCCCATACGAACGCCATGATGAGTTTGTCCAGCGCTTTGAAAAAGGCCTTGGGGATGTAGATCGGAATGGATCTAAACAGGAAGAGGAACCTGGGCAGTACGTTCATTTTGATCGTCTGAACTCTCCCCGCGAGGGAGAGCGGGAGTGTGTTCCATCTTTGCAGGTCCTTTTTAACTTCCTCCGTCAGGCTGGTGAGGTTCCATTTGTGGATCCCTTTCCAGTCATGGGCTATTTGGATCCCCAGGTAGCGGAATTTATGTCGGGCTTGTTTGAACGGCAGCCCCTTTAGTGCTGCCCCCCCCCCCCCCCCTTGCGGGTGTAATGGGAAGATCTCACTTTTGCTCATGTTGAGTTTGTAGCCCGAGAAGGCTCCAAACTCTTTCAGGAGCGCGATGATCTGGCTAGCAAACATATAGGAATTCTTCCATCTAGAAAAGATCACGTACACCATCCGAGGGTCGGATGAGGGCTTGCACAAAGCGTAGGCAATTCATCAGCTTGTTCGAAGACCTGGTTGAAGCAAATACCGATAGGAAGGGAGGGGCTGGGGTACAATAGGAACCAGCATGCACAAACAGAGGAGAAAGGAACAAGTGAGGAAAGCAAGAAAGGATCCCAAGGAAACACCAGAAGGGCGCCCAGGGAGAGACGGATGACGGGCCCAGAGGGTCCCCTCACAAAGCCATAAGGACAAACTCAAGATGAACGATAGATAATAGCTTCTGCGGTGGAAGAAACTTCCCAAGACAGAGGCCTAATAGCAGAAAAGTGAAGGGAGGATTGGGACACGGGGGAGGGGGGGGGGGAGGGGGGGGAGGGGGGGCAGGGAGTGTAAAAAAGGAAAAACGTGTAAATTGTAAATAATAACTTTTTCAATCATCTTCTGTATCGTGTACCAATGTAAGATTCAATAAAAATATTTATTTAAAAAAAGAAGTTGTGATATAGTATCTGGTGCTACTAGCTCTGGTTAGCAGGACCCAGACATTTTGGCACCCGAGAGATAGGGTGGGAATCGGTTCAATTGATTAGCTAGTGGCCAATGAATTGGTCAAAACACCATATTCTGCCTGGTAACAGGTGTCGATTGGTTACTAGTCGAGAGGAGTGATTTTCGGACACCCAAAGAGTTCAATTTGAATGCTGGATAGTCAGGAGAAAGGACATTCTCTCTCTACCTCTCCAGAAAGGCAATGAATTGCTGTATTTCTGAAACTGCAAACACCTGAATGAATCTATTGTGAACATTACAGATTGGAAAGAAGAAATCTCAACCCGAAAGCTTGGTTTGAAGGACATTTTACTCGAAACAACCATCAGAACCAAAGTGTCCTATATTTTATCTGTCCTTTTTTTTACACCTCTCTCCTCCCCTCTGTTTGTCTGTTTTGTGTGTGTGGCTGTGTGTGTGCAGAGGGTGACGGGCAGGTTAAAATGGTGGATCAGGAATTAGATACTAGTTAACCAGTTGTATGGGTTACATATTTCATTATAGTTCTTTTTATAAATAAAAAGTAATTGTGTTTTTTTTAAGATAGCATACCATGGCAAAGGATAAAGACTGCAATGGTTAAAAATGTGTTGAATGGCAGTAAATGGATCTAAAGCCATTCGAATTAGATATTTCATAATACAATTCTGTTATACGTGTCTGACTAGGATTGTAGAATAGTATAATTAATATTTATCTAGAATAATCTGATCCTAGATGTCCGATTGTTCTTAAAGTTTCAAGATATGTTTTCAGCATGAGGGGCGTATAACAATAAGATAAATCAAAGTAAACTAAGAACAGCGCATGGGCTGCATTGTAACCATAGAATCATAGAATGTACAGTGCCCAAGAAGACCATTCGGCCCATCGAGTCTGCACCGGCCCTCAAAAAGATCACCCTCGTCAAGCCCACGTCTCCATTCTACCCCCGCTTAACCTTTTTGTTTCGGCCAATAAGGGCAATTTATCATGGCCAATCCACCTAACCCACACATCTTTGGACTGTGGGAGGAAACCGGAGCACCCAGAGGAAACCCAGGCAGACACCGGGAGAACGTACAGACAGCGATCCAAGCCGGGAATCGAACCTGGGACCCTGGAGCTGCGAAACAACTGTGCTAACCACTATGCTACTGTGCTTCCCCAACAATCAAATCAAGAAAAAGTCAGGCATGCTCAGGCACTTCGCCATCACGGTCACAAAAGGCAAAAACAATCGGAGGCAAAATGGAAAATACTTAAACCAACTTAATGAGGATGAGATGTTATTTAGAATATTTTTGAAAATCGAAACTAGAAGATACTTTGGCTAAAAGTAAGTACAGTTCCAAATTACCATAGATCGCTACAGTCCCAAATGACCATCGGCTAATTTCCCCTTGGAGGGAAGTGCTAGCTGGTTTTCATTTAACCTGACGATCACCACATCTCAAGCGAGGGACAAGGTTGAGAAAGGGCGATCTACATGAATAGGGCCAACCGCAGCAACAATCAAATCCGCATTGTTGGCCTCGCTCTGCACCACAAACCAGCTGTCCATCCAACTGAGTTGTGAAGCAGAATAAAGGACAATTATGTTTGTCCAATCCTGATATTTTCATCCGGGAGGGGAGTTAAATGTACCCAAGGTGAAAGACTTGACGCATGTTTTGCATGGAGCTCAGTCTGATTTGACACGCCCTGCTTTATAAAAGTCAGCAACTGCATGCGTCTGCCCTTCACTCCGACTGGGAAGTTATCCATAGCATAAAGAGTGAAGTACAAATACTTACAAGTTGCATCATGGTAACCGGTCACCGAGTTTAAGCCCGAGCCTAAATTTATCTACAATACGACCAAATTACGCACCCAAATTCTCCTCAGTGCTTCCGTTTGAACGCAAGATAATTCCAACAACAACAAAGCCAATGCATTCCGACCAGTCAAACGTCACACCACAGCAAGGCGAATAAAGGAAACAGCAACAACTCTGCACGGCCATACAGACTCACGATAACTTGCTCAGTGGTGTTCAATCCGGGTTCAGCTAAGACCACCTGGCACCAAACGTCATCAGAGCGCTGGTTTGGGCATGAACAAAAATACCGGAACGAAAAAGGCGATGATAGTGTTTAGCATCTAATCGCGTGTGGCACGACACGACCCGAATAAACCTGAAGGCAATCGGGAAAAAGGAAACAAAACAGCCAGTGAATATACAGAAGTTTAGAGAAATAGAAGATGATTATTGGCTCGGAGGCCGATCCGTTCTGTCAAAGTTTTTCATAGAATCCTTCCATGTTCAAGTTTCTCAACTGCTTCATCGGTGTCATTTCCTCTGCCATAAGGCCACAATCATGGCTTTTCTATGGCGGTTGCACAGAAATCCATGCAAATGTTCAGATGATGAAACATTGAAACCCTGCACGTTATAAGGTCAACATCCTCGCTCAGTCTGATAGGTAGAAAGTAACAAACCCCTGGAAATGGCCATCAAGAAACTTTAAGTGGTTCAACGTGTGTGCACTGGAATTGCCATAATGCACCCGCCACGTTCTGCTCGTTCCTATTAACGAGAGACTCAAGTATATTAGCCACGTTGATCCAGTCGTTAAGCCAAACACAATGGATGTCAAGGATGTTCAGCTGCAACTCGACCGCCAGTAGAACATATGGATACCAGGATTTAATTCAGATTTAAAAAGGTCGGATGAGGAGACCTGCACAACCGTGGGTCATAAACAGAACGGCACTGATATGTTAAACAACCAAAAATAAGACATTGCCGAACAGATCAGTTCTGCGATAAAGTAATGACATAACGTTATCAGGATTATCCTCTATTTCTGCTGAGGAAACTGCGAGGGGCGATACATTGTGTTTGCTATTTTGTGAAAATGAACTGATATTGTTTGAATTGGCACCAACACCCTGCAGCAAAAAGGTACTTGATGCTCCTCCCAGAACACAAAATGCAAGGAAGTATATAATGTGGATTGTGTGCACATGGAACGGTGACTATTCTTTGTCGATTAATGGTTAGTGTGCTATGTGGTGTATTAAGTAGTTCGTTTTCAGAACTTTGTATAGAAACAATGTTGATATTTTTGTCAGTATATTATTACTCAAGGAGTTGAGGGTCTGGGCATTCTGTGCTGGGCAAGGTCCCAACACAACAAGCTTGTACCATATGAAACGAAGCATCGCCAAGGCATACACTTCGAATGAAGCAGTTGTAAGGACACTTGAAGTAACTCGACGCCATACAGCACAATGTCATCCTTCTGATTGGTAAATACGTCACTATTGGTGCACGATGTCTTCTTGTGTACTACTTATGCTGATATAGTAATCAGTCATCGGGCGGAGAATTGACTCCGACTGCCAAATCGGGCCCGCCGCCAAATAGACTCTGGTCAGTCTTGCTCTGCCCCCCTCAGCCATAGTGTAATCGCATCACGCGCTACGCACCATTGCAATGGCATTGGCGCGTCAGCGACCAGTCCTACCACGATGGGTTAAGTTCCCAATGGCACGAGCACGTGTGGCCTCAACAGTTGGGAACTCGCCACGGAAGCTGCGGACTGTGTCCAGCACTGCCACCGTCGGCCAGAATCTGTGCCGCTGGCCAGAGGGGGCTTCCGCAAGGGCTGGATGGATGGGTGGGGGGTGGCCTGGGATGGCCAGCTGATGGCCTGTGGTGTCGCGGATGGCGGGTCGGCTCCGCACACGGCCAGGGCCAAGTTATACACCGCGACTGCTGCAGATTGTCATCCAGGGGTCCAGTCATTCCGCAGCCACTTTCGGCACAGGAGCCAGGAGTTTCACCCGGCGCCGCTGTTTACCCATCACAGGTCCTAGAATCGGGGAGGGGTTGGAGCTGATTTGTTCACGTAAACATCCCGCGAATTCTCAGTTCGAGATGGTACTTCTCAGCTGAAATGAAGAATCCTGCCCTCAGTGTTGATGCTGACACAGAATTAATTGACTTTCACGATAGTAAAACTGGTGCGGCACAGTACTGATTCAGCTGCTGTTAAGGATATAGGACTGGTGCCAAGTGGAACACAGTCGATTCCAATGAAAAGCAGAGCGGGTTTCGCCGGTTTCTGGATTGACAGTCGGGAGGCTGACAAGCTGCAGCAGAACAGAAACAATTCCCCACACATCATCGCGGCGAACAAGATGGCAGCGGGAAGGGCAGCCCCAAGATGTGTTGGCACAGAGCTTGAGACCCTCCTGGAGGCTGTGCAGGAGTGAAGGATGACACACTACCCCAGCCTGGGAAGCAGGCTGCCAGTCACCGCCATTCGTCGTGCCTGGTGGCTGGTGGCAGTGGCCGTGATTGCCACGAACAACACCATATGGACCAGCCAGCAGTGTGGAAAGGAACTGCACAACTTCCGCAGTGCGGCCAGGGTGCGTAAGCAGCATTGTGCCCGTGGCACTAATCGCCATTACCCCATTCCCCACCCAGAGGGCGGCCGAACCACCACCCTGCAACCCATAATGGCTACCATGGCCGGGTTATCTGGCCACTGTGACCACCAGGTACCCACCCACTGTGCTGCATACGTCGGACTGTCTAACACTGTACGTTTTCCGGTCCCACTCCCCTCCCAGGGCAAGGGTGCACAACCAGCAGACAGGATGTGAATCACCCCTCACTGTGACCGAGCACAGGGTCCTGGACAAGGTAGGTGGGCCCAAAGAAAGGGAGGTCGCCAACGTGGAGTTGAACCACGAATGAGGATGTGAGACCCTGCTGAGTTGCTGATCTACATGTGTCAACCCCCCCCATGACTCTCCCATACCACCCTCACCCCAATCTCCCCCACACCACCCTCACTTCCACCCGCATCCCCACACTGTACTCACCCCTACACAACTGTCACCCCACCCTCACCCCCAATGTCAACCCCACACCACGCTCACCCCAACCACCACCCGACCTGCGGTCTGATCATGCATCTTGTCTTGTGTCTTGCAGGATATGCTGGAGATGGAGAGGGTATACCTGGCATCCCCTGCCTCAATCCACTGCCAGAGCCGGAGCAGCAAAGAAATCACCTCGGATGGCATTCCTCCACCCGAGACCCAGGAGACCCCACAGCTCCAGTCTGAGGATGACATAGATGTCTCGCCCCAGCTGTCTCAAACACCCTCCACCATCCCGGTGACACTCACCTCTGTCGGGCACTTTAGTGAAGAGGCTCCTGGGACACTCTCTGAAGTGCGCCACACAGCTCATCCGGTACAGCTAGTGGCGGTAGGAACTCCCGAGGGGCGGACGTTCGGAGGGTGGGCCAATCCCAGGGTCTAGTTGCCGTCCAGATAGGTATCGAAATTTTGCAAACGACAGCCTAAACAATTGTGGCGATGTAATCACAGAACTAAACACTACATGAGGATGTTTTGGTGTGCATCCAGTGCCTCCAGTCGCAGTTGGAAGATTCCAACCCCACGCAGCAGCAGGAGGTGGTGCCAACCACGGCTGCCGCACAGACCAACACCGCACGTGTGGCATCTGCAGTGCAGGCATTAGGGTCGACGGTTTTGGCTGTGCATCAGCATGTCCACGGCTTGGAGCATTCTGTGCAGGCTCTGGCCGAAGTCCAGGACAGGGTTTTCCCCTTACTGGCAGATATGTGCCACAGCCTCCTGGACATTGCAGTGGCACTCCTGAGTGTGGCCCAGTCACAGCAAGCCATGGCTTGGAAATACGGGGGCATTATCCAGGCCTGGCCAACCGGAGGCAGGCACAGAAGTAGGTGGCTCAGTCCCAAAGCAAAATGGTGCAGTTAGTGGCTGATGCGACACAGACGAGACGGTTGTGACACAGTCAGTGGATGACCTGGCGCAGTCCCAGATGGTGATGGTCTACTCCCTGTGCTCCATGGCCCTGAACGTGCAAACCCTGGTCTAGATCAGAGTGGGTGTCCATTACTGGCAGTGCCAGCTTGTGTGGGAACCTCTGGGGTTAGCTCCACTCAAACCCCATCTCAGAGTAACACGGGGGGCCACCGGGTACCTCGGGGGTGGAGAAGATGATGGGGCTGTGACGGTGACGTCCATAGGGGTGGTGCCAGAACACTGCAGAACCTCGGACTCTCCCGCTCCTGCCACTGGCGCATCTGCTGGGCAGCAGGCAGACCAGGGTGGCACCACGCAACCTGGGTCAGCCCAGAAAATGCCCGCCATCGGGGACCCAGGTCGCAGGACGGGAGTCATAGCAGACATCTCCACTCCTGCTGTACCTTCTGGGGACCCACCTAGATGTAGTGCCTGGGTCCGTCAGAAGGTTAGACACCAGTTAAGTTGGCACGAGTGCAAGGAACAATTTCGTTAAAGGGGCCAAGGCAGAAATCAGTATATATCTATTAACAATAAACACCTGTTACCACAGTTACAATCTGCCTCGGTGCTATGTCAGATGCATGTGAGGGATGGGCTTGCTTGGACTGGCTACAGAGGAGGGGAAGAATGGGCAGAAGTAGTGAGTAACTCGGGATCCCGACCCCCACGTCCCGCCGACCATCCCCACCTCTGCAACCTCAGGGAATCAATGGGACCGTATGATGGAATGGTTAGCTCGCATTACCCAGTGCATGGTGGAAAGTGCGACCATGGGCAGGAGTTAGACATCAGAGTCGTACGATACAGAGTACCAGAAATCATCAAGGGGTGGGTTGTCATCATTCTACATTCCATGGTCCATATCCACTGTCACTGTCAACCCAGGGACCATACCCCGTCGTGCTGCAGGAATGTATCATGGAGGGGGTTTCAGGTGGAGCGGGGGTGGGTGGGTGGGGCGATAGGGGTGTGGGTGAAGGCATTGGGTACATTGACCATATCAGGCACCGACATGTGTAATGCACAGCTGATGGTCACATATCAGCTGCACGTTTATCGAGTGCAACCCCTTTTGTTTCTGGCAGTGTGGCCTGTCATCTGGTACATTGCGTATGTGAGAGGTGTGTGGTTTACTGAGTGACTGACTGGGGCATGGTAAATTGCATATGTGATGGGTTTGTGGTGTACTGGGTGACTGACTGGGCTATGGTACATTGCGTATGTGAGGGGCGTGTGGTACACTGGGTGACCGACTGGGCTATGGTACATTGCGTATGTGAGGGGTGTGTGGTGTATTGGCTGACTGACTGGGCATGGGTATATTGCGTATGTCAGAGGTGTGTGGATTGCTCTGTGACTGACTGGGCTATGGTATATTGCGTATGTCAGTGGTGTGTGGTTTACTGTGTGAGTGAATGTTCTATGGTACATTGCGTATGGATGAGTTGTTGTGTGGATTGCTGGGTGACTGACTGGGCTTTGGTACATTGTGTATGTGAGAGTTGTGTGGTCTGCTGGATGACTGACTGGGCTATGGCATATTCCGTATGTGAGGGGTGTGTGGTTTACCGGGTGACTGACTGGGCTATGTTACATTGCGTATGTGAGGGATGTGTGGTGTATTGTGTGACTAACTGGGCTTTGATACATTGCGTATGTGAAGGGTGTGTGGTTTACAGAGTGACTGACTGGGCTATGGTACATTGCGTATGGGAGTGGTGTGTGGTGTACCGAGTGCCTGACTGGGCTATGGTACATTGTATATGTGAGGGGTGTGTAGTTTGCGGGGTGACCGACTGGGCTATGGTACATTGCGTATGTGAGGGGTGTGAGGTCTACTTGGTGACTGAATGGGCTATGGTACGTTGGGTATGTGAGAAGTGTTTGGTCTATGGCCCTGATGCCTGTCCTTGCTGCCAGGGAGACTGTCAACTGGTACTGCCCATGCCAGCGGTAAACTCCATGGCCCCTGTCCCAGGCCCCTGTAAGGGCTACTATGTGTGTTTCCATGGGTAGGTAGCCAGCGATTAACGGCCGGGTGGAAGGAGTGTTGAGAACAGTGGCGTGGGGGCGCAAACGTCCAGTGTTATTCTGCAGAACCGGGGTCAGGTGGTTGGTCAAAGGAGTGTGGAGCAAGATGGCTGTCTTGAAAGCCACTGAAATGGTGGTCCGTGACTAGACACCACCCCTGTCCCGTGGGGGGGGATCATACCACCCCTGTCCCGTGTGGGAGTCACGCTGGCCACTTGGCCTGTTTCACATCACCGCCGCCTACCACCCCCAGAAACTGCCACCCCCCCCCCCCCTCCAACCGCAGCCAGCCCAGTCAGTATCCGACACAGCAGCCCACAGTCACTCCTCTCCAGGTGCTCCCTCCTCTCATCCCTCTGCAGCCATGACGCTAGGTTCACGATTTTTAATAGCGCACTTGAACTCGGCCCATCGGAGGTGGAGAATCACAGAGACAGCAGAAAATACTGGGTCAGGCCCGCTCGTGATACGTTAACAGCGTGTAATGTACGTGTGTTCCGGACTGCGTGGACACCGCTGTCGAGGTGATGGTGAATTGCGATTTGCCGTCAAATCAATGCCCACCACGGGCTCGATTCTCCTTGTCAGGGACAATGTCCCCATGGTGTTGTACAAACTGTGGTCTTTCACGCCAGAAAAACTGGCGTGAAAAGGCCACATATTCATAGACCTGCAGGGGGCTAGAAGAGACCCAGCGCACTTCAGGGTCAGAGTCCGTGAATGCCCATGGCAGCGACCTCCAGCGGTCGCACCATGCTCCATGGCGGACAGGTCGCAGAGCTGGACCTCCCAAATAATGCCCCCTATCTGCCGCCGCCCCCCCCCCCCCCCCCGACCGGACTGCCTGCCCAAAAATTCCCCGGGCGTGCATGAGGCCCCCCTGCCCTCCAATCATCCCGCCCGCACCATAGTGGCCGGTGACTGAGTCTCCCGAATGGCTGGGCAATATTAGATCAAAGCAATCGGGAAGTCGGTCAGTCGGGTGCGGAGAATAGCGGGGCAGGACTCCAACACTTGCCACAGGTACGGGATACGCGGCGCGGCATACTCTCTGAGTACGCTGCTTTTTAGGGGCCAGAGAATCATGGAACCGGCATGAGTCCCGATTCCATGGACGGAAATGGATTCTCCGCCCCGGCATCAGACGCGTTTCGGTGTCGGGGTGCAGAGAATCCAGCCCCGTAATTTTAACATCGGAACCGATTCTGCGCCCAATCGCATTTCATGATTTTGGCGTGAGCCAATGGCGAATCCCAGGCAGAACATCTTGCTTCGCACTAATATAACACCTGCATTGGCAATTGCAGCTTCCAGAGTAAAATCACTTGAAGATATATTCTCACCTCGTTGTTACTCATTCCCACCTGGGAATGACTAATGGTGTCCCATTCCCACTGTGAATTGAAATAAATGCAGCTGCTTAATCAGTCTCTTCAAAGTGCATTTGGCCAATGCCAATTATTGCCCAGTTAATTGAGATTTCTGTAAAGTATAAATGTTGTTCATTTATTGCAGCTCAACAGTGTGTGACTCAGACAAAGAGCAAGATCCAGCTCCAGAACATGGGATCACCGATAATTCCACAGATAGAATCAATTTATTATCCAATTCTCGCATTAGTTGGTGTTCCTGGTAAGTTATACCCAGTTCTCACTTATACGTGAGTGTGTGGTAAATTTACTGATTTGCTGCGGATCTTTGTCTTTGATTCCGGTTCCGATTATTTTAGTAAAATTGTAAAGCAACAAATCGTTGTTGAGTGCATGAGATCCAGTGTGGGTGAATGTAATGTGGTGAGTAAAACATGCTTACACATGAATCAATGAAGGTGCAAATTTGAGAGTATAGTAATTAAGCTACATTTCATCTGTAGTTTCAGTTCGTGAACTGCAGGCATCGCAAAGCCAATAATTTACCATTTCTATATCCCCTGTAAAATTTGCAATGGTTCTTCCAAAATCCATATTTCCACGACAAATTTTGAAACAGTACCCTAAATAACTGTCCTCATCTGCACCTTCGTTCATTTATTTTCGAAAGTTGAGAGCAGAGTAATTTTCCGTTTCCTCACATTTTGCGAAAATGGAAGCTAACCCAAATTGGAGACTTCGAACATGATAAGTAATCAGATCCAGAAACAGTGGTAGATTCTATGCAGTTTCTGCAGCATCCGGTATAAAGTCGGGAAATTGATTCGCTGCCCATTTTTCATCCTTTCCTCGGCTAAGGTGTCTGGGATTCTCTCTTGTGTCTTTCATTGGTCACCACCGGCTTGAGTATTGTGTGAAATGGTGGTGGACTAGGTGGAGGAAAGTAATCTCCGAATGCCTCGGCAGATCACTAATACATTTCTTGAGGTTACCTTTAAAAAGGTTTCGCAACTGTGGTTCATTTGCTATCCGGAATCCGTGCAGGTTTTAGAAAGTTTCATTATTGTGTTCGTCCTGAAATCTTTGAGAATGTTTTTTTTTGCATTTACGCATTCCTGTGTCCTCAATTAAATGTATTTTTTCAATCAAATAATCGTCAAGCGAATTTGTATAGTTTTAGGATTCGACGAGAATCGGGTAATTTCTCTTCATTAATTTTAATAATATCTTTAAAAATTTAGCTCGCGTGAATTATAGATTATTGAGTGACCAACAATTTCCACCCACGAAGTGGGGTGTAGAGGTGTGGTAGAAACAGATATCAATTACAGGGTGATGTGTATGTATTTATAAAATTGATAAGTAGCATTTTGGAAAATTGAATTCCGCCTTTGAAGCTGGTCGATTTACTATCAGAATATTCCAAATAATGAATAATGAGCTTTCCGCGTTCTTCTTCCCAATGGGTAGGCTGCCGTTGGGATCTACTTTAGTTAATATCATGGAATCATACGATGATTATTGCGCAGAAGGAGGCCATTTGGCCTCTTCTGCCAAGCCACCTCTCGGTGACAGCGTCTCACGAGTTCGCTGTCTTTCCCCTGCCGTGCTGAAAATAAGTTCTCTTCAGCGAATTGTCACGTTCTCTGTTCATACGTAAACGTTAATCGGACTCAGTCGCACTCTTACACAGCGTATTTTACAGCTTAACCAATCGCTGTCGAAAATCTTTTTTCCTGGGGTCGACCTCTAGGTTGGCAGGTTGGCACATTGGTTAGCACTGCTTCCTCACAGAAACCCGGGTTCAATTCCGGCCTTGGATGACTGCGTGGAATTTGCATGTTCTCCGTGCGTGTGTGGGTTACGTTTGGTTTCCTCCCACAGTCCAGGCTATATGGCCATGCTAACTTGTCCCTTAGTGTCCAATGGTTATGTGGGTGCGTGACGGTTGGCCGAGGTAGGGTTCTCTTTCAGAGGGTCGGTGAGACTCGATGGGCCGAATGGTCTCCTTCTGCACTGTAGGGATTCTGTGATTATTTCCTTTTTCAATCACCTGGAACCTATATCATCTGATCCGCGAGAATTTGAGGTAGACTTTCGCCCATGAGAACCGTTCCTATCCATCTGATCTGTCCAGACCTTCATGATTCTGAGCACGTCTATCAAATCTTAATATTCTCTTCTCCGAACCGTCCAGTCAGTCCACGTTACTAAAGTTCGTCAAGCTGGGATCCGGTTAGTAGAATATTTTCTGGACGTTCTCCAATGTTTTGTCATCCTTCCTAAAATGAGATGCCTAAAACTGAACACAATACTACAGTTGCAGAAGAAAGTAGTATTAAATAAGTATACACAAGATTACTATAACTTCTTTCTTTTCCTCCTCTCCGTCCCTTTCTCTGTAGCCATGATCCGATATATTTGAATGCCCGTTATCTCAATCTGCCTTTCCACCTTCAATGATCTTCATACATATACCTGCTGGTCTTTCTGACCTTGTGCCATTTAGAGTTGCACCCATTATTTAATAATGGTTCCCACCAACACTTCATTCTTTTCTGCTTAAAATGTAATCGGGCACAGAGCCGCCCAATCCAACACACTGCTGACTCAATAATGCCGACAGCCGCAATACTTCCACGTTTTGCACCAATGCTCAAATTATGAAATTGTGTTCACTGCAACCAGGTCTTTAATATATACAAAGTAATGCATTTGTCTTCACCCACACTCCCGGAGATTGATATCTCCCTCCACTTTCTAAAAAACACTGCATCTCTCTTTCCTCTCACTCAGTCAATTTCTTGCCTGTACTTTCCTGACCCACTGTGTTTAATAAGCTCTACCTTTGCCGACAAGCCAGTTATGTGACACGTCTCCAAATGCATTTTGGAAGTCTGGGTGCACAACGTCAACCGGATTGCCCTGAGCAACCGTATCAGTCACCTTCTGAAATGTCAAGCAAAGTAATTTAATAGGATTTAACAAATGAATATAATGTTCCAACTGACTAATAACTTGATTTAGGGAGCACAGTAAGAAGTCTTACAACACCAGGTTAAAGTCCAACAGGTTTGTTTCAAACACGAGCTTTCGGAGCACGGCTCCTTCTTCAGGTGAAGAAGGAGCCGTGCTCCGAAAGCTCGTGTTTGAAACAAACCTGTTGGACTTTAACCTGGTGTTGTAAGACTTCTTACTGTGCTCACCCCAGTCCAACGCCGGCATCTCCACATCTTGATTTAGGGAGTAATTGCTGAACGATCCAAACTGACTGTCTGAATTGATTGATTTGTCTTTTCACCCATTTGTTGAACAATGGTTTAACATTTGCAATTCCCCAGTGCTCAGCACCAACCCTGTGTCTAAAAGGATTGTAAAATTATGGTTATTTCCCTGAAATTTCCAACCTTTCTTCCCCCAATATCTCGGGATATACCTCATCCGGTCCTGTTAAAGTATCAAAATTAAATACAGTAGCTTCTACTCTCTCAATTGTTTGACGATATAATGCCGCAAGTACCCCGTGTTTCGCTAGGAATTAAGTCAGGAGCCCATATCTTTCAGGATTTCAACCACGTCCTTTGTCTCCAAATATAATTTTAAGGCCAAACCGGACTCGCCTCTGAGCGCAGTTTTACTGCATACATATCCACAGACGATTGTCGGGTTTAATTTTAAGTTAGCTGCCAGTCCCTTCTCCGACTTCCTGCTTGCTGCTCCAATTTGTTTCTTTTCAATTCCCCTCAGAGGCTCAGCACCGGGCTGCCATCTGACGCATGTACTGTTTTTCATGCACAATCACACTCCCTTTCGGGCAGCACGGTGGCGCAATGGGTTAGCCCTGCTGCCTCACGGCGCCGAGGTCCCAAGTTCGATCTCGGCTCTGGTTCACTGTCCATGTGGAGTTTACACATTCTCCCGTGTTTGAGTGGGTTTCGCTCCCACGTTTATGTATATCTAACATATACACCTTGCTGTGATAAAGATGTGCAAGGTAGGTAGAATGAACACGCTAAATTGTCCCTTAATTGGTAAAAAATGAATTGGGTGCACTAAATTTAAAAAAGAAAACAAGAAAAAAAATCATACTCTCCTCTTCACATCCAAGGACCAGTAATGATTTTCCCCTGATAGTAATGTATGGTGAAACAGGGCAATGTCCCTGTTAAAGCCATCCAATGTTCCGTTTTGACTGCCAATCTTTTAATTTTATTTGTCCAGAACAATCCTCACAACATTTTTTCATAGCCAACGTAATCCTCACAATGATTACTATTCCCTATTTGTCGCCAAATATTTCCCCTGCCTGTATCATGATTCATTCGATCCACCGCCTTGTGCAGAAAGGTTTCCAGGAAGGTCTACATCATCATTCGACTGAAAGTGTGTTGATTTCGAAAATTCTCCATTTATAATATCAAAGTCTCTGTATGTCTTATGAGGATCAATTGCCCCCATTATATCTAACATATACACCTTGCTGTCATATAATTGGAAGCTTGTTTCTCTACACTTATCCAACCATTTGGTGGGTTAGAATAATAATAATCGCTTATTGTCACAAGTAGGCTTTAATGAAAAGCGCCTAGTCACCAACTCTGTACAATTGGCAATATTATTTATAACATATAAGTAGGCATTTATTTGTGGGGGGGGGGGGGGGAGGACTGGGGAGATAGATATACATTTGAGTGCCAGAGAAACAAAGCGAATGGGTCTGGTGTTGGTGTTGTCACTTGCTTCTCCCAGACGTATTTCACTGCCGTTGTCATCTCGCGTTCACCACTGCTTCAGCCGTTCATCCCGTCTTTCGCCTGGATTTTCCTTGCTCTCTGTTCCTGTAGATGCCAAGTTTGTTATCGTTTACTGTGTCCTCCTTCCGGCTGTCATTCCCTTAGCTACCCCCCCCCCCCCCACTCCCTCCGCTGGTCTGTCACTCCCTCTCATACCTTGGCTACTTTCCCCTGATTCTTGGCTACCTGGCTATTCTTCTGCTTGTTCGTTGGCAACAAATAGGTCCTGGAACAAGTGGGTGAATGGCTCCCACATTCTGTGGAAGCCGTCGTCTGACCCTCGGATGGCGAATTTGATTTTCTCCATTTGGAGAGATTCTGAGAGGTCGGAAAGCCAGTCTGCAGCTTTGGGTGGTGCTGCTGACCGCCAGCCGAACAGGATTCCACAGTGGGCGATCAGGGAGGCAAAGACAAGGGCGTGCGCCCTCCTCCCCAGGAATAGGTCTGGCAGGTCTGATATCCTGATAGCCACTGCCGGGCATGGCTGCACCCTCAACTCCACCACTTTGGACATTGCCTCGAAGAAGGCTGTCCAGCACCCCGCAAGTCTGGGGCAAGACCAGAACATGTTGGCATGGTTGGCCGGCCTCCTTGGCACCATTCACATCCATCCTCCAATTCCGGAAAGAACCTACTCTTGCGTGTTCTTGTTAAGTGGGCCCTATGTATCAATTTTAGTTGCGTCAGGCTAATCCTTGCACACGTAGAGGTGACTCTATCCAGTGCTTCGCTCCAGAGTCCCCACCCTATTTCAATCCCCAGGTTTTCCTCCCATTTCTTTCTTGTTGTGTCCAGTACGGTGTCGGCCCTTTCTACCAGTCGGTGATACATGTCGCTATAGTTCCCTTTATCTCGGATGCTTGCAAACCAGTAACTCTTCCAGTAATGTCTGTCATAGCGGTTGTGGGTAAGTCCTTGTCTCCTTTCATCGGAGGTTTTTGAGTTGCAGGTACCTTAGCTCGTTCCCCCTGGCTAGCTGGAATTTCTCTGTCAGTTCGTCCAGTGTTCCGATCCTGCTGTCCGTTCATCCAGTGTTCCGATCCTGCCGTCCGTGTATAAGGTCCCTGACTGTCAGTGTCCCTCCGTCCTGTCCCCACTTTTTGAAGGTGGCGTCAGTCAGCGCTCGTGTGAACCTTGGTTGTGGCATATGGGAGCTTTGTCCGACATTTTGGTCAGGTCAAACTGCCGGCATAGTTAGTTCCAGGACTGGAGGGTGGCTATCACCACCGGGCTGCTGGAGTGTTTTTTGGGTGGAGATGGGGGTGCCGCCGTGGCGAGGGCCCAGAGGGAGGTCCCCATGCAGAAGGCCTCTTCCACGCACACCCACTCGGCGTCTGGCTCCTTGATCCATCCCCTTATTCACTCGGCCGGCACCGCCCAGTGGTAGAATTGGAGGTTTGGGAGGGCTAGCTCCCCTGGATTTTGTTTTTGTAAGACCATCTTTGGGATCCTTGCATTCTTCCCCACCTACCACCATATGAACGCCATGATTAGTTTGTCTAGTGCTTTGAAAAATGTCTTGGGGATGTAGATCCGGATGGATCTAAGTAGGAAGAGGTGCCTGGCCAGTACGTTCATTTTGATCGTCTGGACTCTCCCCACAAGGGAGAGTGGGAGTGTGTTGCATCTTTGCAGGTCCTTTTTTACTTCCTCTGTCAGACTGGCGAGGTTCCATTTGTGGATCGCTTTCCAGCCATGGGCTATTTTGATCCCCAGGTAGCGGAGTTTGTGTCGGGCTTGTTTAAACGGTAGTCCCGATAGTACTGCCCCTCTCCCCTACTTCTGGGTGTACCGGGAAGATCTCGCTTCTCTTCATGTTGAGTCTGTATCCCGAGAAGGTACCAAACTCTGTCAGGAGCGCGATGATTCCGCCCATGCTGCTTTGTGAGTCCGAAATGTAGAGGAGCAGGGCATCTGCATAGAGTAAGACTCTGTGCTCTTTGCCGCCCCTTTGGATCCCCCTCCAGCTTTTTGCTGCTCTGAGCGCCATTGCTAATGGCTCGATCGCTAGAGCGAACAGCAGCAGGGACAGTGGGCATCCTTGTCTGGTGCTGCCCCTGTGCAGCTGGATGTATCGGGAGTTGGTGTTGTTGGTCCGTACACTCGCCATGCGAGCGTTGTATAGGAGTTTTACCCAGGAGGTGAACCCTGATCCACTCCAGTACCTCTATGAGGTATTTCCATTATCAACAGGCGCCTGATGTTCGAGCTAAGCTGTCTACCTTTGACAAAGCCCGTCTGGTCATCTGCGACCACCTCTGGTATACAGTCTTCTAGCCTTTTGGCTAGGATTTTAGCCAGTATTTTGGCATCTGCTTTCAGCAGTGAGATGGGTCTGTATGACCCACATTCTGCTGGGTCTTTTTCTTTCTTAGGTGTCAGCGAGATTGAGGCCTCTGCTAGCGTGGGTGGCAGTGTGCCCCTAGCTAGCGAGTCTGTGAACATCTCCCGCAGGTGCGGGGCCAGTGCTGTCGCATGTCTTTTGTAGAATTCTGCCGGGAACCCATCTGGTCCCGGCGGCTTCCCCACCTGCATGGAGCTACCGCTCTCCATGATCTCTCACAGTACTAGTGGTGCTTCCAGGCCCCGCTTTCTGCCCTCCCCCACGACTGGTATGTCCAGTCCATCAAGGAACTGTTTTATCCCGGACTCGCCCGTTGGGGGCTCTGAGGTGTACAGCCCTTGGTAGAAGGCCTTGAAGGTTTTGTTGATCGTTTCTGGTTCTGTTTATAATGTGCCTCTGGTATCCCTGATTTGTGCAATTTCTCTGGTGGCTGCCTGCTTACTCAGCTGGTGTGCCAACAGGCGGCTGGCTTTGTCTCCCTGTTCATATATGGTCCCACGTACTTGGCGGAGTTGACGCACTGCTTTCCTGGTGGAGAGCAGATCAAAGTTCCTTTGCAGCTCTTTCCTCTCCGCCAGGAACTCTATGGTCTGGGCCTCGGAGTATTTACGGTCTGACTTCAGAATGGAGCCGACCAGCTGCAGCCTGGCCGCCCTTTCCTCCCTATCTCTTCGTGCTTTGAAAGCGATAATTTTCCCTCTTGCTACGGCCTTTATCGTTTCCCAGAAAGTGGAGGGTGAGACCTCACCGTTCTGGTTGTTCTCCGTTTACTCTGCTATGTCCTGCGACATATTTTCGTTGAAGGCATTGTCAGCCAGTAGGGCAATGTCCAACCTCCATGTGGGGCGTTGGGCCATGCCCATTCTTCAGCCTCACATCCATGTAGTGTGGAGCGTGGTCGAATATCACAACTGCTGCATACCATCGTTAACCTAATGAAATTATACAAGAAGCTTCACCGGGATTTGAGAAAACAAACACCCATCAGAAGCTTTCAAATCAGTTGGGCAAATGCTTGGCCGAACAGGCAGTATTTAAGGATATTTTCAAAGGAGCAATGACAATGGCCAGAATGCTCCATCTGGGATGGTGTCAGTGGGAAGTCCCATTGACAAGCATTGCTGCCAAGAAACGCGCAGCTGGGAGGTCGGAGAATATCGCTCAAGGAGAGTTGAGATCCAGGCAGAGACCCAGGGATAAGTCGATGGGTTGACGGCTGACTTCGAGCACCTGCAGACGCAGGGGAAACAGTACATCCACAAGCAGGAGCAGAGTATGGTGCCGGTCATGCGTCACAGCTAGGTCGATACCGCACGGGTGGCATCCGCGGTGGAGGCAATGAGGGTGATGGTGTCGGATATGGGTCAGTGTGTGCAAGGCTGAGGTAATTCTGTGCAGGCTGGGGCCGAGACCCAGGACAGGACTGCCCTCTCACAGGCAGCCATGTGCCAGAGTCACCTGAAAATCGCAGTGGCGCTCCTCAGCGTGGCCCAGTCGCAGCAGACCATTGCTCAGGGAATCGGTGGCATTGCACAGGTGCTGGCCGGCGTGGCGCAGACACAGAAGGAGGTTGCCCACACCAAGAGGGACGTCGCCCACACCCAGAGGGTCGGGGCCCGGACACTGGCCGGTGTGGCCCACACCCAGAGTGACATGGCCCAGTCACTGGCTGATGCGGCCCACACCCAGAGGGATGCGGCCCAGTCACTGGCTGATGTCACACAGACCCTCAGTGTAGTGGCATTCCTTTCAAAGATAAATTGACATGCCAATTTCATGGGAATGCAATTTTGAAACTGGTGAAATAAGTTTACATTTACAGAGAGGAACTCCATATATTTGGTGCTCCAAGCTTGCAGACATGATCAATCATTATCATTGGTGTTTACAGTTGTCCTAATTCATTGTTAAGTTTAGATGTTTCTTCATGATCTGGAATTGTGAATTGAATGAAAAGAAAGGGAGTTATGCTGCAGATATACAAGTGAGACCACAACTGGAGTAGTGCAGAGTATTGATCATCATATTTAAGGAGGGATGTAAATGCGTCGGAAGCAGTTCAAGAACATTTACCAGATTAATATTTGGAATGGTTGATCGGTGTATGAGGAACGTTTGTTCAGGCTAGCTATGTATCTGCTGGGCTTTAAAAGAGGAAGAGGTGACTGGGTTAAAACAAACAGGATCCTGAGATTCTGGATAATGGGGCGGATGTCTCGGAATGTTTCCTGTTGAGAGAGAATCTAGAACTAGGGATCTCTGTTAAAAATATGAGGTCGCTCATTTAAAGTGGAGATGAAACAATTGTTTTGCAGTCAGGTGGTCGTGAGTTTCCGGAAGTTTCGTCCTGCAAATGTTCTGAATATGGAGTCCTTGAATGTTCGAAGGCAGAGGCGGATAAATTATTGGTAAGCACGGGGGTGGTAGGTTATCGGAGTTAGCCATAATGCAGATTTGAGGCTCCTACCAGTTCAACCAGGAACCGATTGAATGGCGGAGGATGGGCTGAATGGCCTACTCCTGCTATCTATTCCTATGTTCATATGTTTATGATTGGAAGAATTTTTTCTAATTGAGTCCCTGACGGCAGATCATAAGGTTACTTTTTTGTGATGTATCACAACGATTTACTGTATAGTGTAGTTTTCATTCATGAGGGTTGTGGGCGAAAATGAAATGAAAAATAAAAATCGCTTATTGTCACGCGTAGGCTTCAATGAAGTTACTGTGAAAAGCCCCTAGTCGCCACATTCCGGGGAGGCTGGTACAGGAATCAAACCGTGCTGCTGGCCTGCTTGGTCTGCTTTTAAAGCCAGCGATTTAGCCTGGTGAGCTAAACCAGCCCTTGAAAACCAGGTGGGCTAAACCAGCCCATATACTATTGTCATTGATAATGACGAAAAGCTGCAGGTTGGTACAATTGGACAAAGCTATTGATGGGGTCAACGCTGCCAAAGGAACAATCAGTATGGACAAATGGGAAGCAATGCATTTGCGGAAACTAGGAAAGAAAGCGAATGCTCAATACGTGAGAGGATACAAATGAAAGTATACATAGAATTCAATGCCTGCAGACCCTTGAAGGTGCATTAACAGGCAGGTAACGTCAATAATCTCTTGCGTCGAATTGACTTTATTAGCCGACGCATAGAGTAGAAGTGTTCGAAGGATATCCTGGAACACGATAAAGCACCATTTTGGATGCAATTGGAGTACTGGGAGCATTTCTCATCCGCAGACTATAGGAAAGCTGTTTTAGCACAAGAAAACATACACAGGTTTATTTTTTTTAAGGCATTTTATTCCAAACATGCTCAACATAATCACACAAATCTAACATCCAACAGAGCATACAGTTTGTACACTTTCCCGATTTACGCTCCAATCCACACGTCAAACAGCTCCCCAAATTTAGTAATGAACGGCCTCCACCATACCTCGAAATCCTCCTCCAACCCCCTGAGGGAACATTTCATTTTCTCCAACCTGAATAACACGTACAAGTCTCCCAGCCATACCGCAACCCCCGGCGGTGCAGGTGACCTCCAATGCAAAAGCATCCATCGCCGGGCAATCAGACAGGCAGAGGCCACAACATCGGCCCGCTTCCCCTCCAGCAGCTTTGGCACTTCCGACACCCCAAAGATCGATACCAATCGGTCTGGCTTCATCTCAAACCCTACAATCCTCGATAGGATCTTAAACACCGCCTCCCAAAAATGCTACATCTCCACCCCTAGAACATGAGCATTGTTCGCCAGCCGGCCCCCTCCCACACTGCTCTCATCCATCCACCAACTCCGGGAAAAACACTCATCCGGGATTGAATCATGTGACCCCTATGCAGCACCTTAAACTATATAAGACTCATCCTTGTGCAGGAGGACGTTGAGTTCAGGCTGCACATTGAGGGCAGCTCCGGTGTAAAGTCCCGCACCGCCAGTGTATGAACCCACTGCCCTGTCGTAGGTAGAAGCTCTCCAGCAGTTCCTCTAGCACACGAAACCTTCCCTCCATAAACATGTCCCTGACCCACCCGAGCCCTTCCTGCCGCAATTTCCTGTACACCACATCCATCCTGGCCCCGTCCCCAACTACCCCAGCGCAAAACTATCATTCCCACACAGAGGAGTCATCAGCCACAGTTTAATGTGCCTCCTCAGCTGGTTTCAATTTTTTATGGATGGCTCCACCATTCGTGTACTTCCTCGGGGCGAATGGCAACGGTCCCGGCACATGAACGCTCAGCTCATCCGTCGCACGACTCTTCCTCTAACTTGACCCAATCTGCCCCCTCTCTGCCCCTCCACAGCACCATCTCATCTTCTCCATATTTGCTGCCCAATAGTAATGCAGCAAATTCGGGAGGGCCAATCCCCGTTCCCAACTCTGCCATTACAACAGATCTTACTAACGTTCGGACCCTTCCCTGCCAACAGAAACTCCGAGATTAACGCATCTATCTTCCCCCAAAAAAAGCCTTCGGGAGGACAAACGGGTCTGCAACCAAACAGAGCACTTAGCAGAATGTTCATCTTTATCACGTCGACCCTCTCCGCCAATGTCAAATGCAGAGTATCCGATCCTTTAAGTCCCCATTAACCTCCTGGATTTCGATTGGATTTGTTTCTTGTCACGTGTACCGAGGTACAGTGAAAGGTATTTTTCCGCATGCAGCTCAAACAAATCATTTAGTACCTGAAAGGAAAATGCATAATACGGCAACACAATGTACACAATGTGAATATATAGACACAGGCATGGTGTGAAGGATACAGGAGTGTGGCATTAATCAGATCAGTCCATAAGAGAGTCGTTTAGGAGTCTGGTAGCACCGGGGGAAAGCTGTTTTTGAGTCTTTTCGTGAGTGTTCTCGGAATTTTGTATCTCCTGTCCGATGGAAGAAGTTGGAAGAGTAAGGCGGGTGGGAGGGGTCTTTGATTATCTTGCCCGCATTCCCAGGGTAGCTGGAGGTGTAGATAGAGTCAATGAATGGGAGCTGGGTTTGCGTGATGGACTGGGCTGTGTCCCGACTCTCTGAAGTTGCCATACCAGGCTGTGATGCAGCCAGATAAGATGCTTTCAATGGTAAAAGTTCGTAAGAGTCAATGTGGTCGTGCCGAATTTCCTTAATTTCCTGAGGAAGTATAGGCACTGTTGTGCTTTCTTGGTAGTAGCATCGACGTGGGTGGAACAGGACAGGTTTTTAGTGATGTGCATAGCTAGGAATTTGAAACTGTCAACCATCTTCACCTCGGCCCTTTGACAGGGGTATGCACAATACTTTGCTTCCTGAAGTCCATGAGCAGCTCTTTAGTTTTGCTGGCATTGAGGGAGAGATTGTTGGCATTACACCACTCCATTGGGTTCTCTATCTCCCTCCTCTATTCTGAGTCATTGTTGTTCGAGATCCGACCCACTATGGTCGTGTTATCACCAAACATGTAGATGGAGTTGGAGCCAAATTTTGCCATACAGTCCTCTGTGTATAGGGAGTATAGTAGAGGGCTAAGTACGCAGCCTTGTGGGGCCCCAGAATTGATGACGATCATGGAAGAGGTGTCGTTTATTCTTACTGATTGTGGTTTATGGGTCAGAAAGTCGAGGATTCAGTTGCAGAGTGACGAGCAAAGTCCTAGGTTTTGATATGAGCTTGGCTGTGATTATCGTGTTGAAGGCAGAGCTGTAGTCAATAAATCGGAGTCTGATGTAGGAGCCCTTGTTGTCGAGATGCTCTAGGGATGACTGTAGGACCAGGGAGATGGCATCTGCCGTGGACCGGTTGTGGTCGTATGCAAATTGCAGTGGATCAAGGCAATCTGGGTCTGGAGTTGATGTGTCTCATGACCAACCTCTCAAAGTACTTCATTCTGATTGATGTCAGGGGACCGGACGGTAGTCATTGAGGCACGTTGCCTGGTTCTTCTTTGGCACATGTGTGATCATCTTCTTGTAAAAGGTGGGGACCACGGAACAGAGCAGGAGGAACTTGAAGATGTCCGGGAACACATCCACCAGCTGGTCCTCAAGATCTGAATGTACAGCCAGGGACCCCGTCTGGACCTGCCGCCATCCGAGAGTTCACTTTCAGGAAGGCCAATCTGAGTTCAGAAGCTGTGGTGGTGGGTATGGGTGTGTCCAGGTCTGCTGGGGAAGTCGACAGCAGTTTGGTGGTTTCTTGCTCAAAACGAGCATAGAATAAATTGTGTTCATTGGGGAGGGGTGTGTTGCTGCCGGAGATTCTGCTCTCTTCGTTTTGTAACCCGTTATGTTATTTTGGCATTACCACCACCGACTAGAATCTGTAACACTAGTCTGTGTCTCTAGCTTGGTCTGATGTTGTCTCTTGGCATCACGGATGGCTTTGCGGAGATCTTACCTGGATTTCTTGTATAGGTCAGGGTTGCCTAACTTGAACGCCTCAGACCTGGCCTTCAGTCGTGAGTCAATCTCCTAATTAAGCCATGGTTTCTGGTTGGGGAATGTATGTACTACTTTCTTTGGCATGCAGTTGTCCACAAATTTGGTGCTAAAGTCAGTGACGGTGGCAGCATACACATTTAGGGTGGTCGCTGAATTCTTAAACATACCAGTCCACTGACTCTAAGCAGTCATGTAGTCCTCCATGAACTCCATCAGATTTATGCATCGTGACCCATTCATGCGTTACCTGGATCCCAAATCCTAGAACCTCTCCCCCCTGCCACTTTAAATGCCACAGCCCCCAGATTGGACCCCACCCGCAAGGTTTTACCAGGAAGGCCTCGCTTTCCCCAACATTAAATTGGTGGCCCGAGAAGGCCACAAATTTCTCCAGGAAGCCCATGAATCTGCCCATGCTTTCCAACGCGTCCATTACAAATAGCAACTGGTTATCGCGACACCCGGTGCTCCCTGCCCCACCGCCCTCCCCCCCCCCCCCCCCCCCCCCCGAATCACCGATACTCAGTCTTGGCCCGAGCGCCATTGGCAAGGGCCCGATCGCCAGTGAGAACAGCAGGTGGGACAGTGGTCACCTCTCGCTCATTCCTCTTTGCAACCCAAAGTATCCGAGTTTGTCTCATTCATTCAGGCAATTGCCATGGGGTCGCGTACAACAACCAAAACACACACCACAAACCTTGGTCAAAACCTCCACATGATTTCCAACAAATGTCTCCACTGTACCCGGTCGAGGACCTTCTCTGCATCCTTTGACACAATCAACTCCGGCGCTCGCGCCCCCACCTCCCCATACCCATCACACCCCTCCCCCGACGGGGTGATAAGTATGTTTAGCAACCTCTTAATACAAACCCCATTGGGTCCGCCGAGACCAGCACCGGTACACACCTCTCAAACCTCACCAAAGCCTTAGTCAGGACATTCACATTTGTTCTGAGCAGCGAAATGGGATTATAGGAGCTGCACTCCAGCGGATCCTTACCCTTTTTCGGGATCAGCGAAATCAACGCCTCCACCAGTGTAGCCGGAAGTTCCCCCTTCTACACCACATCATTAAAGTTACTCAGGTGGGTGGTCAACTTGTCAGAAACAGCTCATGAAATTTCATCCGGAAGCTTTCCGGCTCTGCAGCCTTTCCCAACTGTATCATGACAAAACGTAACAACAGACATAATTCCCCCTCAATTCGTCCTCCAAACCAGAGGAGTGCAACCGTCCAGGAACTGACCCATTGTCTACTTTCCCCGCCTCTCCCCCCCCCCCCCCCCCCCCCATACCTCCTCCCGTCTTGACCCTATAAAGCCCCTCATCGAAGGCCTTAAACATGTGATTTATCTTCTCTAGGTCTGACACGATTTTCCCATCTTGCGCTCTCAACTACAGGATTTCCCTCTGCGCTGCAACTGGTGCTGTTCAAATTCATACTGCACCCCCAACCACCCCCCGCCCCCAGAACACTACAGCTGACCCACTGCCAATCCCATTGTCAGACAATCAAACTTCCCCTGCACGTTCTTTCTTTCCGCCAGAAACTCCATGGTGGGTGAGACAAATTGCCTCCTATCTACATCAACTCTCTTGTCGAATAATTGCCGCTTCTCTGCCCTACATGTCCTCTCCTTATGGGCCTTGAACGAGACATATTCCCCAAGACCCCCGCTTTCAAAGCCTCCGAGAAGATGGCAGACGATCGCTCCCCATTCTGATTCAGCTCAACATAATCCTTCATCTTTGTCTGCCAGAAGCCCCGCGCCACCCACCGCAGCCTCTGTGCTTGATCTGAAGGCAGTTTCAGATCTAGAAAACCGCGTGGTCCAACATCACTATTCCAACATATTCCACTCGATCCACCCCCATCATCACCGCCCTGCGCACCTCAAAAAAAGTCAATCTGGGCATGCATCCTATACACATGCGGGAAGAAAGGGTCCACCCTCTCTCCCGAGTGCCCAATCCTCCATGCATGCACTATCTCCCTTCTCGCCTAGCTCTCACTTCATCCTCACCATCAAATTAGGGATCCACCTATCAACCTCGCCTCCAGTAAACAATTAAATCCACCCTCACCGCCCCGCGCCCCCCTCCATTCCCATCACCACAATAATCAACTGTTGGGAGTCCAAGTCCGTAATCGCTCCGAATAGCCTGTTCATGAACCTGGCATCGTCCCAATTCGGCCCATATACATTCACCAATACCATCTGCGTCCCGAATAACACCCCACTCAGTATCACAAAGCTTCCCCACTTCTGGGTCCCGCATCTCCCGAACCTCTGTAAACCCTGTTTCCTGACACACCATTGTGGCGAGTAGAACCCGAATGGAACACTGTCCCCGCTCAGCCCTTCTTCAGCCTCATCTAATCTTTCACAACGAAATGCATCTCCTGCGGGGAAATCGGAAATTACCTCTGCTCTCAAACGTTTCAAGTACACGAACAGCCAGGACGGCTTCAGCAGCTCATTTAGCCCGGGGACATTCCATGTCACGACTCTAACCAGAGGCCAACAGCCCCCGTTCACCCCTTCAGTCCGCCATCATCACACGTGCTCCGCCCCCCATCCCCTCCTGGAATCGCACCAAACAAGATGGCCCTCTGACCCGTCCAAGCCCAAACTCACCCTACATATCAATCGTGTTGCCTCCCCACCCCATATCCACCTCTTCCAAGCCCCATCCCCTTCCCCCTACCTCCCCTCCCCTTCCCCCCCCCCCCCCCCCCCCGCCCCACTTGACGACTATTCACTAGTATCTATTGCTAGCGTGGTGATCCCCCAACCCAAAGACCCACCTTCACCACCCCCTTTAACCATCTCCCCTATCACTTACACTCCCTGTTACTTCTGTCCAACCCTCCACCCCGGCTCCTTCACCAGTACCCCACCACCCCAACCAATGCAAGAGACATCACGCCAAAATACTCACCAAGTGTAGCTCGATAGATGGGGAAATGCGGAGGAATTCATACGCACAAATTGTCTTGGGAGTCCTTGTTCACGATTCTCTTAAGGTCAACGTGTAGGTTCAGTTGACAGTTAGGAAGGCAAATGCACTGTTAGCATTCATGTCGAAAGGGCTTGAATACCAAGGATGTACTTCTGAGTCTGTATAAGGCTCTGGTCAGGCCCGCTTTGGCGTATTGTGAGTAGTTTTGGGCCCCGTATCTGAGGAAGGATATGCTGGCCTTGGAAACGGCCCAGACGAGGTTCACAAGAATGATCCCTGGAATGAAGAGCTAGTCCTATGATGAACGGTTGAGGACTCTGGGTCTGTACTCGTTGGAGTTCCGAAGGATGAGGGAGGGATCTTACTGAAACTTACAGAATACTGCGAGTCCTGGATAGAGTGAATGATTCCACTTGTAGAAAAAACTGGAACCAGAGGACACAATCTCAAAACAAAGGGACGATCCTTTAAATCAGAGATGTGGATGAATTTCTTCAGCCAGTGGTGAAACTGTAGAACTTTTTTGGCGCAGAAAGTTGTGGAAGCCAAATAATTGAGTGTCTTTAAGTCAGTGATAGCTTTTTGATCAATAAGGGGACCAGGGGTTATGGGAGAAGGCAGGAGATTGGGGATGATAGCACTACCAACGTGCTAAATATCAGCCATGATTGATAGACGGATCAGAGTCGATGGGCCCAGTGGCCTAATTCTGCTCCCAAGTTTTATGTTTTTATAGCACCACCACTTACCGAGCTGGCCGGTCCTAAAGGACATAGCAGCCAGATTGAGACTGCAGCAGGTGGTGAGGGAACCGACAAAAGGGAAAAACATGCTTGACCTCTTCCGCACCAATTTGCTTGCTGCAGACGCATTTGTTTCATGAGAGCATCGATAGAAGTGACCACCGCACAGTCCTTGTGGAGACAAAGCCTGTCTTCACTTTGAAGAGAACCTGAATTGTGTTGTGTGGCACTACCAATGTGCTAAATGGAATAGACTTCGAACATCTCACAACTCAAGCCTGTGCATTCATGAGACGCTTTGGGCCATCAGCAGTAGCAGAATTGTATTCAACCACAGTCTGCAAACTCATGATCCGGATATCCCCCACTCTAACATCAAACCCTGATTCGATGAAGAGTGCAGGAGATCATGCCAGGAACAACACCAGGCATTGCTAAAAATGATGTGTCAACCTGGTGAAGCTACAACACAGGACTATCTTTGTGCCAAACAGCATAAGCAGGAAGTAATAGACAGAGCTGAATGATTCCACAATGAACGTGTCCAATCTCAGCTCCACAGTCCTGCCACATCCATCCGTGAATGATGGTGGACAATCAAATAACTGACTGGAGGAGGAGGCTCCACAAATATCCCCCTCCTTAATGATGGAGGAGCCCAGAACATATGTGCAAAAGACAAGTCTGAGGCATTCGTAACAATCTTCAGCGGCATGGTGGACAGTGGTTAGCACTGCTGCCTCACAGCTCCAGGCTCCCAGGTTCAATTCTAGCCTCAGGTCACTGTCTGTGCAGAATCTGCATGTTCTCACTATGTCTGCGTGAGTTTCTCCACCTGCTCCGGTTTCCTCCCACAGTCGAAAAATGTGCAGGTTAGGTGGATTGGCCATGCTAAATTGCCCCTTCGTGTACAAAAGGTTACGGGGATAACGTGAAGACATTGGCTTAAGCAGGGTTCTCTTTCCTAGGGCCGGTGCAGACTCGATGGGCCAAATGGCCTATTGCACTGTAAATTCTATGATTCTATAAGTGCGAGTCGATTATGCTCCGGAGGTCCACAGCCTCACAGACGTCAGTCTTCAGCCAGTAAGATTTCTTTCACATGATGTCAAGAATCAGCTGAAGACACTGGATACTGCAAAGGCTATCAGTCCTGACAATAATCGGGCAATACGACTGACGACCTGTCCTCCAGAAAATGCCGCATCACTAGCCAAGCTGTTCTGGTACAGCTACAAGACTGGCACTTACCCAGCAATGTGCAATATTGCCCTGATGTGTTGGGTACACACGAAACTGGAAAATTCCAAACCAGCCAATTACCACCCTATCAGTCAACTCTCCATCATCAGCAACGCGGTGGAAGGAGTCTTCAACAGTACTATCAAGCTGCGCTTACCCAGCAATAACTTGCTCATGGATGCTCACTTTAGGTTCTGCCAGAGCCACTCAGCTTCTGACCTCATTACAGCCTTAGTTCAAACATGGGCAAAGGAGCTGAATGCCAGAGGTGAGGTGAGAATGACTGTCCTTGAAATTAAGCCAGTATTTGACCGGGAATGGCATCAAGGAGCCTAACTAAACTAGAGTCAATGGGGATCAGGCTGAAAACTCTCCACTGGTTGGAGTAATACCTGGCACATAGAAAGATGTTGTGGTGGTTGGAGGGCAATCATCTCAGTTCCAGGACATCACTGCAAGACTTCGTCAGGGTAGTGTCCCAGGCCCAATCATCTTCAACTGCTTCATCAATTACCTATTTTCCGTCATAAGGTGAGAAGCGGGGTTGTTTGCAGGCTGATAAAGTGGCAAGTTGCATTTGCGCCTCACAAGTGCCAGGCAATTTCCATCTCCTGCAAGAGAGGTTCTAACCACAACCCCTTGACATCCAATGACATTACCATCACCAAATCCCCCAACATCCTGGGGTTACCATTGATCAGAAACTGAATTGGACTAGTCATACTAATATGGCACCTCTAAAGCTAGGAGTCCTATGGCCAGTAACTCATCTCCTCACCCCTCAAATCCTGGCAAACATCTGCAAAGCACAAGTCAGGAGTGTAACGGAATACTCTCCACTTACCTGGACGAGTGCAGCTCCAACAACACCAAAGAAGCTCGACACCATCCGAGTCAAAGCATCCCGCTTGATAGCTCCACCTTCCACAAGCATTCAAACCCTCCATTACTTACGAACATCAGGAGCCATGTGTACCATCTACAAGATGCACTGCAGTAACTGACCATAGTTCTTTAGATAGCACCTTCAAAAGCCACGACCACCAGTATCTAGAAGGATAAGAGGAATAGACACCTGGGAGCCCCACCACCTGGAGGTTTCCCTCTAAGTCACTGACCATTCTGGCTTAGAAATACATTGCTGTTCCTTCACTGCGGCTAGGGAACATCCTAGAACTCCCTCCCTGACAGCACAATGGGTGTACCTACACCTGAGGGACTGCAGCGGTTCAAGAAGGCAACTCACTTCCACCTTCTGAAGGACAACTAGGAATTGGAAATAAATGCTGGTCTTAGGGCCGCACAGCAGCGCAAGTGGATAGCGCTGTAGCTTCACAGTGCCAGTGTCCCAGGATCGATTCCCTGCTGGGTCACTGACTGTGCGAAGTCTGCACATTCTCCCGGTGTCTGCGTGGGATTCCTCCGGGATCTCCGTTTTCCTCCCACAGTCCAAAGACGTGCAGCTTAGGTGGATTGGCCGTGATAAATTGCCCTTAGTAAACAAAAAGGTTAGAAGGGGTTATTGGGTTAGAGGGATGGGGTGGAAGTGAGGGCTTACGAATGGCCTCCTTCTGCACTGTATGTTCTATGTTCCGTGTGTTAACCAGCGACGCCCACATCCCATAAATTAATTTTTTTAATATTCTCGAACCACCCCGTCACCCCACCCCGATTCAGCACTACACCTCACAGAGCATGGCAAACGGCGTGCAACACATTTAAACATTACATCCCCATAACGGAAGTGCTGCCCTCTAAAAATAGGAGCAATTGAGCTTCAATACAGAAATACAAAGAAAATGGTGTAACCACACTATAACAATCTTTCCCAATTGCGAAACCAAAACATGTGACAAAATTAAATAGAGGCACAACTTCCACCCAAATTCCACTTTCAGCCCTCCCCCAGCTTATGTTTGTTAATAAAGTGATTCGTCTACACCAGGGTCCCAAAGTAATTTTTCCGGCCCTCAGAAGAGACCCAAAGTTTTTCAAGTACAACAACCCAAACCGAATCTGGCGCCTGCACAACATTGCCTTCACCTTGTTGAACCCCAGCCGCCTCATGGCCAGCTCAGCACCAATGTCCTGATTCAGATAAATCCAAATTCGGTTTCCTTCACAATCGCAATTGCTCTGGCCAACCTCAGGATCGTTTCCTTATCCTGGAACGTGTGCATACGCACAATCACCAATCGCACCAACTCCCCTGCTCTTGGTCTCTGCCTCAAGGACCTATGGGCCCGATCAACTCTGAGGCCTTCAAAAGCACCTTCTTGGCCACCAACCTCACCAGCATCCCCACGACACACCCATTGCCACTCCTTCACTCCACTCCCTCCAGAAGGCCCACAATCCAAAGATTTTGCCATCTGGACCTGATCTACTGGTGCTCCACCTTTTCTCACAGCATCTTGCACATGTCACGTGGTATGGCCATCTCCACTTCCAGCGACACAGTCCCGTCCCTCTCGTCAGACGCAGCTTCTCCAACTCTTGGATCGTCGCACCGGACCTCCAGGAGCTTCTCCACCCATTCCAAAGTCCGACGGAGAGATGACACTGCCCCCTTAATCTCCTTCGACCTGTCAGTCTGCATTTCTTTCCACTGCTACCGAAATTCGTCGTCACTGAAGCTCAAAAACTGCTCCATTGTCAGCTTTCTAGTCAACGACGACCCTTCCCACTCAGACATTTTTCCTACTACTGCACCATGAGATTCCGCCACCCTTTAGCCAGGGCTCGCACTGTCTTGCATCAAGTTTGATACCCCGTAGACATGAGTATACTCATCCCCCTCCACTCTCGTATAGCTCTTCCGCCAACATTCCTTGAATTTCGGTTAAAAGGGAGCAACACCTACGCCTCCAGACAGGAGTCACGCTGTGTGCGACAATTCACTCCGTGCCTGCCATCAGAAATATCACGCACGTTTTACGAGAGTGTTCACTGCACTGCAGAACTTGTGTTCTAACGAGAGCTTGGAGAGGCAAGGGTTGTTTCATTCGGTACAGCTGAGATTATGAGGTCCATATTGTATGGCTAGGAAGCACCGATTCTCCTAGGTGGAGGCGTCCAGAACAAGAGAGAATGGGTTTTGGGTAAGCCGCAGTAGGTTAAAAAGTGATTGAAGCAGAATGTTTCCATGCATATCAAGTCATCCGTGACCTTACTGATTGGTGCAGCAGGCGGTAAAGAGGGAAAATTGTATGTTGGCCTTCAAAGAGAGAAGATTTGAGGGGGCAGGGATGTGTTGCTGCAGTTACATTGTGCCTTGCTAGGACCATACATGGAATATTGCGGGCAGATTTGGTCTCCTTATCTGAGGAATGTTTTGCTATGTAAAAGCTGTTTACCGCACTGGTATACCAAACTAATTATTGGGGTTCTGGAACTGACGTATGGGGAGGTTTCCTCTGGGTGGTCCGGATTCCTCCCATAAGTTCCAAAAGTCGTGCTTGTTAGGTAATTTGGACATTCTGAATTCTTCCTCAGTGTACCCGAACTGACACCGGAGAAAATGAAATGAAATGAAAATCGCTTATTGTCACGAGTAGGCTTCAATGAAGTTACTGTGAAAAGCCCCTAGTCGCCACATTCCGGCGCCTGTCCAGGGAGGCTGGTATGGGAATCGAACCGTGCTGCTGGCCTGCTTGGTCTGCTTTAAAAGCCAGCGATTTAACCTGGTGAGCTAAACCAGCCCAGCAAAACCAGAGTGGCGCCGTGGAGATGTTCACAGTAACTTCATTGCAATGTTAATGTAAGCCTACTTATGACAATAATAAAGATTATGATTATTATAAATGCAAGAAATATATACTCGAATATGGGGGCATCCAGGACAAGAGGTACAATGTGAGGCTGCAGAGTAGACGATTTGGACGGAGATGAGGAAATCTTTCTTCACCCAGATAATGGCGAGTCTGGAATTCAGTACCAGGGAAACCAGTTGAGGCTAAAGCATTGTGGATGCGATTCTCCGGACTCACCACGGGGGGAGAATAGCGGGCGGCGTGAATTTTTACGGCCACGCTGGTCCGACGCCCTCCCGCTATTCTCCCCCGCCCCCCACCACGGCCGCCCCCCGACACGAATCGCTGCTCGCTGTTTTTTTACAGCGAGCAGCGATTCTCCCCTGGCCGATGGGCCGATTTCCAAGGCCTTTACGGCCGTTTTTACAAACGTAAAACACACCTGCTCTGACCGTTCGTAAAAATGGTCGTAAAGTCCCGTTCTGGGGAACCATGGCACCGATTGGCACGGCCGTACCATGGCCGTGCAAAGGGTGCCATGGGCCCGTGATCGGTGGGCACCGATTGTGGGCAGCGGGTACTTACCCCGCGCACTCTTTCTCCCTGCGCCGCCCCGATGGATGCATCCGCGGGGCGGCTGAGGGGCATACCAGCCCGCGCATGCGCGGATTTCATGCATATGCACGATGATGTCACCCGCGCATGCGCGGGTTGGAGTCGTCCAATCCGCGCATGCGCGGCTGACGTCATCTTACGCGTCAGCCGTCGCTAACTTTGGCTCGTGGGCTTAACAAAAGTCGTTAAGCCCGCGATGCCAGAG
Organism: Scyliorhinus canicula; assembly: GCF_902713615.1. Taxonomy (NCBI): domain Eukaryota; kingdom Metazoa; phylum Chordata; class Chondrichthyes; order Carcharhiniformes; family Scyliorhinidae; genus Scyliorhinus; species Scyliorhinus canicula. Next base: position 38,284,701 of record NC_052158.1, read on the forward strand.
TTCACGGCCGCGCGATGCTAGGCCCGACCGGGGAGCAGAATCGGTTCCCGGTCGGGGGCACAGAGGCGCCGTCAAACACGGCCATTTTCGTCGCAGCCTTTTGTCGCGGCGGCCGTTGGAGAGAATCGCGCCCTGTATGTTTTCACAATGGAGTTAGATATAACTCGCAGGGTCGCAGGGCTAAATTGTCTAAGTATGAGGAGAAAGCAGAAACAGGCTATTGAGTTGGATGATCAGTCATATTCAGAATGAATAGAGGAGGAGCCTCTAAGGGTTGAATGGCTTCCTCCTGCTCCTATTTTCTGTGTTTCTACTTTGAATTCACTGCCTGAAACCACAAACGGGCCGCACTTATTTGGAAGTACTAGGAACTGCCCTTAAAGAAGGAAACCTACAAGTTTTTGGACCAAAGGCTAGAAATTGCTACATGCGCAGGGTGGGCCGAATGACCTCTGTCCAATCTGCAAATTCCATCTCATTCTAAGACTCCGTGAAATTAAAGTAATTAAATTCATGCTTCCCTTTCCTTTTGTTCTGTAGGTAATCTACTGGCGATTGTGATTCTCTCCCGTGGAAAGTGTGGACTTTCCAAATGTATCACTCGTTACATGGTGGCCATGGCAGCAGCAGACCTCCTGGTGATAATATTTGATGTAATATTGTTTGAAATTTATGACCTTTATTTCTCATATACATTCTTGGATTACACTCCCGTTTGCAGTATCAAAATCGAGCTGATTGATACAATCATCGAGTCTTCTGTCTGGTTAACCGTCGCATTCACCTTTGATCGATTCATCGCTATTTGTTGTCAACAATTGAGTGTTAAGTACTGCACTGCGAGAACGGCGGGGATTATTATAGCCATTGTCTTTGGGATGTGCTTCATAGAAAATATTCCAATTTACTTTAAACATGAACCCTTGGAAATTATTAACAATACAGCCTGGTACTGTACTGTAAAATCGGTCTCGACGACTTTACCTGTATGGGCAGCATATTTCTTTTTTGACATCACATTAACACCACTTGCACCATTTATGATGATTTTCCTGCTCAATGCTCTAACCATCAGGCACATTGTACTGGCCAGTAAGATAAGGAAGGGACTCCAAGGAAACAAAAACTGGCAGAATCACGCTGATCCAGAGATGGAGAATCGAAGGAAATCGATCATCTTGCTGCTGGCCATTTCTGGATGTTTTATACTATTGTGGTTGGTAACATTTGTACATGCCATATGCACGTACTTTGCGGACATTCCCTTTATGCTCACTGATTACAATAACCCATTCGCCATCATGGAACAAATTGGGTATATGCTTCAGCTTTTGAGTTCATGCACAAACACAGTTGTATATGCAGTGGCTCAGGTTAAATTCAGAAAGGAATTGCAGAATATCATTACATATCCTTTGAATCTACTTGTTAAGTGAGTCCTTCAAATACATTTAACAATCAATTTTATCCAAACACAGTGCAGAAAGTGTCCAATATAGGCCACAACGCTTTCTCTCATTCTTTTCTTAATTGTATGACGTTCTGCTCACAGCTTGCCTACTGTCTGTCTCTCTCCACGTTTTGATATGTTAATAAGAAAAATTACTGAAGGAATATGGCATTTGAATAAATCTATTAAGTGCTACAGTGTGAAAGTAGTTTGGGGCAGAATCTTCACATCGGAAAGTGGCAGCCAGTTTTGTAATTTGACTAAATATACTTTCCATTGTGTCTAAATATTGTAATTTTATTTGGTGACACATCTGTGAAAGAATAAATAATTTGGAGTTGGTTTATTGTCAAGTGTACCGAGGTACAGTGAAAAGTATTGTTCTCCGTGCAGCTCAAATAGATCATTCCGTACATGAAAAGAAAATACATAATCGGGCAAACATAAAATACACAATGTAAATACATAGACACAGGCATCCTTTGAAGCATACGGGAGTGTAGCACTACTCAATAGAGAAGATGTGTGAAGAGGTCAGATCAGTGCGTAAGTCCATCAGTCAATCAGAGGGTTGTTTAGGAGTCTGGAAATGGTGGGGAAGAAGCAGTGTTTTAAATCTGTTAATGCGTGTTCTCCGAATTTTGTATCTCCTGCCAGATGGAAGAAGTTGTAAGAGTGAGTAAGCAGGGTGGGAGGGGTCTTTGATTATGCTGCCCACTTTCCCAGGCAAAGCAAGGTGTCGATGGAGTCAATGGATGGGAGGCAGATTTGTGTGATGGACTCGGCAGTGTTCACAACTCTCCATAGTTTCTTGCGGTCTTGGGCTGAGTAGGATGCTTTCTATGGTGCACTTGTAAAAGTTGGTGAGGGTCAATGTGGTCATGACGAATGTCCTTAGTTTCCTGAGGAAGCATATGCGCTATTGTGCGTTCTTGGTCGTAGTATCGATGTGGGTGGACCAGGACAGATTTTTGATAATGTGCATACTGAGAAGTTTGAAGTTGTCAACCATCTCCACCTCGGCCCCGTTGTTGCAGACAGGGGTGTATACAATACTTTGCTTCCTGAAGTCAATGACCAGCTGTTTAGTTTTGCTGGCATTGAGGGAGAGATTGTTGTTATTACACCAGTCCTCTAGGTTCTCTATCTCCCTCCTGTAATCTGACTCATCATTATTCGAGATCCGTCCCACCACGGGTCTTCAGCAAGCTTGTCGATGGAGTTGGAGCCAAATGTTGCCATGCAGTCCTCTGTGTATAGGGAGTATAGTCAGTACCTGTATATGCAGCAAGCAGTCCTCGGGATTGAGGACTATGGTGGAGGAGATCTTGTTGTTTATTTTTTCAAAAAGGTTGCTCGATGCTTGGACAACTGGGAGCGAGGCTTCTTAGTGACAGACCCGACATCGCATGGTACATGACTGCAGAAATACCATCGCTCGTTTTACCCTCATGCCCAACACCATTGTCATTCGGCAGCAGAAGCACATGAGCGCATAGGACATGGGATGGGGGTTTCACTCGCCGGGCCGGCATTTATTACCCATCCCTCAATGCCCTTGAACTGAGGGAATTTAAGAGTTAATTCTCATTGCTGTGAATATGGAGTCACATGTACATCTGCCCAGGTTATGATGGCAGATTCCTGTCCCGAAAGGACATATGTGAAGCAGATTGGTTTTTCGACAATAATTTCATGAGCACGAAGATTTTTTGAAGAATTGAAATTTCACTGTCGGCCATTGGGTAATTCGAACCCATGTCCCCAGGGCATTAGCCTATGTTACTGGATTACTGGATTATAACTCCAGTGACAATACCAATACACACTCGCCATCCACAAAGAAATGTGTTAAGTACCTGAAAATATACTTTTGCGTACCGGATAGAGGAGAAACATTGGTCTGAGCAACTGTTTACTTCATTAAGTTACCATTGCATCAGAAGGTTGGGTCGTGATATTGGAGTTCCTCTGCCATCGATGAAGCTCAACTTTGTTTTTTTAGTTTTATGTCAATCTTAGATTTCCACATGCCAGCCATGTGGAAGAACTATGGTTGTACAATTGTGCAGCAAAGTATTTCATTTTGTCACGCGGCATCATTAAGTTAAATCGGAAAAAAGGGGCTGGAGAGATTTAATATTTCATTGTGTGAGAAATCTGAATGCATTTTCAAAGGCTCAAAACTTACACTAATACATTATCCCATAGCTGAACACATCAGCGGGTTGTCTTCAATCTATGTTTTCAAGATAAAGATAGATTTTTGAATAATAAAGGAATAAAGGGTGTGGTGTTCAGGCGGGAAAGTGGATCTGAGTCCACAAAAGTTCAACCATGTTCTCATTGAATGACGGAGCACGCTCGAAGGGCCAGATGGCCTATTCATGCTCCCAATTCTTATGTTCTTAAGTTTCCAGTGGCATAGTGCATTCGAACTTCCCTTTGGGGATTCTGATTAAGAAGGTGCTTTCACCAAGAAATGTGGAAAACTTAGTTCAATGTGAAAACAGTCACAAGGGTGACGCAAAATAGAAAGATAACGACTGGTTAATTCCTTATTCCAACGATTTCAGTGGGCCAAGGGGTCACTCCAGCAGTATTTAAAAAATCAGCACAAACGCACAGTCGTATTTAAACCGTCGGCAATCGAAATGATTACGGGATGCACTGCCAGTTTCTCAAAATGGGGTTACAAGTAGATGCCCTTAGTTGAAGGGGCAATAACAAGGGAGAATCATTTGAAGGTGAAAGGTTTAGCGAGGATTTGGGGAAAACAAGTTTCACCCAGAGAGTGGTGAGAATCTGGAATTCACTGCCTGGGAGTGTCGTTGAGACAGGAAATCTTACATTCTTTAAAAGGTTCTTGAATGAGCACGTGAAATATCATCACATTCGAGGCTATGGGCCAAGTGCCAGGAAGTGGGATTCGTGCAGACTAAAGTCGGTTTTTAGTCCCTAAACCTCTGTAGCAGCGAGAATATTTCCTGCTTTAATGGTTCGTTTTGAGTCCAAAAGGTTGTTTGGAAAATAAAACTGAAGTGGAATGGTGGCGTGAAGAAATGCAGGGATATTTTTCTATTTCCCGTCAGCAAATCTAATGTAAAGCTGTGGCTACCGCCGCAGTAAATTAAAGCTACAAATGCGATGTGAAACTGCACTGAAGCTTTGGTGATCTATTTTGCCGTGCATATTCTATTCAGCCTGGTGGAATATATAAAAGTCCAAAGGGCCTTCCAGGGAAATGACCGAGTGGTTTCCTTCTCTCTTTATTTAATCGAGTCTATTGGTCTCCACTTGAGAAGATCCGCACCATACGTTCTGTCCCAAACAGCGCTATTTGAAACGGATTATGATTTGTTACTCACTTAAATTATTTTTAATTATACAGAAGAAAGAAGGAAAGCCACATTTTACAACTGGATAAGGAACTGCCAATTTCGTTCCAGCCATGAAAATAAAGAAGCGGAATTTAATCCCAACGACCTTCATTCCCGGGTCACTTTTTATGATCAGTACACTGAGTGACTGCAGATCCTCCCTCTCCCAACTAATTAATTTCTATTGCGAGTCCTCAGTCCTTACACTGTCTCATCCACTTGTAACCAAGTGGTTTATTATAACTGCGCTCTGCACGGGTCGAGCAGGCCATTCAGTTCAAAGATAATTCGGGATGAGCAACAAATGCTGACCATGTCAATTACACCCGTATCTCATCAAAGAGTATAAAAGCCACGACAACCAGCCCCAAGTAACTTCAAAGTAGGATATACCAAACAAAAAAATATACTGAGCAGACGGTCGGGTTCGTCAAATTGATAACTATAACCTAGTTGTCTTAAATGTAGAGATGAGCTGTTGGGAAGAATTTTCGCAGAAAATATTCTTCACACCTGAAGATACGGAAGATATCGAAACAAATAAGTTCTGGGGATGAGAAGCACAAAGAGAGATCCACGCGGACTCACTTGGACTGGTGCCATTTTCGCAGACGCTTACTGGACTGGACATGCTTACTGACAGCGAGGAGAGACATGTTTCCCAGTCCAAAGCATGCAGGTTAGGTGTTTTGGCCATGCAAAATTGCCCCTTAGTGTCCAAAAGGTTAGATGGGTTTACTGGGTTACAGGGATAGGGCGGACGTGCGGGCTTGGGTGGGGTGCTCTTTCTAAGGGTCGGTGCAGACACGATGGGCCAAATGACCTCCTTTTGCGTTGTAGCGGTTCTTTTATAGAAAGATCGTGAATGTAATAGTCAGGCAATGGGGACATGACTGGCCTTTGTGATGTACATGATATGTGATTGGAAATAAAGTCTGGATCAAAGATGACACCATGGTTCTGGCGGATTAAACAGCTAAGGTAATGAAATCGGCACATGGCAGCCATACTTTGTGACAATATCGGCAATTGGAGTAGAGTGCGAAATTAAATTGAGGATTGGCTGATCATTAGAAAACAGAGAGTCGGGATAAATGGGTCATTCTCTGGCTGGCGAACTGTAACTAGTGGGGTGCCGTAGGAGCGAGATCTCGGACCTCAACTGTTCACAATCTATATAAATGATCTGCAAGGACGAAACATTTGCGGTTGATACTATAATAGCTTGGAAAACATGCAGTGAAGAGTAGATTAAGATTTTACAGATGGATATAGCTAGGCTAGGCGATTGGGCCAAGTTTAATGTTGATAAGTTATTCCTTTTGGCCGAATAAATAGAAAGGCAAGTTATTATCCAAATGGGCAGCAGATTCAAAATGCCCAGGCAGAGGGATCTGGGTGCCTTTGTTCACGAATCGCAGAAAGATGGTATGCAGGTACAGCATGTGATTAAAAAGGCAAAGGCAATGTTAGCGTTAATTGCAAAAGGGCTGGGGTATAAAAGTAGAGCAGTGTTGTCATAATTGTGTAGGGTGTTGGTGAGACGAGGAGAGATTAAACCATTTGGTGTTCTACTCTGTGGAACAATGAAAGGGGATCACTTTGAAGTATATAAAATACTAAAATAAATTGATATTGGGAATGTATACCAAATGTTGCCCCTTTTAGGGCAATTTGGAGGGTACGAAAGGTCAGAGATATAGGTTAAGAGGCTGTAGATTTAGAACTGAGATGCAGAGGAACTACTTCTCGCAGAGCGTGGTGAACTCGCTGCCTCATAGTGCGGTGGTAAATGGCTTCAAGAGGGAGACTGATATATTTCTGATGAAGAAAATGTGTTAAAGGGATATGGGGAATAGGTAGGGAGATGGATTGAGACCAGGAAGGGATCAAAGAATGGCAGAGCAGGTTCATATGTATTCCGCATTAAATAATAGACATATTGCCTGATGAAACCGAGACATTGGTGTCAAGAGGCTTGCACATGTTTAACCTGCCCAGGGGAACCTCACTGAACCTGGTCAATGAATGAGATTTTTCATTGGAACATTATGGTGTTAACCATGTCATACACTGCGGAGAGACTGAGACGGAAAGGGTGGCATGGTGCATGAGATTCATAGTCACATAAGATGTTATTGACACTGTCAAACCGATTGGACCAATACTAGCGTGAAGATATGGAAAGGATGTGTGCAGATTTTAGAGGGGAAAAGAGGATGAAGGTCTTTCCAGTTGAAGGGAAGAGTGGAAATGGCACGGCAGAGAATCCTCAGGCATGTCAAAGTCTGCATTTTATGGAGTCTGGTGTGGATGGCACATTGTGGAGGGAGTAGATAAAACCATGTAAATTCTACTATTAGCAAAATCAGCTGCAACGGAGGGGTCGCTATGATTTTAATGGTAAGATGTGGACTGAAGAGGAAGATATATCGGAAATGGCATGAATCAAAAATTCCCTACAGTGAAGGTGGTGACCATTCGGCCCATTGTCTGCATTGACTCTTCGAAAAAGACCACCCTACCTAGGCAACTCAACCCTAAGGAGCTATTTAGCATTCCCAATCCATGTAACCAGCACACCTTTGAACGGTGGGAAGAAACCAGAGCACCCGGAAAAACCCGTCCACACTCAGGAAAAATGTGCAAACTCCACATAGTCAGTACCCAAGGCTGCACTCGAACCAGCGGTCCTGGTGCTGTGAGGTAGCAGTGCAAACCACCCTGCCACCTTTCCGCTCAGTGAAAGGAGAGAGGAGAGACAGATCACTCCAACTATCAGGCCGGGTCAGGCGTCAGAGCCTTGATGAAATTAGAAGCAGGAATCCTGCTAAAGCAAATGATTGGTCCGAAGACAGGATCCCTGGGTTAACAATGCATTCCATGATAATTCTAGAGTGTGGAGTTGATTTTGCAAAAGAGCAAAGTGTGCTGCATTACGAATCAAACAAGTGCTGGACAGGTAACCAAGGTTTGTACCGGTTATATTCAAATATGATTCCCTTCTTAACATTGCAAGAGGAAATGGTGGGAAAATTATGATTATGGGAAATATTCAGTGTTCTATGGCATGGAAGAGGGAGGTGGCAAGCGCATCAAGGATCATGGTACTACCGTGATTAAGCAAATCGGCAATTGCATAAACATTGGGCAGATAGTCAAATTCTTGATAACCGGCGGAAATAAGGTATTGTTTAAAATATTCTTTCCATTTATGGAATGTGGGCGACGCTGGTCAGGCCATCATTTTTGCCCGTCCCGTCACCCAACAGAATCTGGTGAGCTGCCTTCTTGAACCACTGCAGTCCATGAGGTATAGGTATATCAACAGTGCTGTTTGGGAGGAAACCCAGGGTAATCAGCCAAGCGACAGTGAAGGAAGAGCGATATATTTCCAAGTCAGGAATGAAGGGGGGGGTTCAGCGATGATACCTATTAAGACTGAATAGTTAGCATGCCGCCAGAGTAGTTTTACATAAATTAATTTATTAAATATTGAGATGAATTAGAGTGCGCAGTAATCATTACTAACCAATAAACATGTATTTTTAGGACATAGCAGTAATAAGTAATCGAATGGGCTTTAGGATAGCTAACTTGTCCGGAGGGACATCACTTCTGATATCTTGGCTTTGTGAAACAAATGCAGAAAGCTGGTTTTGCTGTGATGCGTTTCACAGACAATGAATGCACAGCAATTTACTAGTAAGCACAGCTGTCAGAATGAGGATCAATCATGCGCTGCTTGCAATTCTATTGGGTGAAGTTTAAACACTGCTTGCAATTCTATTGGATAAGTTTAAATGTAGCAGCTTCAGGGATTGGATCACGTCCAACTGGGGTGGGCTATTGATTTTTGAGCGTTGTATAAGTACTGTGTTCTGGTCATTTTTCGGCAGAACAGGTCTTGGCAGATATCCCGTCTGTTCTCCGTGTACAAGTAACAAGCTTCATTAAATAGCCATCTTGTTCAGGTTGTCGTTGTGTTTGTTCCTCTCTGTACTGAGTTGAGCCACACGGGAAAACCCCACGTGGAGGCTGACTCAATTCACATGTCTTGAAACAGCTCGTACATCATTTGGCTCACTGCGAGCACGGGCATCCACAGGATTCTGAAAGAATGAATCGTCTCCTAAATACGGGTGAGTACATTTTAATTTACCACCTAGTAGATAGAGGAGTTACGGACCAGGTGGTCAGATCCATAAGTTGTGTGGCCCGACCAAGGGGTGAATGTTCCTAGTCGGTAGCGGTGAACACCTGCAACACTGAGCACGCGCTAATGTTCGGTGGGCAAAGACGGACTTTTGTGCCACGCCGATGAGCAGAGCATGATAAACCGTCACGCGTTAAAAAGATTGGAAAGGGTAGGGCCCCACAACGATTTGATGGAGGCCAGAACAGGGAACGCCAGAGGAGCTCAGAATAAGGGACCAGTCAGACAAAACTGGTGTCATTATTCTGAGGTTGTATGTGTAACAAGATTTGAAACCCCACTGCTTAGGGCAGCTGTGAGAAAAGTCGGGGAGGGAACAAACTAAAACGACAAGGGACAATGAATTGGAGCACAAAAGATAACTGTTTTAGCATGCTATTGATTGGTTTCTAAATTGCCCCAAAACACGTGTGTAAATTACTTGATAAAAGATTAAATTGTGGATATATGGGCATTCACTAACACCAGTTAGTTTGGGCTGCACGGTAGCATAGTGGTTAGCACTGTGGCTTCAGAGCGCCAGGATTCCAGGTTCGATTCCCTGCTGCGACACTGTCTGCACGTTCTCCCCGTGTTTGTGTGAGTTTCCTCCGGATGTTCCAGTTACCTCCCACAGTCCAAAGACGTGCAGGTTAGGTGGATTGGCCATCCTAAATTGCCCTTCGTGTACAAAAAGGTTAGGAGGGTTGTTTTGGGTTAGGGGGACAGGGTGGAAGTAAGGGCTTGAGTTGGTCGGTGCAGACTCGATGGGCCTCCTTCTGCACTGTATGCTCCATGTTAAAAGTAGAAATTCTAATGATCTCCTGTGAGGGAACAAAGGTTTGGTCGCTCATAATGTGTTTGAGGGAAATGCCTTTGAGATTTAAATTTACGAAAGGATAGGTGATGTCTCTGAAATCAGGTGCTGAGGATTGGATTAAACTGGAAAAAGGAAAGATAAATGAATAAAATAGACAGTTAAGTTTTATAATGAAAAAGAGTAGTGAACCTTGTTTATTAGTTTAACCGAAAGAGTGTAAGCTTGCGGTGAGCAAGAACAAAGGCTGCTGTCAACTTTACGAGCAGAAGTATGTGTTTTGTTTGATTGGAGGCGATTCGTAGAGTAATGTTATTATTAAGATTTATCTTTCTGAGGAATTAACCTGGAGTCTTTTACGATTGCAGATGCTGGAAGTATAGGGAAGAAAATGCCGACCGATAGATTTATGTCATTCATGTTGATTATTTTCGTTTCTCAACACTTGCTGCCTGAAGTGTTTTTTTTAAATGTTTAATCATTTCAGTGCTTCAAGTCCGAACAGTTTACAAAAAACCTGCAGTCATGTTTTCTGGCCAGAGCGTGATTCCAGAATAGTTTTGAACAACATGTGGGAATTTGAATCCAGACACAAATTCACACGTGTAAGAACGAGACCATTTTAATTTAGCAGGATTGATTGGATTTTGAGATATCTAAATTGATTATGGCTAATCCTGTATTGGATTGATTCTGTGTTAAAACTTTGAGTCAGGTTGAAAAATAATTATTCCTGACACAATTGATACTAGTAGGAAGAAAGGAAACGAATATTGAGGCAACAAAAATGGGTGTAGATTGGAGATTGATAACAATCCCTCCTCGTGTTTCTGGTTAAGTCAAACAAAGGAGGGTGTTGAAGTAATGACGTCCAGTTAAAGGCTTTTACCCCGCCTCTCTTCAAACAGCAGATGATTAACCCTTGCCTGTTAACAGCTGAAGATGTTTTTTTTTACAGGGATTAAGAATTTTAACTTTTAATTGTCAGGTGGAGAGGTTTTCTTTTAAAAGGAATTGCAAATTTTAATATTGACTTGTCCGAATGAATCTTTAGTGTTTTACTTTCTAGGTAACTGCAAGTGGAACAAGATTTGCAGCATCTTCGAGGATTTGAGAATTTCTAAGTGACTTTCAGTAGTGCAGCAATAGCTGGCATGATTTAAAATCTAGTGGAGGGGTAAGCAACCCTTGTGAAACCCCTACAAGATTTAGCAGAGGAGGGAAGGACTAGCAAAGTCGAGTGCGGGGAGGAGATGCAGGCTTTTACAATCTACACAAGTAATGGTGAAGGGGCCCGCCCTGCGTTTGCCTGGCCTTAGTAAGCCATTCCACATCTTCTGCCAGGAGGCTAGGAGGTGGAATGTAGGCCGCTGCAGTAACCCAGAGGCATTGGGATGAATTAAGACCAGTGGGATATTACTCCACTCAAATGGATGCGTTAGCCACAGGCATGCACCGATGTGTGCAGGCTTTGGCATGCGCTTCATGGGCAATAAATGCATCAGAACCCATCACCCCAATGGGTAAGACAATCCCCCATAGCCCTCATACTGTTGTTCAACTCTTAGAGGCTGGGAGACTGAAGGGTGTCTCGGGTAGTAGACGCTCAAAGTGGGAAGCTAATATTTTACCTAGGGACAGACATGTGAAAATGAGAAGATTTGAGGGAAAATCCCACGATAGTGTTAACAATACGATGAATGTCTTGTGGCAATAGAGGAGGACACTAGTGGAGGCTTAGCAGACGAGCCACTGGTGGGAGAGTGAATGGGCAACTTATAGGTGGATGGAGCAAGGAAGTATAGAGGAGGAGAGACACGTACGGCATGGGCTGTAGGAGATAGTGAAGGTCAGTTGATTGCAGGAGAACAGATCCCTGCGAACCACTCAGCACAAATAGCTGAATTAATAGCTCAAATAGCTTTAATGGGGCAGGAAAAGCGAATCAATGTGCACACTGACAGTCGGGACGCTTCTGGCGTAGTTCATGACGAGATGACAGCTTGGAGTAGGCGGGGGTTTGTGACCTCCACTGGAGGACACATACAGCATGAGAGTTTAATCAAGGACTTGATCCTGGCCACCCAACAGCCCTTAGAAGCAGCCGTTATTAAGGTCTGGGCCCATCGGAGAATTGAGAATTAGGCGCAGCAAGGTAATAGTTGGGCCGATCAGGCAGCGAGAGACCTATTAGAGCAGGAAGGGGTGGGGATACATACTACAGGCATAGCAGCCGTGGAGACCACACACAATGCTGATATTTCTGTACGGATGGTGCAAGAACAAGCGCTAGTGGATGAAAAGTGGGGCTGGAGAAATAACGGGGGACAGATAGGCCACGATGGAATATGGAGGAGAGAGGGAACTATAATAGCATCCGAGGCCGTGCAACAATCCCTGTTAGACATAGAACATGGACAAGCGCACACAGGGAGAGACAATATGATCAAACTATTAAAGGAATGTTGGTGGTGGAAGGGAATGGATAGGGATGTGGCCGAATTCTGCCAGCGATGCATACAGTGCACCCTGGTGGAACCAGGCCGTCCCTGCAAAATAAATGCGAGGTCACCCCCTGGCCCAAGGGACCATGGGGAAATTTGCAGCTAGATTTTACTGGGCCTTTGCCTCGGGTACAGGGTAAAACATACTGTTTGATTGTAGATCAATTCATCCGGTGGGTGGAAGCATTCCTGTGTAAGGACGCCACCGCTAGCACCGTGGCTTTCATATTGGCTAATGAAATCATACCAAGGTGGGTGGTGCCACTTCAACTGGATTCTGACCAAGTGGCCCATTTCACGGGGAAAGTCCTGAGGGAGCCTTGTGGGGCTTTTGGAATCCAGCAAAGATTCCACATCCCACAACATCCTCAAAGCTTGGGAATGGGAGAGCGGATGAACCAATCCTTGAAAATAGCCTCGCCAAAGCTATATTGGAGGAAGGGAATAATTGGTACGGGCCCTGCCGGCAATATTGTTGCGACAAAGAGCCACCCCCGCTAGGGGAACGGGTCTAACCCCTTTTGAGTTAATGAGGAAGAGCAATGCGACTCCCGGAGGACATGATCACTGGAGGGGCGGAACTCGAGATGAGCAAAGGCACTGTACTCCAATGCATGCAAGATCTGGTGAACCGCCTGCATACCCTTAAGGGTCAGGTAATTGCACAGGAACAGCATCGGGATTGGAGCAAACTGACTGGAAAGGATACCCCCAAACTACCAACACCAGGGGATAGGGTAATGGTCAAACACATGACAGATAAAAAGAGACCAGGGGTTTGACGGGAGGGACCCTGTGCAGTAATCATTGCTGGACAAGTATGTGCCTCAATAGACGAGAAACCCAGTCTCCCATGGCAGCACTGGATGCAGTTGAAATCATACCCTCATGAGTCCTCCCATAGTCACAAGGATTGAGAGAACTCTCCGGTGGGTCGGCGAACTCAAGGAGTGGGGGTAGCCATGACATTGCCAGCTGCGGCACTTGTAATGGGACTTATCTTGATTTATAGATGTTCCACCAGAGTGGCTCAGGATATGGGACTAAGGCACGGAGAGGATGTATACGAGAAAGGAGTGGCAATGATGCGAATGATATAATACTAATTAAGTGCCGGAAGGTGTTTGTTTATTCCCACAGGATTCTATTGCTAGCACACCTCGGGATCCCATCTCATCTCTGGTTGCAGCCATCAACAAACAAAGACCAGTGGTCGCATGTATACAAATGTCAAGCGGGTGCATCGGGATGCTGTTAATGTTTTGAGAGATGCAAAGCGGAGGAGTGGTATAGATTTTTATTATGATGGGACTCAGGATGTATGCACAAACAGGACTCTATGTGTCCCTGCGGGGCAGCTTATACTAATTACGTGCAATTCCAAAATACCTGGGCCCGATATCAGTTGGGAATCCAGGATAATAGAGTTACAGGTGATATGGAAAGTTGGGACGCAGGTCCTTTGCCGCCAGCCAGGATGACATTGTTTTTAAAATGACCGATCAGGAAATGTTAAATGCCATCGTAGGCCCAAATCGCCCGATTGTGAAATAGAAAGATATGGGAGAACATCTCCTAATTCACTGTATGGATCCCTGCCAGCCACGTAACCATACTAAAAATCATGAGATGATATGTGATAGATTTAAAACTTTGTATCGGGGAAGTGAGGTCGGCAGCCAATCAGCGCAGGAGCCTGAGAATCGGGTGAGATATTGTAGGAAGCAAGGATCCCACGGGGTACGGGTGAGGACCAGGCCAAAGCCTACCACCACCACTGTGACACTGGCTAGCTCTTGCTCGATTACAACCACGAGTCCGACAACCCCCAAGCCCGAATGTGATGAGCATATCACTAGCCACACTTTGGGACAGGGGTTAGTTCTGACCCTCACTGATGAATCAGTGACGATAGTATCAGGATATGGACATGTAAGAGTTATGATTGATCTCGCCAACCTACACTGACCAGTCTATTGCTGTGGTCAAGGATTTTTTGTAGCCTTCGAGAGGGGGATGTTGGACGGGAGTGGATGGAAAATACATAAGCGACAACAGAGAGACGTAGTGGAACTGAACGCCCTTGCCATTGCGGAGGGAAGTGAAGATATTGAGGTTATGAAAGGGCAAATGAGAGCTGCAATTCAGGACATATACCAGGATGCTGAAACGGCTACAGACCTTCGCCAGCAAGTCAATCAGCTAGTGTAAGGCACTTAAACAGTTGTAGTCATATTAGACAACAATTAATGGGTTACATCGTATAACAACTATACCAAGTGAGGCATTGTGTGTGAATTGCCTGGGCATGATATTGTTCTAACCAATTTATCTGAGTCTATTACCATTGGCTGACATGAACTGACTCCATACAGGGATGTGTCCATCGTGGACGCGGATGACCTCCAGCGAACTGACACTGAACAGCGGATTCACCGATATGTCCAGAAGGGACTTCCACGCATCCTGCGCGTGCGGGCCGATTGGGAAGGACTTCGGGAGGAGGCAACGCAAATTGACCACCTCTGGAACAAGGAGTGGGAGCTCATCCAGACTCACGCCGAGAAGGCTGCGGAACTGTTTCAGTCAAAGAACGTTTCCTCAAAGATATGGAATTGGGGACTGAATGCCAATATCCATTCATGGATATGTATTATATTGCACATTGTTGTGCTTTTGCAGCTGTTTATATTGTTCGTCTTTTTTATTACGCTTTGTTGCTTCAGTCACCGCATTAGGGAATGTCAGATAGACTGTCGCCCCCTAGTTAAAGAGGAACTGTTACAGCTCTTACCTGTTGGCTATTCCACACATAGCCGGACTCGAACAAATTCAGTATGTCTCTTTAATGGCCTATTCTTGCGCCAGCCAAGGGCCAAAAGAGAGGGTTGAAGGGGTGGTGTCAGCGATGATACCTCTTAAAACTGAATAGTTAGCATGCCACTAGAATAGTTTTACATAAGTTACTTTATTAAGGATTGAGATGAATTAGAGTGCTGAGTAATCATTATTAACCATTAAACATGTATTTTTAGGACATAGAAGTAATAAGTAATCGAATGGGCTTTAGGATAGCTAACTTGTCCAGAAGGACATCACTTCTGATATCTTGTCTTTGTGAAACAAATGGAGGAAGCTGGTTTTGCTGTGATGCTTTTCACAGACAATGAATGCACAACAAATTACTAGTAAGCATAGCTGTCAGGATGGTGATCCTGACACCATCTGCTTGCAATTCTGTTGGGTGAAGTTTAAACACTGCTTGCAATTCTATTGGATAAGTTTAAATGTAGTAGCTTCAGGGATTGGATAGCTTTGAACTGGGGTGGGCTATTGATTTAAGAACATTGTATAAGTACTGTGTTCTGGACTTTATTCGGCAGAACAGGTCTTGGTCGACATCCAATCTGTTCTCCGTGTACATGTAACAACCTTGATTAAATAGCCATCTTGTCCAGGTTGTCGTTGTGTTTGTTCCTCTCTGTACTGAGTTGAACCACAGAGAATAACCCCACATGGAAACTGATTGAATACATAGGTCTTGAAACCGCTCTTACATCAAGGAAGGTGAGTTGTGTAGAGGAACATCCAGACGAATGTATCCCCAGGTATCTACTGCCCTCATCCTTCTAGATGATAGTGATCGTGGGTTTGGAGGATGCTGTCTAAGGAACATTGGTGAGTTCTGGCAATCTATCTTGTTTTGTTTTTTTAAATAATTTTTATTGGAATTTTTTTCAAAATATATATCAACAGAACAATAATAACAATAATAATAAACACCCCCCGGCACCCGTAACAACGCATATAACAACCCCCCCCCCCAACCCAATAAACAACAAAATAAATTAACAATAAGCAAATTAACTTAAACACTATCCCCTAAACCCTCCCCCCCCCCCCCCCCCCCCGCCTTGGGTTGCTGCTGCTGCTGACCTAGTACCTTATCGTTGAGCCAGAAAGTCGAGGAAAGGCTGCCACCTCCTGAAGAACCCGTGTACCGACCCCCTCAGGGTGAATTTGACCCTCTCCAGCTGAATGAATCCCGCCATTTCATTAATCCAGGTCTCCACGCTTGGAGGTCTCGCCTCTTTCCACGGCAGCAAGAACCTCCGCCGGGCTACTAGGGACGCAAAGGCCAAAACATCGGCCTCTTTCGCCTCCTGCACTCCCTGCTCCATCCCAACCCCAAATATCGTGAGTCCCCAGCCTGGCTTGACCCTGGATCCCACCACCCTCGACACTGTCCTCGCCACCCCCTTCCAGAACTCCTCCAGTGCCGGGCATGCCCAGAACATATGGGCATGGTTCGCTGGACTCCCTGAACACCTGACACACCTGTCTTCGCCCCCAAAGAACCTACTCATCCTAGATCCAGACATGTAGGCCTGGTGCAGCACCTTGAACTGGATGAGACTAAGCCTTGCACATGAAGAGGAGGAGTTTACCCTCTCCAGGGCGTCCGCCCATGTCCCCAACTCAATCTGCTCCCCCAGCTCCATCTCCCACTTAGCCTTCAGCTCCTCTACTGACGCCTCCCCCACCTCCTGCATTACCTTGTAGATGTCAGACACCTTCCCATCCCCGACCCACACCCCCGAAAGCACCCTATCCCTTACCCACTGCGGGGGCAGCAAAGGGAACCCCTCCACCTGCCGCCTAGCAAACGCCTTGACCTGAAGGTACCTGAACATATTCCCCGGGGGGAGCTCAAACTTCTCCTCCAGTTCACCAAGGCTTGCGAACCTCCCGTCAATGAACATGTCTCCCAACTTCCTAATGCCCGCCCTGTGCCACCCCAGGAACCCGCCATCCATGTTCCCTGGCCCCCCACTTCCCCCCTGTGTCGCCTCCACTGCCCCCAAATTTTGAGGGTAGCCGCCACCACCAGGCTCGTAGTGTACCTCATTGGAGGGAGCGGCAGCGGCGCCGTAACCAGTGCCTTCAGGCTCGTGCCTCCACAGGACGCCATCTCCATCCGTTTCCATGCTGCCCCCTCCCCATCCATTACCCATTTACGTACCATCGAGACGTTAGCCGCCCAATAGTACCCAGAGAGGTTGGGCAGCGCCAGCCCCCCTCTATCCCTGCCCCGCTCCAAAAAGACCCTCGGAGTCCTGTGCGCCCAAGCAAATCCCAGAATGCTGCTGTTCACCCTCCTAAAAAAGGCCCTCAGAACGAAAATGGGGAGGCACTGAAACAAAAACAAAAAGCTCGGGAGCACAGTCATTTTAACGGACTGGACTCTACCCACCATTGACAGCGGCAGCATGTCCCACCTTTTACATTCCTCCTCCATCTGCTCCACCAACCTTGTAAAATTGAGCTTGTGCAGAGTCCCCCAGCTCCTAGCCACCTGAACCCCCAGGTACCTAAAACTCCTCACTGCCCTCTTTAGCGGGAGCCTACCAATCCCCTCCTCCTGATCTCCCGGGTGTACGACAAACAGCTCGCTCTTGCCCAGGTTCAATTTATATCCCGAGAAACTCCCAAACTCAGCAAGAATCTCCGTCACCTCCGGCATTCCCCCCATCGGGTCTGCTACATACAGCAGCAAGTCGTCTGCATACAGCGACACTCGGTGTACCTCCCCACCTCGCACCAAACCCCTCCACCTCCTCGACTCCCTGAGAGCCATGGCAAGAGGCTCAATTGCCAATGTAAACAGCAAGGGGGACAGGGGGCACCCCTGCCTCATCCCAAGGTGGAGCCTGAAGTACTCGGACCTCCTCCCATTTGTCACTACACTCGCCATCGGGGCCTCGTACAGCAACCTCACCCATTTAATAAACCCCACCCCAAACCCGAACCTCTCCAACACCTCCCACAATTACTCCCACTCAACTCTGTCAAAGGCCTTCTCCGCATCCAATGCCACCACAATCTCCGCCTCTCCTTCTGCTGCCAGCATCATTATCACATTTAGCAGCCTTCGCACATTAGTGTTCAGCTGCCTCCCCTTCACAAAACCTGTCTGATCTGATATTCTAGTGGCCAAGATCTTCGGCAGCAACTTGGCGTCTACATTCAGCAGTGAAATTGGCCTGTATGATCCACACTGCAAGGGGTCCTTATCACGCTTCAGGATCAGGGAAATTAGCGCCCGGGACATCGCCGGGGGCAAAACACCCCCCCCCCCTCCCATGCCTCGTTGAAGGTCCTGACCAACAGGGGGCTCAGCAGGTCCGCGTATTTCTTATAAAATTCAACCGGGAACCCATCCGGTCCCGGCGCCTTCCCCGACTGCATGTGGCCAATCCCTCTAACCAGCTCCTCCAACTTGATCGGCGCCCTCAGTCCCTCCATCTGCTCCTCCTGCACCCTTGGAAATCGCAGCCTGTCCAAAAAACTCTCCATTCCCCCTCCCACCGCCGGCGGCTCCGAACGGTACACTTCCCTGTAAAAGTCCCTAAAGACCTCATTGACCTCTGTCCCCTGCTGCACCACATTCCCATCTCTATCCTTCACTCCACCAATCTACGTAGCCGTGTCCCGCTTACGAAGCTGATGCGCCAGCATCTTTCCATACGCCTTCTCTCCATACTCATAGACCGCTCCCTGCGCCTTCCTCCACTGTGTCTCCGCCTTTCTGGTGGTCAATAAACCAAACTTGGCCTGCAAGCTACGCCGCTCCCCCAGCAATCCCTCCTTCGGGGCCTCCGCGTACCTCCTATCCACACTCAACAGCTCTCCCACCAGTCGCTCCCTCTCCCTCCTCTCCCCCCTCTCCCTATGGGCTCGGCTGGCAATCAGCTCCCCCCTAATCACTGCCTTCAGAGCCTCCCACACCATCCGCACCTGGACCTCCCCAGTATCATTGTACCTCTCGATACATCCCCGAACCCTCCTACACACCTCATCAGCCAACAACCCCACGTCCAGACGCCAAAGCGGGCCCTCGTCCCGCACCTCCCCCACCTCCAGATCCACGCAATGCGGAGCATGGTCTGAAATCGCAATAGCCGAATACTCGGCCTCCTCCACCCTCGGGACCAATCCCCTACTCACAACAAAGAAATCAATGCGGGAATAAACCCTGTTCACATGGGAGAAAAAAGAGTACTCCCGAGCCCTCGGCCTCCCGAGCCTCCAGGGATCCACTCCTCCCATCTGGTCCATAAACCCCCTCAACACCTTGGCCGCCGCCGGCCTCCTGCCTGTCTTAGAACTAGAACGTTCCAGTAGGGGATCCAGCACCGTATTGAAGTCCCCCCCCATGATCAAGCCCCCCACCTCCAGGCCAGGAATGCGGCCCAACATACGCCTCATGAAACCAGCATCATCCCAATTTGGGGCGTACACATTTACCAACACCACCCTCTCCCCCTGCAGCTTACCGCTCACCATCACATATCTGCCGCCACTGTCAGCCACAACCTCAGACGCCTCAAACACCACCCTCTTCCCCACCAGGATCGCCACCCCCCGGTTCTTCGAGTCGAGCCCTGAATGGAAAACCTGCCCCACCCACCCCTTCCTCAGACGGACCTGGTCCACCACCTTCAGGTGTGTCTCCTGGAGCATGGCCACGTCCGCCTTCAGCCCCTTCAGATGCGAAAACACCCAGGCCCGCTTAACCGGCCCATTCAACCCCCTCACGTTCCACGTAATCAGTCGGATCAGGGGGCACCCCACCCCCCTCCCCCGTCGACTAGCCATAGCCCATCGACTGCTCGCGCCTGGCCAGCACCCATTCGGCCCGTTTCCCACGGCGATAGAACCTCACCCCGACCCCCCGACCCGCACCAACTCCACCCTGGCCAATCCAGCAGCAACCAGGTATCCCCCCACCCCCCACCCCCCCACCCCAGGCTAGGACCCCTCCTAGCCGCGACGCTCCCTCCACAGTACTCCCGTGAGCCAGCTGACTTCTGCTGACCCCGGCAGCTCCCGCTCTAACTCCGACCCCTCCCGATATGTCCCCCCTCCTCCCCTGCATCAGCTCCTGGGCACCGCTTCAGCGCGGGATAACGGGTCTAATTTACCACGCCCCTCGCCACCAGCTCCACCCCCCTCATCCCGCAGCGCGGGAAACCAGAGAAAAACCCGCGCTTTCACACTGCCCCACCCCACCAACGCAGCTCCCAAACAGCAGTCGCAACCCAACCACCAACTCCGTACAAACAAAGACATAGATCAACCACAAACCCCAGTACCCCCCTTAAAACACAAAACCATAACCTACATCATTCAAAAGCGAGAGAAAAAACAGAAACAAACAGAATAACCAGCAACAGCGTAAACAGTGATACAGAAATAGAAAAACTCCCACAGCCCCCAATCTCTAGTTCGAGTCCAACTTTTCAGCCTGCACAAAGACCCACGCTTCCTCCGGGGACTCAAAGTAGTAATGCCGGTCCTTGTAGGTGACCCACAGGCGCGCAGGTGGCAACATGCCGAACTTCACCTGCTTTCCGTGGAGCACAGCCTTCGTCCGGTTAAACCCGGCTTTCCGCTTGGCCACCTCCGCACTCCAGTCCCGGTAGATACGCACTACCGAATTCTCCCACTTACTACTCCTCACCTTCTTGGACCATCGCAGAACACACTCCCGGTCACTGATCCGATGGAACCGCACCAGCACCGCCTGCGGGGGTTCATTCGCCTTTGGCCGCCTGGCCAGTACTCTGTGGGCCCCCGCCAGCTCCAGGGGCAGATGGAAGGATCCTGCCCCCACCAGCGAGTTCAGCATCATGGCCACATTGGCCAGCAGGTCCAACCCCTCCAGCCCCTCCTCGAGGCCCAGGATCCGCAGGTTCTTCCTCTGTGACCGAAGCTCCATCTCCTCAAACCGATCTTGCCACTTTTTATGCAGCGCCTCATGTATCTCCACCTTCCCCACGAGGGCCGAAACCTCCTCCTCGCGCTCAGAGGCCTGCTGCTGCAACTCAAGTATCGCTGCACCCTGGGTTGTCTGGGTCTCCAGCAGCTTACTAGTCGTCACCTTCAGGATTCCAACAACTCCCCTTTCAGCTCCGTAAAATAGAGCAGAAGGGCAGCCTGCTGCTCCTCCGCCCACTGCCTCCACTCCTCAGGGGCTCTACCGGCCGCCATTTTGTCCACCTTCCCCCACTTTTCCAGGGGAGCTACTGCCGATTTTCTCCTCGCCCCACTCCGAGTCCGCACCATAAATCCCGGGGGGGGGGTTTTGCTCCAGACCCCTTTATCCACCAGGAATCGTCGAATCAGCGCCATTTGGGGCCCTTAAAAGAGACCACAAGTCCTATTAAAGCGGGAGCTGCAGAACGTGCGGCTTAGCTCCGCATAGCCGCAACCGGAAGTCCCTCCCGGCAATGCATCTTGTTGATGGTACACAGTGCTTCTACCGTGTGTCAGTGGTGGAGGGAGTGAATGTTTGTGGAAGGAATAGCAATCAAGCGTGCTACTTTATCCTGAATGCGTCGAACTTCTTGGGTGGTTTTGGAGCTGCACTCATCTAGGCAAGTGGAAAACATTGCAACAAACTCCTTATTTGTGCCCTGTAGATGGAGGACAGGCTTTGGTGATTCAGAAGGTGAGTTACTTGCCACAGGATTTCAAGCCTTTGACTTGCTCTGGTAGCCACCACATTCATATGAACTGTCCAGTTCAATTTCTGACCAATTGTAACGTCCAGGATGATGAAAGTGGGGGATTCAGTGATGGTAATGCACATGAACGTCAAGTGGTGATGGTTAGATCCCCATTTATTGGAGACGGCCACTATCTGGCCTTAAGTGGCATTCATGCTATTTGCCACTTAACATCCAAGCCTGGTTATTTACCAAGTCTTGTTCTATTTGGGCATGGACTGCATCAGTATCTGATGAGTCACGAATGGTGCTGTACATTCTGAAATCAACAGTGAGCATCCCACATCTGACCTTGTGAAGGACTTTTGATGAAGCAGTTGAAGACAGTTTTGCCCAACACACTACCCTGAGGAACTCTTGCAGTGATGTCCCGGGACTGAGATGATTGGCATCGAACCACCACAACTATCGTTATTTCTGCCAGGAATGACTCCAACCAGCGGAGTGTTTTCCACCTGATCCCCATTGGCTCCGGCTTCCATTCTCATTCCGACTGCCATTCTCAGTCAAATGCTGCCTTGATGTCAAGAGCAGTCACTCGCACCTCACCTCTTTCAGCTTTGATCAATTTTTGTACCAATGCTGTAATAATTCCAGAGCTGAGTGAACCAGGTGAAACCCAAACTGAGAGAGTGTGAGCAGGTTATTGCTGAGTAAGTGCCACTTGATAGCACAGTCGATTACCGCATTCATCACTTTACTGATGATAGAGGGTTGAGTGATTGGTTAGTAACAGAACAGTTTGGATTTGTTCTGTTTCTTGTACACATATTTGGGCAATTTTCTACATTGCCAAATAGATACAAGTGTTAAAGCTCTACTGGAACACCTTGGCTAGGGGGATGAAAAGTTCTGGAGCACAAGTCTTCAGGAATATTGTCGGAATATTGTCGGTGTCCATCGCATTTGTAGTATCGATTGCCTTCAGCCGTTTCTTGGTATCACATGGAGTGAATCGAATTGTCTGCAGACTGGTGCTGGTGATCTCCAGAGAAGTTGGAGTTGGATCAATTGCAGCGCAGATAATCCAAACAATGGAGGGCAATTTGTGTTGAAATGGTGCTTCAAATCAGCAAGGCTCTCAAGTCACTGGGCGGAGATGATGAAGCTGGAAAGCAGTGAGGATACCGAAATGGGTACTTGGACATGTGTGATAGGGAATGAAACCGTGGTTGAACAAATTGATCTGATGCAGTAAAGTGCAGTGCAACGTAAACATTGGGACAGGTCTAGCTCAGATTTCATGTAGTTAGCTGAGAACATACGAATGTACAAAAGGATAAATTATGAACATAAGTAGGCCATTTGACCCCTCGACCCTGTGCAGCCATTCAATAAAATCTTGGTTGATCTGATTGCAACTTCAACCCCACACTCCATTGGCCTTTGCTAACCCTTGACCGTTGTCCATCAGGATTAATCTACATCCGCCTTAAAATGTTCACTGGCTCTGCCTCCAAGTATCT
This sequence comes from Scyliorhinus canicula, assembly GCF_902713615.1. Taxonomy (NCBI): domain Eukaryota; kingdom Metazoa; phylum Chordata; class Chondrichthyes; order Carcharhiniformes; family Scyliorhinidae; genus Scyliorhinus; species Scyliorhinus canicula. The sequence goes on from NC_052158.1 coordinate 38,308,085, forward strand.
TTCGGGAATGGGAGTTCCAAGCATTAAAAACCTCGCAAAAGAAGGGTGATCTTACATTCTCCGTCATTAAACCATTGCTTTGAAACTGTACGAGGACCCCCAGAACCCTCTGCAACGGAGCACCCCGAAGTATTTTCCCGTTTAGATAATAAGTTGCCTTCCCATTTTTTTGTCCAAAATATGTGACCTCACACTTATCCACGATTAACTCCATCTGCCACATGTTGGCCCACTCTCCTAACCTATCTTATCCATTTGGAACGTTCTTTCCTTATTGCAGTTTAGTGTCCCACCTATCTTTGTGTCGTCTGTAAATAACTATTTTTATTAGTGTCACAAGTTGGCTTACATTAACGGTGCAATGAAGATACTGTGAAAATCCCCTAGTCGCCAGGCTCAGTCACCAGTTTGGTTACACTGAAGGAGAATACAGAACGTCCATTTCACCTCACAGCATGCCTCTCGGGACTTCTGGGAGGAAACTGGAGCACCAGGAGAAACCCACAAAGAGACGGGGAGAATGTGCAGACTCCATACAGGCAGTGACCTGAGACAGTAATCGAAACTGGGACCCTGGCACTGTGAAGCAACAGTGTGAACCACTGTTCTACCATGCCACGACTATTAGCTGCAGAACGTTGGCTGTAGAAACTTCTATCCCTGCATCCACGTCATGTATATATATTGTAAATAGCTGGGGCCCAAATATCGAACCTATGGCACTCCACTAGTTACATTTTGCCATCCAGAAAAAGACCCATTTATCCTGGCTCTCTTTTTTCTGTCCGTCAGCCAATCTTCTATCCAAGCTAATAAATTATCCTAATTCCATATGATCTAACCTTATGAATTAACCTTCTGTGCGGCAACTTATCAAACGTCTTCTGGAAGTCCAGATATACCCCAGCCAGTCCTGCCAGCAGCAGGACCAGCAGCCCCCAGTCGTGCTTCTGCATGTCTTACCTCCGCTCTGTCCCTCATGAGCCACGGCGCATGTTTCCCGATTTTTAAAACCACAAGTGAAACTCGGCATCGCTAATTCCACCTGACCGATTCACAACATTGCGGAGGCTCCGGAGAATGTCTGGCCAGGCCTGTTAATGATAGACCAAGGGTGTTTATTGTACGTGTTGAGTAGAACACATTGACACCACTGTCAAGGCACTAGAGCATGGCATTATGTCGGGCACCTGGCACCTGCCACAATTTTCACCTCAGGCGTGCTTCTCTGCCTCGTCTCCATTCGTGATTCCAGCATCACTTATCTGAGAATCCCGCCATTAATGTTTCAGAAATTGTCGGTGTTGATACACTGCATGAACACAGATTAGTCATGGAAGTTGTATATGTTCAGTGTGGGTTACGGCCACTTGAATGAAACAGCGTCTCGTACCATTCAATGCATGAGAGTTACCTCAGTTGTCCTTCGGCAGAAACGTGGTTACTGTGGATAATACTGTTGTCACCTCGCTGTCTGCCTAAAATACTGAAAGATCTAAGAGCGGAATTCGCCCTTTCTGAGACGAAGTGCTGACGCCATCGGAGACTTTGTGGACTTTTACAACAGAATAATTGGTGCCGCACGTGGACCAATTCCGCTACCATTAAGGGCTAGCACCGGCGCCGCGTTGCACACAGTTGATTCCGATTAAAAATTTTGCGGGACTGGCTAGATCCGTAATTGACACTCGGGAGGCTGACAAGCTGCAGACACACACTCCCCATACACACACTTATCAAAGCCCAAAAAGATGGCACTCATTGTGCTTGAGTGCGCCCATTCAGCTGATGCATCACGTGGGGCCAGAGTGCCCCTGGGGGGACACCTATGCGATCCTTGGCACTATGTTTAAAGTAGGCTATTAGTGGTGTGCCCTGCTGCAGGACGGCCTTGCCGGCTGTGGCAATGGTGCTCTGTGTCCATTCACCCCGACCCCACAGTCCACCTCCTGGCCACCTCCCACAACTCCCTGCTCCCAGCCCTGCCCGAAACCTCCCGACCAGCGGCACAACTGTCAACAAACTATGGTGATGTTCAACACTGTCTAAAGCACACGTGGACCGTGCTGTCGGGAACTCGGCCCATCGGAGGTGGGGAAACGCGGGTGGGCCCATTAATGATAGCCAAATGGTGTCTCCTGTACGTGCAGAGCGAAACGTAAAGATACGGGGCGCGATTCTCCGCCCCCCACGACGGGTCGGAGAATAGCGGGAGTGCCTTCCCGACATTTTTCCCGCCCTCCCGCTATTCTCCCCCCCCCCCCCGCCCAACTCCCGACACGAATCGCTAACGCCGTTTTTTTACGGCCGGCAGCGATTCACAGCTGATAGATGGGCCGAAGTCCCAGCCCTTTACGCTGTTTTTACGAACGGCAAACAGACCTGGTCTGGCCGTTCGTAAAAACGGCGGGAACAACTCGCTTTTTATAACCATGGCACCGATTGGCACGGCAGTACCACGGCCGTGCCAAGGGTGCCATGGGCCCGCGATCGGTGGGCACCGATCGCGGGCAGCGGGCCCGATGCCCGTGCACTATTTCTCCTTCCGCCGCCCCGCAGTATCCATTCGCGGGGCGGCTGAGGGGCATCCCGGCCCGCGCATGCGCGGGTTTCACGCAAATACGCGATGACGTCATCCGCACATGCGCGGGTTAGAGATAGATAGAGATAGAGATAGAGAAATACAGCACAGAACAGGCCCTTCGGCCCACAATGTTGCGCCGAACTTTTGTCCTAGGTTAATCATAGAATTTTGGACAATTTGTCATGGCCAATCCACCCAACCTGCACATCTTTGGACTGTGGGAGGAAACCGGAGTACCCGGAGGAAACCCACGCAGTCACGGGGAGGATGTGCAGACTCCACACAGACAGTGACCCAAGTCGAAATCGAACTTGGGACCCTGGAGCTGTGAAGCAATTGTGCTATCCACAATGCTACCGTGCTGCCCTTAAGAAGTTAACCTACACTCCCTTATTCTACCCTAATCCAAGTACCTATCCAATAGCCGTTTGAAGGTCCATAAATTTTCCGACTCAACTACTACCACAGGCAGTGCATTCCATGCCCCCACTACTCTCTGGGTAAAGAACCTACCTCTGACACCCCCTCTATATCTTCCACCATTTATCTTAAATTGATGTCCCCTTGTAATGGTGTGTTCCACCCGGGGAAAAAGTCTCTGACTATCTACTCTATCTATTCCCCTGATCATCTTATAAACCTCTATCAAGTCGCCCCTCATCCTTCTCCGTTCCAATGAGAAAAGGCCCAGCACCCTCAATCTTTCCTCGTATGACCTACTCTCCATTCCAGGCAACATCCTGGTAAATCTCCTCTGCACCTTTTCCAAAGCTTCCACATCCTTCCTAAAATGAGGTGACCAGAACTGCACACAGTACTCCAAATGTGGCCTGACCAAGGTTTTGTACAGCTGCATCATCACCTCACGGCTCTTAAATTCAATCCCTCTGCTAATGAACGCTAGCACACCATAGGCCTTCTTCACAGCTCTATCCACTTGAGTGGCAACTTTCAAAGAACAATGAACACAGACCCCAAGATCTCTCTGCTCCTCCACATTGCCAAGAACCCTACCATTAACCCTGTATTCCGCATTCAGATTTGTCCTTCCAAAATGGACAACCTCACACTTGTCAGGGTTAAACTCCATCTGCCACTTCTCAGCCCAGCTCTGCATTCTATCTATGTCTCTTTGAAGCCGACAACAGCCCTCCTCACTATCCACAACTCCACCAATCTTCGTATCATCTGCAAATTTACTGACCCACCCTTCAACTCCCTCATCCAAGTCGTTAATGAAAATCACAAACAGCAGAGGACCCAGAACTGATCCCTGCGGTACGCCACTGATAACTGGGCTCCAGGCTGAATATTTGCCATCCACCACAACTCTCTGTCTTCTATCGGTTAGCCAGTTTGTTATCCAACTGGCCAAATTTCCCACTATCCCATGCCTCCTTACTTTCTGCATAAGCCTACCATGGGGAACCTTATCAAATGCCTTACTAAAATCCATGTACACTACATCCACTGCTTTACCTTCATCCACATGCTTGGTCACCTCCTCAAAGAATTCAATAAGACTTGTAAGGCAAGACCTACCCCTCACAAATCCGTGCTGACTATCCCTAATCAAGCAATGCCTTTCCAGATGCTCAGAAATCCTATCCCTCAGTACCCTTTCCATTACTTCCATTACGTCATATGACGCGTCAGCCGGCGCTAACTCCGGCAAGCGGGCTTAACGAAATTCGTTAAGCCCGTGATGCCGGAGCTTACGGCGTCGGGCTGCTAGCCCCGACCGGGGACCAGAATCGGTTCCCGGTCAGGAAGGGGCGCGCTGGCGTCAAACCCGCCCGGGTTTGACGCCAGCCTTACGATTTCTCCCGTTTTGGGAGAATCGCGCCCACGGTTTTCAAGGTGACAGAGAATCGTGCTTTGATGTCAAATTGGCACCTGCCACGATTCTGGCAATGGAAGCTATTCTCCGCCTGATCACACTCCCCGATTTATGCGTCGGCTAACCAAAAACCCGCCCGTAATTATTTATGACCAGTGCTAATTAACTGTTGAAATTACTTCACGTGGGCTAATGGGACACAGGCGATGTGTAAACAGTGCAATAAGCATTCACCATTCACAAATCCAGAACCAAACTCTACTCCAACATTGCACAGGACCGGTCCGGATGTCTGACTTCTAACTTTTGAATGATGGGAGTCTGGCCCATAACGAGACTGAAAACGGCATTACTCTCATTCATGATGTGGAGATGCTGGCGTTGGACTGGGGTGAGTACAGTAAGAAGTCTTACAACACCAGGTTAAAGTCCAACAGGTTTGTTTCAAACACGAGCTTTCAGAGCACTGCTCCTTCCTCAGGCGAATGGAGGTGACTGGACTGCGAATTCAGAGCGTGTGGCTGGGTCACGGGTTAAAATTGCAGCAATTCAGCTGGTGGAAATTGCATTCAATCCCGAAAATGGGAATTTCAAGAGAGTTACAGAAATAGTGACCATGACAGCTATCGTCGATTGGCGCAAATACTCATCCAGTCCACTAATTTTCTTTCAGGATCGAATTCCATTATCCTTGCCGGGCCTGGTGTACATGTGACTCCAGGTCCACTGCAGTGTGGTTGACTCACTATTAGTTCATTACTTCAAAGGCAATTAGCGATGGACAACGTATGCGGATGTTACCAATGATGCTGACATTCCATGATAGAAAAATAATAAAAGAAATTCTCAGGAATCATTAACCATTGCTGATGCAACTAACCCTGAGATCCAGAAATTGAGGATTACATGCATAGATATCGACGCCAAAATCTGTCTGAAGTATTTGCGGCAGATTTGTGGACACTGACAGTTGAAAAGCACCATAGAAGGATTATGGTGCAGAAACAGACCATTCAGCTCATTCAGCTCATCGTGTCTAAGCCTCCCAAATAAAAGGGAAAAAACAGGCCGTTCATTTTAATCAAATTTTGCAGCACGTTGCCTGGGGATTTGCATGTTTCAGCACTTGAGATACAGACCCAGGAACTTTCTAAATGAGTGAAGCGTTTGAGCCCCAACCACCAACGTAGTGGGCGAATTCCAGACGTCCACCTCCCTCTGGGTCAATAGGATTTTCCTCATATCCCATCTAATCCTTCTACCAATCACCTTAAATCTATGCTCGCTGGTAATTGACCCCTCAGCTGGGGAGAAACAAACCTCTCCTGCCTACCCTATCTAATAATTTTGTACACTTTTGTACAATAAAGGAAAGGTTGAATTTAACCTATTTTTGAAAAGGTTAAAGTAAACCATTGTGTAGCGACACATCGCTACGAAAACCACAGGAACGAATAAGGTAAGGTTTTCTGAAATTAGTCCTCATCAAAAATTCTCAATTTAGGTCGAGAGCCCATGCAGTCTGCAGGCAACGGAATTTCCTGAGGCTGCAATGCATTCCAGATCCATAAAACTCCTGTGGATCTGATTAGAAGATAGGAGCACGAGGAGGCGTTTTGGCCCTTCGAGCAGCGATTCTCCCCTGGCCGATGGGCCGAGTTCCCAGGCCTTTACGGCCGTTTTCACGAACACCAACACACCTGCTCTCACCGTTCGTGAAAACGGCCACAAAGTTCCGTTCTGGGGAACCTTGGCACCAATTGGGACGGCCGCACCACGGCTGGTATTTTAGATCATTTAACTTTCATGTCCCAAATTCATGAATTAGAATTTCTTTTATGCATGGCATGTGGGCGTCACTTGCTGGGCCAGCATATTTTGTCCAACCTTGAGGGATTTGTGGATCAATTACATTGCTGTGTGTCAGGAGACACCTGTAGGCCAGACGAGGCAGATTTCCTTCCCTTAAATGACATTAGCGAACCAAAAGGGCTTATAACGACAATCGACAATGGTTTCATGGTCATCAATAGAATTCTTAATTCTTCTTCAATTCAAATTTCATCATCTGCCATAGGATTCGAATCCGAGTCCCTTCAGCAAAACCCTGGTTCTCTCGATTACTAATCCAGTGACAATATTAATGGGCTGCATTCTCCGGTCTCCTAGCTGCGTGTTTCTCGATGGTGCACCGTTCCCTGGTGTGTGATTGTCTTTTCGTGCCCCTTGGCGGATTTCCCATTGAATCCACCTCACGCCGACAGGAAACCTGCGGGCGGGGCTGCGCTGCCAGCGGGAAAAGAGAACCCAAATGTGAGTCCCAAAAAATGTGGGGCGCGATTCTCCGCAAATGCGGAGAGTCGTGAAGGCTGCCGTGAAACCAGCCGTGTTTTTTATAGAACAGTACAGCACAGAACAGGCCCTTCGGCCCTCGATGTTGTGCCGAGCAATGATCACCCTATTTAAACCCACGTAACCCGTATACCCGTAACCCAACAATTAACCTTACACTACGGGCAATTTAGCATGGCCAATCCACCTAACCCGCACATCTTTGGACTGTGGGAGGAAACCGGAGCACCCGGAGGAAACCCACGCACACACAGGGAGGACATGCAGACTCCACACAGACAGTGACCCAGCCGGGAATCGAACCTGGGACCCTGGAGCTGTGAAGCATTGATGCTAACCACCATGCTACCGTGAGGCCCTCCGCGCCCCCTCCCAGGACCCGATTCTGCTCCCCGGTCGGGGCTAGCAGCGGGGCCCCGTTAACCTCGACATCGCAGGCTTAGCGAACTTCACTAAACCCGTGCGCCAAAGTTAACGGCGGCTGATGCGCACGATGATGTCAGCCACGCATGCGCAGATTGGACGGCTCCAACCCGCGCATGCGCGGGCCATTATGTCCCTCAGCCGCCCCGTGGACTGATCCAGCGGGGCGACGGAGGAACAAAGAGTGCGTGGGGTTCGGACCGTCCCAATTGGTGCCAAGGTTCCCCAGAACGGAACTTTGTGGCCGTTTTCACGAACTGTGAGAGCAGGTGTGTTGATGTTCGCTGCTCGCAGTAAAAAAACGGCGAGCAGCGATTCGTGTCGGGGGCGGCCGTGGGGGGGGGGGGGGGGGGGGGAGAATAGCGGGAGGTCGGGAAAAATGTCGGGAAGGCCCTCCCGCTATTCTTCGACCCCTCGTGGGGGGGGGGGGGGGGGCGGAGAATCGCGCCCTAAATCCTAAATAGAGTTAATCATGTGAATACATATGGAGAAAAATCTGCGTTTGGATTGAAATGACCTGTGTCACAGCAACTGCAATTTTCAAAACAACTATCAATTTCAATATCATTAAAATAATATTCTGCTGTTCAGTTTTCCATTCGCAGTGGTATGCCTGAGTAAAGATCTGCTATTCCCAATGGGCATCCGGGTCAAAACTGATAATTAAATAATTTCCTCAAGTGGCTGCGATGTCAATTATTGGCTGATCCAAAACGCTCGGGGGTTTTGGAAAGCATAAAATGTTCTCATCTCAATGCGACACATGATCGTCCGAAGCAAAGCAAGAGATGTCCTTTACCTCCAGAAAATGGGACTGCATTCTTGCGCAGATAGAAGCAATTTACTATCCTATCCTCGCGTTGGTCGGGGTTCCTGGTAAGTTATCGCGCGGCATGGTGGCACAATGTTTAGTATAGCTGCCTCAGCGCAAGAAACTCGGATTCAAACTACCAACACCAGTTCGCGGTTTTTAAAGGACTCTCTCACTGCGATGTTTGGGCAGGATTCTAACGGACATTCAGTCCTGTGCTTCACGCGAGGTGGAGAATGCCCTTTTTTCGAATTGCACAGCCCAAGCGAAGATTCGCTTCCCTTTCTGTTAATACGTAGCACAGTCATGAATAGAATGCAACCATTTTGCAAATTGTTAACTTGCAGTTCTCGTCAAAATACGTAAAATAACAAATAATTGTGCTATTCCTGACTTTTTTGATTAAAGTATACGAGGAGTGCAAATGGAGCGTGTCTTTACTAAACGAATCTGAAGGTATTCCCCTGATTTGTTGAGATTATTGCGTGAGCATTTCTGAATCACTGGCTGTGGAAGAGCGGGGGTTTTGCAAGGAGTGTAATTTGAGCGACGACTCTCCTACCACGATTTGCATGAAGCAAAGATTTCCGTCATCTTTCGCAAATGCTGGAAACCCATTAAAATGTGTAATTACACTGAAAGCTAGTGGGCCGAGGTGTTCTTTCGGAGGGCCAGTGCAGACTTGATGGGCCGAATGTCCTCCCTTTGCTTACTAGCATTTTTATGAATGTTCCTATCAATTACATTCGCTGTTGATTTCCATCCAATTGAATTTAAAGGATAATCCGGGGAGCAGGATTATGCTGATCCTGTAGCGCCACATCTCCCCTTATTATATTTCCATTGGAGTCACTGGAAATATAAATGGGAGAGGTTTAAAATCGGCTGTCTGCTCAATATTATCCGGTCCGATTATCACAAGAGCTCACATTCTCCCCGCTGATGATCTCAGTTTACTTCATGGGTGCGCCGTTAATTGTAAGAAAAGTGAGAAAAGCATGTCCGGCCCGGTTTACCGGGAAACAGTCACTCCAGTCAACATCAAATATTTGATTTTGACTTAACATATTTTTGTTATAAAATAAAGTAGACGCGCTATGAAAGCGATTGCTCAATCACAATGGACCGGTTTCGTGCCAAAACCGGAACTCAAATTCGTCCCATTGCAAGAACTAAACGGAAAATGAGCTGACCGACTGCCCAGATGATGTGGAGTGAATGTGCACATAACAGACTCTCAGTTGGAGCATTCCACTGATGAGTGTCAGATACGTTTCTCAATTTGTTTTCACCCTCATAGGTAATTTATTGGCGATCGTGATTCTCTCTCGTGGAAAATGCGGACTTTCTCAATGTATAACTCGTTACATGGTGGCCATGGCAACGGCAGATCTACTGGTGATTTTAACCGACGTAATATTGTATGAGATTAATAACATTTATTTTTCATATACATTCTTGGACTACACACTTGTTTGTAGTCTCAATATAGCCCTTACCTTTGCTGCCATTGATAGTTCTGTCTGGTTAACTGTCGCTTTCACCTTTGATCGATTCATCGCCATTTGTTGCCAGAAATTGAGAATTAAGTTTTGCAGTGCGAGAACGGCGGCCATCGTTATAGCTACGATATTTGGAGTGTGTTTTGTAGAAAACATTCCAATCTACTTTGGAAGTGAACCCCTGGAAATTATTAACAATACAGCCTGGTTCTGCCATGTCACATCAGGCTCGGCGAATTTACCTGTATGGGTAACATATTTCTTCTTTGACATCACCTTGACTCCATTTGCACCATTTTTTATCATTGCCCTGCTCAATGCAATGACCATCATTCACACTGTGCGGGCCAATAAACTGAGGAGGAAACTGCATGGAATCAACAATCGTGGCAAACACAATGATGCAGAGATGGAGAACCGAAGGAAATCGATTATCTTGCTGCTGGCCATTTCTGGCTGTTTTATACTATTGTGGATGGTAACATTTGCACATTACATATGCACATACTTTGCCGACATTCCCTTCTGGCTCACAGATTGTAATGACCCTTTCGCCAAAATAGAGCACACTGGATATATGCTTCAGCGTCTGAGTTCATGTACAAACACATTTATCTATGCTGTGGCTCAGGCTAAATTCAGAGGAGAATTGAAGAATATGTTTAAATATCACTCCTCTCTAATTGTTAAGTGAATCGTTGAAGAAAAAGCCCTTCAATGCTATTTCGCCTCAGTAAAGAAATTGGCCACCATACGTTACAATATGTTCTCTGAATCCATTTATAATTTTATACCATTTACCTCTCCATTTCTCTCTTTGACTCGGCTCTTTTTGTCTTACATTTTAATAACTTAGAAAAAAAATTATGTATGAGTATATCAACTGTATGAATCAGGTAATGCACATGCGAAATTTTGTTTGGAACTAGAATCCTAGTTTGGTCGATAGCAAAACGACGGCCCGTTTTACAATTTGCGTGGTGCTTTTTTAAAATTGTGTCATATTGATGTAAATTTGCATTCAGAGTGAGTGTGAAACTAGGGATAAGGGAAGGATAACACTTTCGAAAACGATCTTCCAATGCCTTTTTCATTCATTCTGATCCACCACATTTTTCAGTGTAAATCCCAAATAACTCGGTCACAGGCAATCCCCATATAAGCAGGCATTTTGACAATTGCACATCCAACAATTTTACTTTTCCACAACTTATGAATATTTCCCATCAAATCAGAGTTAGATGCTGAATAATGCAGCATCCAGTTGCTGAAGACATCAGTGGTCAGATTTAATACAGGATGGAAGTATTTCCTATGAGCAACACATCTTAATTGTAGTTTTCTGGTTATGGATTAAGGAGAATTTTTACCAGAAATTGAGAAAACGAACCATCTATCTGAATACAGAGTGAGGACGTTAAGTGGGCCTGAACACAAAGTTAACTCCTGGGTCATTATTTCGCCGCATGAATTATACGTTTATTCAGTATGATTTCGATCTTTGTGCGGTCATTTCGGTGGAAATTTTAAAACATTCGAAGCAGAATGTATTTGTATTTATGAGCAATCCCGCCTTAGAAGCACACATAACCACATATTGGGAGGGGGCGGACACTCCCTTATAATTGTTTGTAAACTTAGGTTATTCTGCACTTGTCATAATAGTTTCAGTTCCAATCCCTTTATTTTAGTCAAATTGACTGTGTAATAAAAACGGATGAAAAACTGTTGAATGGACCCATCTTTTATTTTTTTTCGCAATTTTCCCTCAACAAATCTAAGGTAAAACTGAGTCAGCAGCCGTCGGAAACTAAATGTACAAATTAAACGCCAGCACACAATAAAACTGGTGATTAATTTCATAGTGTGTGTTTTATTATGTCTTGAACCACACGTGAATTTTTAAATTTTAAATAACGTTTAGAGGCAAAAACAATTGGTTTAATTCGGTATTTTCCCAATTCTTTCTATTGCATGTCCTTGTTTGCTCCAATTGCAATTAAATATTCCTGCTTATAGAACACAATTTCAAATTAACTCTGTACTGCAATGTCTTCCAATATAGAAATCAATTCCAGTTCGAAAGTAAAGAAAATACCCAATTTCAACGAGCCGAATTTGCGATTGATTTTTTTTCTTCTGATGCCACAACTGTCCAGATCATTACCATACACCCAATCTCACCCCACTACTTTCACACACCGAAAATCAGATGTTGATCTGGCCGTAAATTACATTACCTCTCAAAAATCTCAGTGGGCAGAAAGATGCAATTTTCAGTCCACTGCTCCAAGGAACTCATAATCTTCAGATGTTGACCCCTCCAATGTACTACAGCCTCGCAGATTATTGCTGCTTTTCCATCATCTGTTAGAAGACAACTGGAAAGAAGTGTAATGAAACAATCATTGTTACTGAGTCTGGAGTGCCTTAAATGATAAGGCATGGCGAGTGCTTTAGGGAATACATTGCACAGATTAGGGTCTCAACCCTGAAGAAACAGCTGCCAATTTGCCAAAGAAATTGGTGTAACGGTCGTGGAGAGTGAGCTGCACAAGAGGCTCGATTCGGAGGAAGTCCGCATTTGATTAAAACAGTAATACATCTTCAATTAATCAAAGCGTTTCTGAGAATGCATGTAATTTATGCAGGCGATGTTAAGGAGTCAACACAGGCGATCTTCGTGATGGAAATATGTAGTTGGAAGTTCAACTCAGGATCAGATAGGATGCCATCTTTATTAAAAATATGGTTCAGTCATTGACCAAGGCCAGTATGTTGTAATTCAGAGAAAGCGAGTCGAGTTTGAGCCAAGCACAGGGTTAAGTATTCTCAGCGTTTACATACAGGAAATTCAGGCACGATCAGGACTTAATGTTAGTTAAGGAGTCTGAAATAACAGAGTGTCAGTGTTGAAAAGATTGGGAAGTGGGACAAAGGTGTCTGTCCTCAGCCGAAATATAAACCCCACATCATATTTTCTGATTATTCAATTGGGGGCCAACCTGTTGATGAGAAAAAAGAAGGGAACAGGAATGATTCTGTCTGGAACTCGGAAGGTAACAGTGTCGGGGAGGTATGAACTAATTGCAGGAGATTCGCTGTCCACAACTCGATTCTTCCGCGGCACTCTCGCTCAGCTGGACAAAGGAGGAGAAGGATTGTGGGAGAATGGGTAGTCAAGCATGCTTAGTCTGTAGGTAGTAAAGTGAGGAGAAATAAAAGAATCAACGGGAAAAGCCCTTACACGATATATTCTACCATCTACATTAGTGTTTCACAACGTTACGCCAATTGATTCATCGATTGATTGACAAATTGATTCTTTGTTTCTGTGTTTCCTGGATTGAATGATTAATTGAGGCAGTTTTTGACTTTATTCGATCGGTAAAACGAGAGACAAATAGCCGTCCACTAATTCTATCTTTCTTTCGATGTTAATTTCCTTTCGATTCATCAGCAAGGGGAAGCTGGGAGAATGATAGATTGAAGCCATTCCGATAGCGTCCGTTTCACAACTCTCCTAATTATAGTACCACTGAATTCACGGGAAAGACAATTCGGGAGCGACGTAACATGGGCAGCCTGCTCAATATTATCCGTTACGTTATCACACAAGGGCAAGATCTATCCGCTGAACGCCGTCAGCTAAATCCATGTGTGCTCCCGTTAAGGGAATGGAAAATTAACTAGTTTTACACACAAGGCCGATTCACCTGCCATCATCACTCCATTCGCCATCAAATATTGAATGTGCAGGTGATTTGTTTTATGTGAAATAAAATGAACGCCTTATGAAATCATCCTCTGAATCACCAGGAGCCGCTTCCATTCTATGACCTGTAACTAATTTCGCCCCATTCCAAGAAGCAAAGGCAAATTGAGTTGAGCGGCTGCACAAATGACTTGGGGGTAATTTGCACATAGCTTATGCTCAACGGGAGTTTTCCAGTGAGCTGAGTTTTAAAAATGTTTTTCACTTTCATTGTCCCACCTCATAGGTGATCTGTTGGCGATTATGGTTCTCTCGCTGAAAGCGTGGACTTTCTAAATGCATCACTCGTTAGATAGTGGCTATGGCGACGGCGATCGACTGTTGATAATATTCGATGTTACATTGTTTGAGATTAATGACATGCATTTCTCATATGCTTTCTTCCATAACGCTCATTTTTGCCGTTTCAATATAGTCCTGAATTTTGCAGTCGTCGATTATTCTTTCTGGTTATATGACGCTTTCACCTTTGATTGATTCATCGCCATTTCTTGCCCGAAATTGAGAGTTAAGTATTGGACTGCGAGAACGGCGGCCATCGTTATAACGATTGTCTTTGGAGTGTGTTTTGGAGAAAACATTCCAATTTACTTTGTCAGTGAATCCGTAGAAATGATTAACAATGGGAATAGTACTATTTTTAAAAATCAAGCTCCGCTGGTGTACCAACATGGGTTGCGTATTTCTTCTGATATGACCTTAACACCACTGGTACCATTTTCGATGATTGTCGTGCTCAATGCTCTAATCACAACGTCTTTACCTTCGACAACAAGTTCTTCATCCAGACACACGGAACAGCCATGCGGACTGAATTCGCACCTCAATATGCCAACATCTTCATGCACAAGTTTGAACAAGACCTCTCAGGGCACAGCACCTTCAACCGATGTTATACACCAGATACATCAATTACATTGCTTTCCTTTGGACCCACGGCGAAGAATCACTGAAACAACTACAGGATGATATCAAAAAGTTCCATCCCACCATCAGACCCACCATGGACTACTCTCCAAAATCGGTTGCATTCTTGGACACACTCATCTCCATCAAAGACGGTCACCTCAGCACTTCACTTTACCACAAGCCCATGGATAACCTCACGATGCTCCACTTCTCCAGCTTCCACCCTAAACACATTAAAGAAGCCATCCCCTATGGACAAGCCCTCCGTATACACAGGATCTGCTCAGACAAGGAGGAGTGTAACAGACATCTACAGACACTGAAAGATGGCCTCATATGAACGGGATAAGGCACTCAACTCATCGATCGACAGTTCCAATGCTCCACAGCAAAATACCACACCAAGCTCCTCAGAAGATAAGCACGGGACACAACCAACAGAGTACCCTTCGTCATCCAGTACTTCCCCAGAGCGTAGAACAACGACATCTTCTTCAAAGCCTTCAAGATGTCATTGATGAAGACGAATACCTTGCCAATGCCATCCCCACACCCCCACTACTAGCCTTCAAACAACTGTGCAACCTCAAACAAACCATTTTTTTGCAGCTAACTACCCAGCCTTCAGAACAACGATCATGACACCACACAACCCTGCCATGGCAATCTCGGCAAGACATGCCAAATCATCGACATGGGTATTACACGTGAGAACACCACCCACCAGGTACACGGTACATACTCGTGCAACTCGACCAATGTTGTCTACCTCAAATGCTGCAGGAAAGGATGTCCCTAAGTGTGGTACATTGGCGAGACTATACAGACACTGCGATAATGGATAAATGGACATTGCGCGAAAATCGCCACGCAGGAATGTTCTTTTCCAGTCGGGGATCACTTCATCAGTCACGGGCATTCAGCCTCTGATCTTCGGGTAAGCATTCTTCAAGGCAGCCTTCAGGACGCGTGACAATGCAAAATCATCAAGCAGAAACCTATTGCCAAGTTCTGCACACATGAGTACAGCCTAAACCGGGACATTGAATTCATGTCACATTATATTGACCCCCCACCATCTGGCCTGAGCTTGCAAAATCCTACCAACTGTCCTGGCTTGAGGCAATTCACACCTCTTTAACCTGGGATTAACCCTCTCTGTATCTGTAAAGACTTAATTAACTGCAAATGCACGCATTCAAAGTATCATCTTTGTCTACCTATAGGTTTCTGGAATCTACCTCATCACTCACCTGAAGAAGGAGCAATGATCTGAAAGCTAGTGATTTGAAACAAACCTGTTAGATTTTAACCTGGTGTTGTAAGGCTTCTTACTGTGATAGGCGCATTGTACGAGCCAATCGAGTGAGGAGGTTATTCTATGGAATCAGAAATCATGAGAATAACAATGACGCAGAGATGGAGAATTGATTAAAATCCATCAACTTGCTGCTGGCTGGCTGTGGCTGTTTCATACTGTTCTGGCAAGAAACATTTGTGCATGTCATATGTTAACACTTTACTGGAGACCGTGACGCTCACTGATTACAATGATCCATTGGTAGTCATGGAGCACATTGGATATATGCTTCAGCGTTTGATTCAATTATCTATGCTGTGGCTCAGATGAGATTCAGAGAAGGATTAAAGAATGTCGCTAAATATTCATTGATTTTGATTAAGAAGTGAGATTCTTCAGAAAATATAATAAGGTCTGAATGTAATTCATACTCAGTGCAAATATTACCCGCCATGTATCATAACGTAATCTCATAATCATAGAATCATAGAAGTTACAGTGCAGTAGGTGGCCATTTGTCCAATCAAGTCTGTATCGGCCCTTGGAAAGAGCACCATACCCATGACCACACTTCCACCCTATCTCCAGAATCCCACCTAACCTTGTATTTTCGACACTAAGAGCAATTTAGCACAGCCAATCCACCTAACCTGCACATTTATGGACTGTGGGAGGAAACCGGTGCACAGGAGAAAATCCACGCACACACGGAAAGAACATACAGACTTCGCACAGAAAGAGGCCCAAGCCGTGAATCAAACTGGTACACTGGAGCTTTGAAGCAACAGCGCTAATTACTGTGCTGCTGTACTGCCCTTGATGGTCCTTTGATAATTACATGCTTTCCCTTCCTTTGTTTCCTTCGTTTCCTTCCTTTCCTTCCTTTACTCCCTCCCTCCCCCTCCTCCTCCCTGGGTTGGTGTTCCTACGCCACTGGATTGCAGCTGTTTAAGTATGCAGCTCACCACAACTGTTTCAAATGACATTTGGGATGGATGATAAATGTTGGTCCAGCCAACGACGACAAATCATGCAAATTAATGAATAAACAAATAAAAACAGTTCCAAGTTCTGGATGTGAACTTACTGGTGGCGGTGCACCATGCTCCTGCTTCCTTTTTCCGTTCAGATGGTTCACACTTTTGGAAGGTGGTCTGCAAGGACGCTTGGGAATTCCAGCAGCTCATCCAATTGGTGGTGCATGCTGCTGCCACAGGGCATCGATGCTGGGAATACTGAATGTATAAGCTAGTGGATAGGGCACCAATGAAGTAGGCTTTCTCCTGGATGGTGTTGATCTTCTGAAGTGTTGTAATGCTGAACTCGTCCAGGCAAGTGGGGAGTATTCCATCACACTCCTGAGTTGTGCCTTATTGATTATGGACAGGCTTTGGGGAGGAAAGACGTGAGTTTCCTTTGGTTGCTCCAGTTTCCTGCCACAAGTCCCGGAAGATGTGCTTGTTAGGTGAATTGGACATTCTGAATTCTCCATCTGTGCACCCGAATAGGTGCCACATTGTGCTGACTAGACGATTTTCATAGTAACTTCATTGCAGTGTTTATGTAAGCCTACTTGTGACAACAATAAAGACTTATTAGTCGCTGCAGAATTCCGAGCTGTTCTTTTTTATTATCGTGCTTTCACAGGGTGTGTGCATCACATTTATTCCCCATCCCTAATTAACCTTGAGAAAGTGGTGGTAAGCAAAGAAGATCCGCATGGGTACTTCCTGAGAAGGTATAAATCCATGGGATCAAGGGCAATATTAGAAGGTGGATACAAAATTGGTTAAGAGGCAGAGGGTGATAGTCAAAGGTTGTCTTTGTGACTGGAAGCCTGTTTTTAGTGGTGTAATGCAGGTATAGATGCTGGGCTTCTTGATGTTGATATGGACAGCATGGTAGTACAGTGGTTAGCACTGTTGCTTCACGGCTACAGGGTTCCAGGTTCGATTCCCAGCTTGGGTTACTGTCCGTGCAGAGTCTGCACATTTTCCCCGTGACTGCGGGCTTCATCTGGGTGCTCTGGTTTCCTCCCAGAATCCAAAGATATGCGGGTTAGGTGGAATGACCATGATAAATTACCCTAAGTGTCAAAAAGAAAGATTAGATGAGGTTGCAGGGATAGGGTGGATGTGTGGCCTTAAGTAGGTGCAGACTTGATGGGGCAAATGGCCTCCTTCTGCACTGTAATTTCTATGATTCTAGTGTACATTAATGCTCTAGACATGAAAGCAAGAAGTATGATCTGTAAATCCGCAGACAAAACTAAAATTGGTGCTGTGGGAAGTAGCGAGGAGGAAAGCCCTAGATTACAGGACAATATAGACAGGCTGGTCAGATGTGCAGAACGGCAGCAAATGGGGGACTAGCAAGGCAAGGGAATACAAAATGAGTGGAAGGACGCTAGGTCGTACAGAGGGCCAGAGGGATATTGGAGTGCATGTCCATAGATTCCTGCAGGCAAAAGAATAGGTAGATCAGGTGGTTAAGAAGTGATATGAGATACTTGCCGGTATTAGCCAAAGTATAGAATATAAAAACAGAGAGAATATGATGGAAGTGCATAAGACTCTCATTCGGGCACAGCTGGAGTACTGTGTGTAATTCTGTTAGCCACATTATAGGAAGGATATAATCACACTGGAAAGGGTGCAGAGGAGATTCACCAGGATGTTGCCCGGGTTGGAGCCTTTCCGATATGGAGTAAGGCTGCTTAGGCAGAGGTTGTTTCCCCTTAAAGCAGGGAAGGCTGAGGTGGGACCTGATGAAGGTGTGAAAAATTATAAGGAGCATCGATAGGAATGAATATTCCCCCTCTGTAGAGGGGTCAGTAAGCAGCGGGCATAGATTTAAGGTAAGGGGCAGGAAATTCAGAGGGAATGTTCGGAAAAGCTTTTTCACCCAGAGGTTTATGGGAATCTGGAACTCACTTCCTGAAAGGGCGGTGGAGGTGGAAACCTTCACAACATTTGAGAAACATTTCAATGTGCACTTGAAACTCCATAGCACACAAGGCTACGGTCCAAGTGCTGGAAAATGGGATTTGAATAGAAAGTTGTTTCTTGGCTGGAGAAGATACGGTGGGGCAAGGGCCTCTTTTTGTGCTGTGAAGCTCCATGAAGTTGCATTCTGGTCATCATCTAGCACATGTGTGGGTGCGAGATTAATTGTAATGAGTGCGTTTTTGGAGGTAGGTGCGTTACAGAGATGGGGAAGTGAGCGTGGGATGGACAGGGCTGGGCTGGTGGGGAGAATTCGGGGTTCAGATATTCAAGTTTGAAGGCAATGCCAGTAATGTTGCAACCATTACATCAATGAAACTTTAACAAAAAATAATCCGTTGGGGGAGCAATGTAGCACAGTAGTTAGCACTTTTGCTTCACAGCTCCAGGGCCCAGGTTCAATTCCCAACTTGTGTCACTGCCTGTGTGGAGGCTACACATTCTCCCTTTGTCTGCATGCGTTTCCTCCGGGTACTCCGGTTTCCTCCCACAAGTCCCGAAAGGTGCGCTATTTGTGAATTGGACATTCTGAATTCTCCCTCAGTGCACCCAAACAGGCGACTAGTGGATTTTCACACTAACGTCATTGCAGTGTTAGTGTAAGTATACTTGTGACAATAAAGATTCTAAAATAAATAATGAATGGCTGATCCACTACCAGCCCATTTTAAGCAGCCACAAAAGTTGGAAGCATGTACCTCTTACACACATGCTTTCAAGCAGTCCCCATTCATGACAAAGATAAATAGAACAGATCTTGTGGGAAACCCAACATCAGGTATTCTAACTGGGAGTCGACTTCCGGTGGGGGAAGAGAGTGATCGCATGTAGAAGAGCTCTTGAGGGGGGAAGACAGTTGCGTCCGGTTCCCCCATGAACAACATGCGCCCGGGTGCGCGAGCGTGGCCGGCTGGGCCCCCACATGGCGAGAGGGGGCGGAGGAAGAGGAGCAACCCGGACTCCGAGGCGGAGCGGGGCCGGAGACCTGACACTCAGGAGCGGAGCGAGCAGCAGAAACACGAGGGGAGAGCCCCCCGGGGAGAAGGAGAGGAGGCCGCAAGGGACCGGAGGGAAACTTTCCCCAACCCACCAGAAATGGACAGATCGCACCGGTCGCTGCGCCCGAAACCCAGTGCGGGGGAAAACCTGAGGGCAGTTATAGCCAAACTGCACCGGTGCAAAGACAGGGAAACAATCCTGCACTGGGCCAGGCAAAACAGAACCTGCAAATGGGAAGGACACCTCATTAGAGTGTACGAGGACATTGGGGCAGACCTCGCCAGGAGACGGGCCAAATTCAACAGTGAAAGCAGCCCTTCACAGGAACAACGTACGCTTTGGTATGCTGTACTGTTGTATCTTCGGATTGTGAAGTTTTATTCAATTTACCGGTTGTTCTTGAGACATTGCTGAAACTCAGTAGAAATTCAAGTTAAAAACTTGTCAGGTGCAAATAAGAATTGTTTTTTTTGAAGTTCATTGGTTACAACTTGAATTTCATTTAAAAGGTAGTTTGTAGACAATTTGATTTTCTTCAAAGAATCACAGGAATTATCTTCTGAGACAATAGCCTGAACACAACTTTAAAAGTCAAAGGCTGAAGTCAAAGTATGAAAATGAAATAGGAATACAGAACTCTTTTCTAATTCTCTTCCTTTACTTTCTCTCTCTCTGTCTCTTTCTGTCTTTCTTCTCTTTGTCTCTTTCCTGTCTCTTTCTCTCTGTCTCTTTCTTCCTTTCTTTCTCTGTCTCTTTCTGTCGTTCTTCTCTTTGTCTCTTTCCTGTCTCTTTCTCTCTATCTCTTTCTTCCTTTCTCTGTCTCTTTCTGTCTTTCTTCTCTTTGTCTCTTTCCTGTCTCTTTCTCTCTGTCTCTTTCTTCCTTTCTTTCTCTGTCTCTTTCTGTCTAAAATGGTGGCCAAATCATCCATGGATATACTATTTCATATCTGTTTTAAGCGATCCGATCACACTTCAATATAATCCTAATTGGTTTAAGCTATATTCAAAACACATTTGATTTGATAACAAGCCGTCCATCCTCACGATGCAACGCCACTTCCAATTGTTGCTTATCTGCAACAATTGAGACGTTATGTCATCTCATCATACTATAATTCCGAAAATATAATTGAAACTGTCTTAACACAGTCTAAAATGTTTCGGCTTGCATACGTTATGGAATGTGGTTCAGGCTGTTATCACAAGTGGCCTGAAATCAGAACAATGGAGCCTTTATAGCTTCCACCTTATTGCCATGGGATACAGCCCATGCCCTTGGAAAAATGTGATGTTTTTATCAGTGGTTCTGTGTTTTCCAAACTCATGTCTGAGTTTGGAAATTGTATGTTTCTTTCATTTTAAAACTGGGATTTAATATTTATGCTTTAAACAGCTTTTTTACCTATATTAAGTGTATTTAAAATACCTGACTTCTACATGTACCCAGTGAAACTCTGGGTCACATGCCAAGAAAGAGAGTACTTCTTTCCAGCCCCCGCCGACGCAAACAAATTTATCGAGGAATGTGTTGTTGGAAAACCTGAGCAAACACAGGGCCCTGGCAAGGGGCAACAACACGCCAGCAGGGGGACAGGGGAGGGGAGCGGCAATGCCAGGCACCCCCGCCCATACCCCCAACATGGCGAGCGCACCCTGAACAAAAAGCAAACCACTACCCAACGAACCGCCAGGCCCCAGCACGGCAAGAGAGAAGTGAAGAAGGGTGAGCAAACAGGGGGGAGTGCAGGGGAGAGAGGGGGAAGAACGAGGAGAAAAACACAAAGGCTGGGCAGGGGAGAAGCAAGTCAGTAACTCCTTAGAGGGAGGTCACTGCACTGGCAAGAAAGCTAGCACCGGGGACATGCAAAAAATGCAGGGCCACAGTGCGCCCCCAACAGGGGGGAACAGCGCCAGGCGGGGGGGGGGGGGGGGGAACCACTCAACAGAGGCGGGAGATCAAACGGGGATAGGAGCAGGGGAAAGAAGGACAAAGGAGAAATATACGGGAGAGGGGGAGAAAAGGGGAGGGAAGGGAGAGACGGGGGCCGCACAGGTGGGGGCGGAACACAGTGACGGACGGAAAAACAAGGCTAGAAAAGGAGCAACAATAGGGCTCGGAACAAGGAATCGGTGCAAGCATCCACCCTGTACGGCCTCTGGATGAAGGGAGAACCCAGTGTGAAGGTGGCTACCTGTGTGGCGGCCGCACAGCGGGCGACCATGGCGGGGGTCCCATGAACGGAGGGAAACCCCAGAGGGCAGTGGCCCGACCGCATGGAGAGAGCAGTGAAAGCAACCATCCTGGAGGCCTCCTAACAAGGGGGAACCCCGGAGGGCAGGGCGCATCCACCAGGTGAATATAGTCAATCCCACAGGAGCGAGGGGACAGAAGCCCCCCGCCAGGATTGTCACCTGGAACGTAAGGGGACTCAACGACCCAGTGAAAAGGTCCAGAGTCCTCAATCACCTAAGAAACATGAAGGTAGACATAATCTTCCTTCAAGAGACGCACCTGAGACAGCATGACCGACTGCAGGTAAAAAAGGGCTGTTGCAGGACGAGGGCCGGGGGGCTGGCAATACTGATCAGTAAATGGACAATGTTTAGGGCGACAAAGATGGTTACAGACCCAAGGGGACAGGACGTCATGGTTAGCGGGACCTTGGATGGGGCACCAGTAATACTAGTTCATGTGTATGCGCCCAACTGGGACGACCCAAGCTTCATCAAGAAGACCATGGCAGAAGCCACTGACATAGCAACACACCTGCTAATCATGGGAGGGGGCGGGGGGGGACAGACACTTCAACTTTGCACAGGACCCAACAACTGACAGATCAAACCCCAAGATGGGGGAAACCTCAAACATGGCAGGGGAACTCGATCACTTTATGGAACAGATGGGAGCAGTTGAATCCTGGAGGTTTACCCACACAGGGGAGAATGAGTTTTCCTTCCAGTCCCCAGCACACAACGTATACACCAGAATTAATTTTTTTGTGGTGGGGAAAATGGTGCTTCCGGAGATAGACAAAGTGGAATACTCAGCAATTATAATATCAGACCACGCTCCACACTATATGGACGTGAGGCTGGAAACGGGCAGGGCCCAACGACCCACATGGAGGTTGAACGTTGCACTACTGGCTGACAAGGCCTTTGTTGAGGAAAAAATACCAGCACTTCAAGTTTTCGCCAAAGGTCCTTTATTTTAACACGAAGTTTGTGGGGGGATTTAGAGTGACCAAAATCCTTCTAATTGTTCCCACTGTACAAAGGCAAGGCAGTACTTTATATTGTTCAATAAGCAATATTTAGAAAAAATAGGCATTCCATTGATAAGCCCAGAGACAGAAAAGCGAGCAATCTTAAACAACAGGCCTTGAATTCGTAGTCTACGATTTCTCTGATTTCTCAGCGCATACATTACTATGGGTATTGCATCTGGCCATGGCAGGCCATTACACACTTTTGTTACTGCGTTTTTAATTATTCCATTCACTCGTTCCACCATCCCTGAGGATTGTGGCTGATATGGTATATGCAATTTCCAGTCAAATCCCATGGCTTTTGCGAGGGCTTTGGTCAATTTGCTAGTGAAATGAGTTCCCCTGTCTACGCATTGGTATTCCAATCCCAGGATATTTGTCCTTCAACACTTCAGTTGTCTGATTTTCCACTGGCTTATCAACCACAGTAGGCATCACTCCCACCTGCGATCCAGGTGTATCCTTACCCAGGATAAACTGTATTCCTGGACAAGATAGTTTCTCTATTACTCCTACTAATACTTCACCACTCTTTGCTGGACTTTCCAACCTTACCTTATATAATGGAACGCTACTCCTCTCACCCTGAATTCCACATATTACCACCTTTTCTGGCAACATTCTTCCCAGACTACATAACTCCTCATCTCTCACCATCAAAGATTGACTAGCTCCCATAGCTCTTAAAATTGTGACTTCATTACCTGCTCCTCCTGATACACATGAGTAAACTTTACCCATACAAGTAAATTCTTTAAAAAGATCTGGTACCTTCTTATCAATCACCTCTTGATCAGGCTGTACAATCTTTTGCACCTCCTTCATTTCCCTTGGGCTTTCCTTTACCACTCTCACAAACCCCACTGTCTTATCCTGTTTTACCACACTGCTTTTCTTCAACCACCAACACTGATTTTACATGGCCTAGTTTATTACAGTGAAAACATTTGAAACTTTTCATTTCTTTTCCACCCTCCTGGATTTCTTTTTAAATCTGAGGTACACTCTCCTTATCATCTCCCATCAGATCACTTTTGCCTTTACCACTTGAGTATTTCTCATGTCCCCAGTCTCTACCCCTCACAGGCTGAAACTGATGGCGGAAACCAAGCTTTGATTTATGAGCTAATTCATAATCATCTGCCATTTCTGCTGTTAATCTCACAGTTTTAACCCTCTGTTCTTCCACATGAGTTCTCACTACATCAGGAATTGAATTTTTAAACTCCTCCAAAAGTATAAATTCTCTGAGAGCTTCATACGTTTGGTCTATTTCCAAAGACCTTATCCACCTATCAGAATTGTCTTGATAGCAACCTGGTTTTAGCCAAGAGCGATGCTCCTGTGGGGAGGCTTGCTCCCGTGCCTCTTTTAACTTTGGTTCTGTTATAGTGGATGGAAGTTCAACTGCAGTCACTTGCAGTTGTGGCTACTGTTTGAGAGCCACTTCCTTTGCTATTTTATCAGCAAATCTATTGCCGCATGAGACTTCATTGTCTGCGGTAGTATGTGCTTCACACTTTTAAAATGGCTATCTTGCTGGAGAGCTGAACTGCATCTAGTAAATTTAAAACCAATTTAGCATGTTTAATAGGTTGGCCTGATGAAGTTATGAATCCCCTGTTTTTCCATAATTGGTCAAAATCATGTACTACCCCAAAAGCAGATCAGGAATCAGTATAAATATTGACTGTTTTAATTTAACTGGAATTAGCTTTAGTAAGGGCAAACTATTCGGCCGCTTGAGCAGACGTTCCCGAAGGCAGAGCAAAAGCTTCCAATATCTCGAATGGAGTTACTATTGCATAGCCGGCCAGGAGGGTCATCTAATTTGGTTGGTTTGCTGACCCATTGGTGAGAAAGATGATGTCTGGATTTTCTCGTGGGTGACTCAATAAATCAGGTCGAGGGGTTGTGGTGGCTTCAACCAATTGTAAACAGTCATGATCATACATATGTTCTGTTTCCAAGGGCGCGGGTAAGAATGTAGCAGGGTTGACAGCTGGCGCTCGCTTGTAGGTAAAGTCAGTTTTAGAGAGGATTACTCCGTACTCAGTATGTCGAGCCGCAGTAAAATGCTACGTTGCGGATTAATTAAGCAGCAGCAAAACTGATAGCCTCCTTTTTCTACTATGGCTGCTGTGGCTGCTACTGCTCTGAAGCAATTTGGCATACCCTTTACCACAGCACATAGGGCCACCGAATAATAGTTAAGGGGTCTTTTCCCTCCTCAATCCTCTTGCACCAGGACCCCTGTTGCAAATCTCCCTGCTTCATTCACATAAAGAGTAAAGGGCTTGCTGAAAGTCCCACGGCAGAGGCGCTAATCATGGCTGGTTTAAATTATGAAATGCTTGCTCCCTCTCTGGTAATAACTGAAGGGGCATCCTGTAGGGTAGCCTTGTGCAATACTGCGTCCATCTCTCCATCGTCCGTTATCCACTGCCTGCAATAGCCCACCATGCCGAGGAAGGTGAGGATTTCCTTTTTTGTACGCGGAGTTGGAACCCTTGCTACAGCCTGTATTCTTTCAGACCCAAGCCTCCACTGTCCTTGCTGAAGCTGAAATCCCAAATACTGAACTGTCTCCTGGCAGAATTGCAGCTTCTCCATGGAGGCCCTATGCCCTCTTTTTGCCAGATGTGATAAGAACAAAAGGGTAGTCTGTTGACAAACTAGCCCTCCCTCTGAGGCTATCAATAAATTGTCATCATATTGAGGGAATGTTGAGCCTGCAGACAACTGGCACTCGTCCAAGTCTCTTTTAATACTGTTAATTCCGACATGTAAAGTCAAATAGATGTTGACTTTCTGGGTTCAATGGAATGGAGAAAAAGGCTGAGAAAGTATCCGTTGTTGGTGGTATAGAAGACAAAATGATATTTGTGTCCGGCACCAATGGAACAATAGTGATAACAGTTTTATTGATGGTTCTAAGATCTTGCACAAACCACCACTCGTTGGGTCTTCCTACTTTTGGAATTGGGAGTATATGGGTGTTACATGGGCTTTGTGTTCTCTTCAGCACCCCTTGCTGTAATAGTGCATTGATCACTCCCCTTATCCCTTTTTCTGCTTCCGGTGCCAACCTGTATAGCTTTAAGCAGGGTGGGCAACGTTTTTCTGTAACTGCTCCAACGTGATTTTTATGTTGGGCCCACAGATGTTGCAGTACCTGGGCCAGGACTGAAGGGAGTAAATGATGGCTCTCTCGGGGAGGTTGTTGTCTTTCAAATGTAGCGGGACATTGCTCCTCTTTCCAGGTCACTTTACCCTCCTTTTTGCCATAAAATTCCATCAGGCAATTTCGTCCGTCCATTTCAATATAAATCCCATGTATTACTTTTTTTCTTTGGCCTCTTTGATCACTTCTCCTATTTGCTTTGCCTTAGCGGGATATCTTACGGCCAATGTTAAATGGGGTTCTGAAATTAAACCCATCCTAAAAAGGTCCCTCTGACTATGAACATTCCTAATCCCACAACACTGAAAAATAAAAAGGAGTGATATGCAATGAGGTTTGCTTTCCTAAGTGACTGTGTTTGTAAATTGTATGCGTGCTCATCCTCACGAGCATACCAAGCCGTGCAAAGAGTCACGAGAATCTCTCGGCTGGATTTATCAGGTGTTTTAATAGCTGTGCCCAAGGGTCATTAATCTTTTGTAAGACTTCCTGCAGTTGTTTAACGATGGTGCTGTAAGGGTTAATGCCCAGCTGCCAGCAATATAACACAGACACAGAGCGATCTGGCTCTTGGTCAGAAGCTATTATATTCAACAACTGATGAGCTCATATCTGAGGCAGTTCTATAAACATGCCCTCCTTAGTGCAATGAATTATTGGCCCCAATTTGCAGAGGGTCTGTCTGCCAAGCAGAGGGAGGGGCGTAGTTTTTGAAATAATCATAGTATCGACCGGGGGATATCGTCAATTTCCAGGTTAGTCGGGCGTGATACTGGCTCAGTCATGGGAATACCGGCTATTCCCACAGTGACAACAGAGGACTCACCGGGGGTTATTTCCACGGAGGGGGGCACAGACGACATAATAGCTCCGGTATCGACCAGAAGGTCCACATAATGATTTCCTATTTTAACCGTTGTCATAGGTTTGTCTCTTACTGAGTTGGACAATCTGATCATAGCCGCTTGTATCACCTTTTCTCCGTGGCACCCCTATTGGCTTTGACTAGGGTTCGGATCAGTGTATGTAAAGGGAGGTGGGGGAGGGGCATGTCTCCGAGTGGGGCGCCTCCTTCCTGGGGGTTAAAGTTACAATCACGAGCCCAATGACCCTTTGCCCCACATCTTCTACATTGATCCTGGGATCTATCCCTCCCTTGCCACTGTCCTCTGCCTCTACCCCTGCCTCTCTGCCCTCTGCTGGCCTGCTGACCCCAACCGTGCCCACTCTTTCCCTGGTAGAATTGCCCTGCAATTCTAGGCTTTTGATCTTTGTGGGCTATAAACAGTCCTTCCCGGTCCATGTTTATAAGACCATAAGACCATAAGACATAGGAGTGGAAGTAAGGCCATTCGGCCCATCGAGTCCACTCCGCCATTCAATCATGGCTGATGGGCATTTCAACTCCACCTCCCAGCATTCTCCCCATAGCCCTTAATTCCTCGCGACATCAAGAATTTATCTATCTCTGCCTTGAAGCCATTTAGCGTCCCGGCCTCCACTGCACTCTGCGGCAATGAATTCCACAGGCCCACCACTCTCTGGCTGAAGAAATGTCTCCGCATTTCTGTTTTGAATTTACCCCCTCTAATTCTAAGGCTGTGCCCACGGGTCCTCGACTCCTCGCCTAACGGAAACAGTTTCTTTGCGTCCATCCTTTCTAAGCCATGTATTATCTTGTAAGTTTCTATTAGATCTCCCCTTAACCTTCTGAACTCCAATGAATACAATCCCAGGAACGCCAGCCGTTCCTCATATGCTAGACCCGCCATTCCAGGGATCATCCGTGTGAATCTCCGCTGGACACGCTCCAGTGCCAGTATGTCCTTCCTGAGATGTGGGGCCCAAAACTGGACACAGTACTCCAAATGGGGCCTAACCAGAGCCTTATAAAGGCTCAGTAGCACATCGCTGCTTTTATATTCAAACCCTCTTGAGATAAATGACAACATAGCATTCGCTTTCTTAATCACGGATTCAACCTGCATGTTTACCTTTAGGGAATCCTCGACTAGCACTCCCAGATCCCTTTGTACTTTGGCATTATGAATTTTCTCACCGTTTAGAAAGTAGTCTATGCTTGGATTCTTTTTTCCAAAGTGCAAGACCTCACATTTTCTCACGTTGAAATGCATCAGCCATTTCCTGCACCACTCTCCCAAACTGTCTAGATCCTTCTGCAGCCTCCCCACTTCCTCAGCACTACCTGCCTGACCACCTAACTTCGTATCATCAGCAAACTTCGCTAGAATGCCCCCAGTCCCTTCATCCAGATCATTAATATATATGGTGAACAGCTGCGGCCCCAACACTGAACCCTGTGGGACACCGCTGGTCACCGGCTGCCATTCCGAAAAAGAACCTTTTATCCCAACTCTCTGCCTTCTGTCAGACAGCCAATCCTCAACCCATGCCAGTAGCTCACCTCGAACACCATGGGCCCTCACCTTACTCAGCAGCCTCCTGTGTGGCACCTTATCAAAGGCCTTTTGGAAATCCAGATAGACCACATCCACTGGGTTTCCCTGGTCTAACCTACTTGTCACCTCCTCAAAGAATTCTAACAGGTTCGTCAGGCACGACCTCCCCTTACTAAATCCATGTTGACTTGTTCTAATCCGACCCTGCTCTTCCAAGAAATTAGAAATCTCATCCTTAACGGTTATCAAGGAGGTAACCACTGCCATCCATGGCTGTGTTTGCCAGGTGAGATTCATCAATTTGTAACTTTTTGCATGCTCTGGTAGCATGCAATTCAACAATGTCTGCACCACTAAAGGTCCATTGTCTTCCAATACAACACCGGCACTTTCTTCCCAACAGTTCTTAAATCTGGCCACAAATTCGGGCAGTCTCTCACCCTTTTCTGCAAACACCGTGTTACCTCGCCTATGTCACTATGCTTCTTGGCCCCTTGCATGATAGCCTCTTTCCCTCTATTTGCTAATCAATGTTCGAGGGACTAATTTCCTTCATTTAAATGATTATCATTATTGGGAACACAGCCCCCATTTATGCCGGGTGGGACCTAATCCCAAAGCTTCAAAGCTGACAAAGATGCACCATAAGAGTATTTTAGAAGCAGCAAAACATCCCCTGGGAGGGGGCTATAAATACTACACATTTAAGTCAATTTCCAATGATTGAATTTATAGGCATTAGCTATTCTTTGAGACATATATTTCTTCTTTGTCAATTCAGAAAAGATCAACTGTCTGCTGAAATGGTTAATGTTTCCTGCAGAATCTAAGGGGCGGAGAACTTGTCATGATGCTATTTACGTCTTTTCACGTAATCTAAACACTTATTCATATTCAATTACTGTTATTCGTAAAGGCACTTTCTTTCTTTTAATCTCATCAAAAATCACTTAAGTTCTAATCTCTGACTCTGAGACACAAAGACAGACGATTAAAAAATAGAACCCACTTCATGCTTTGACTAAAATTGATTGGTTAAACAAAACGCACAGATTTTCACAGCTCACAAATATCACAGTTGACCGTTAGCCTTATCTCACGGCTACAGAAAATCTGAATTCCCTTTCTCTCCAGGAACTCAGCTATTACGTTTTTACCTTAATCTTCTATTTACTTTTACTCACGTTTTTTTTTAAAGGGTCAGCTTCATTAGATTCCTATGCGGGACATATAGGTTGTCCTACCTCATTTTGTTGCTTTACGATTGTTTCTCATCATTTTCTTACTCATTTTGACTCCCATATCTGTCCTCTTAAAGGAGTTCACCTTCTTTCTCGCTCCGGATATCTTTACTGAGGCTTCGGGGCGACCTGTGAGGGGGCGTCGAGTTTATTGCTCATTATTCCTTCTGCAAAATACTTTAGAACATATACATAGCAATAACAACAACCACGGAAATCATTTACAAATACTACAGGGAGCGCACATCGGTGTTTATCCTTTCACGAACCTCGAAGTCTTGTTTTTTTTTTTAATTTTAGTCTCTAAGGCACCTTTTTCTTCCCATGCATTATCATTAATTTATTAACTAAGATATCGCTCCTTGCATGAGTCACTGGCCAGTAATTAAGGCTGCCGAGCCCCAGACCCCTCTTTCAGCTGGAGTCGCACTATGGCTCTCTCCCTTTCAGCTGAGAGAGTCCTGTTTAGAGATTCGTTTTGGGGTTCACCTCCCGTTAAATTAGGGAAACTGCAACGACTACGCCAATTGTTGAGGAAAAAATACCAGCACTTCGAGTTTTCGCCAAAGGTCCTTTATTTTAACACAAAGTTTATGGGGGGATTTAGAGTCACCAAAGTCCTTCTCATTGTAAGAAGTCTTACAACACCAGGTTAAAGTCCAACAGGTTTGTTTCAAACACGAGC
Organism: Scyliorhinus canicula; assembly: GCF_902713615.1. Classification (NCBI taxonomy): domain Eukaryota; kingdom Metazoa; phylum Chordata; class Chondrichthyes; order Carcharhiniformes; family Scyliorhinidae; genus Scyliorhinus; species Scyliorhinus canicula. The sequence continues at coordinate 38,338,384 of NC_052158.1, forward strand.
TTTCGGAGCGCAGCTCCTTCCTCAGGTGAATCTTCTAATTGTTCCCCACTGTACAAAGGCAAGGCAGTACTTTATATTGTTCAATAAGCAATATTTAGAAAAACAAGGCATTCCATTGATAAGCTCAGAGACAGAAAAGTGAGCAGCCTTAAACAACAGGCCTTGAATTTGTAGTCTACGAGCAATAACAATTGTCTGCTTTCAGCAACAACGTGCAGCTGTGCACTTGTTTACATGGACTGACCTTCTGCTGTTACATGCAGAACTTCTTGACTGAAATAAGGCTAATATATATCCATCATGCTTTGCCAAGTGCCTACTGCCATGAAATATAGTCAAGCAGACGGTTAGAAAGAATACAGGGTATTAAGGCAACTAATCCGCCAAGTAAAGTCCCTTCTACAGCCTTCAACAAAAAGATATTGCGGGCCACAGCAGAATACAAGGAGAACAATCAGAACGGGGAGGTCTCAACCTAAAAGGGGAAATCATCACTTTCAAAGCACAAAGAGATAGGGAGGAAAGGGTGGCCAGGCAGCAGCTGGTCAACTCCAAACTGGAGGTTGACCGTAAATACTCCGAAGCCCCGACCGTAGAGCTCCTGGCGGAGAGGAAAGAGTTACAAAGGAACTTTGATCTGCTCTCCACCAAGAAAACAGTGCTTCAACTCCGCCAAGCATGTAGGACCCTATACGAACACGGAGACAAAGCCAGCCGCCTGCTGGCGCACCAGCTGAGAAAGCAGGCAGCCACCAGAGAAATTGCACAAATGAGGGATACTCGAGGCGCATTACAAACAGAGCCAGAAAAGATCAACAAGGCGTTCAGGGCCTTTTACCAAGGGCTGTACACCTCAGAGCGCCCAATGAGGGACACCGGGATGAAACAGTTCCTTGATGGACTGGACAAACTGGTCATGGAGAGGGCAGAAAACGGGGCCTGGAAGCACCACTAGCACTGGGAGAAATCATGGACAGCATTAGCTCCATGCAGGCGGGGAAGGCACCTGGACCAGACGGATCCCCAGCGGACTTCTACAAAACATTTGCGACAGCACTGGCCCCGCAGCTGCGGGAGATGTTCACAGACTCGCTAGCTAGGGGCACACTGCCATCCACGCTAGCACAGGCCTCAATCTCGCTGATACCTAAGAAAGATAAAGACCCAACACAATGTGGGTCATACAGATCCATCTCACTGCTCAACGCAGATGCCAAAATACTTGCCAAGATTCCAGCCAAAAGGCTAGAAGACTGCGTGCCAGAGGTGGTCGCAGAAGGCTAGACGGGCTTTATCAAAGGTAGACAGCTTAACTCCAACGTCAGGTGCCTGCTGGACGTGATAATGACCCCCTCCGGGGAGAGAACACCGGATGTGATCGTCTCCCTAGACGCAGAAAAGGCCTTCGACAGAGTCGAATGGAAATACCTCATAGAGGAAATGGAGCGGTTCGGGCTTGGAACAGGGTTCACCTGTGTAAAATTCCTATACAACGCTACCATGGCGAGTGTACGGACAAACAACACCAACTCCCGATACTTCCAGCTGCAGAGGGGCACAAGACAAGGATGCCCACTCTCCCCGCTGCTGTCAGCTCTGGCGTTCGAGCCACTAGCAATTGCGCTCAGAGCGGCAAAAAGCTGGAGGGAGATCCAAAGGGACGGCAGAGAGCACAGAATCTCACTCTATGCAGATGAACGGCTCCTCTACATCTCGGACCCACAAAGCAGCATGGACGGAATCACCGTGCACCTGAAAGAGTTTGGCACCTTCTCGGGCTACAAACTCAACATGAGCAAAAGCGAGATCTTCCTGGTACACCCACAAGTAGGTGGGCCAGCACTAACGGGACTGCCATTTAAACAAGCCCGACACAAATTCCGCTACCTGGGGATCCAAATAGCCCATGACTGAAAAGGGATCCACAAATGGAACCTCACCAGTCTTATAGAAGTAAAAAAGGACCTGCAAAGATGGAGCACACTCCCACTCTCCCTTGCGGGAACAGTCCAGAGACTCAAAATGAACGTACTGCCCAGGTTCCTCTTCCTATTCAGATCCATCCCAATCTCCTTCCACAAGGCCTTTTTCAAAGCATTAGACAAAATAATCATGGCGTTCGTATGGGGGGAGGGGGAAAGAATGCTAAGACCCCAAAGTAGGTCTTACAAAAAACAAAATCAAGAAGAGGACTAGCCCTCCCAAACCTACAACTCTACCACTGGGCGGCGACAGCCGAGCGAATAAGCGGATGGATCAAGGAGCCAGGAGCTGAGTAGGTGCGCGCGGAAGAGGCCTCCTATAAGGGGACCTCCCTCCGGGCCTTCGCCACAGCGGCACTCCCATCCCCACCCAGAAAGCACTCCAGCAGCCCGGTGGTGATAGCCACCCTCCAGTCCTGGAACCAACTACGGCAGCAATGTGGCCTGACCAAAATGTCGGACGAAGCTCCCATCTGTAACAACCATAGGTTCACACCAGCACTGAGTGACGCCACCTTCAAAAGGTGGAGACAGTACGAGGGGACACTGACAGTCAGGGACCTATACACCGACGGCAGGGTCACAACATTGGATGAACTGATGGAGAAATTCCAGATAGCCAGGGGAACGAGCTAAGGTACCTGCAACTCAAAAGCTTCCTACGAAAGGAGACAAGGACTTACACACAACCGCCATGACAGACATTACTGGCAGAGTTACTGGATGCAAGCATAATAGAGAGGAAACTGTAGCGACATGTACGACCGACTGGTAGAAGGGGCCAACACCGTACTGGACGCAACAAGAATGAAATGGGAGGACCTGGGGATTGAGATAGGGTGGGGACTCTGGAGCGAAGCACTGCATAGGGTCACCTCCACCTGCGCAAGGCTCAGCCTGGTTCAACTAAAAGTGGTACATAGAGCCCACTTAACAAGAACTCTTATGAGTAGGTTCTTCCCGGAGGTGGAAGATAGATGTGAACGGTGCCAAGGAGGCCCGGCCAACCACATCCACATGTTTTGGTCTTGCCCAGACTTGCAGGGTACTGGACAGCCTTCTTTGAGGCAATGTTCAAAGTGGTGGGGGTGAGAGTGGAGCCATGCCTGAAAGTGGCGGTCTTCGGGGTATCAGACCAGCCAGATCTATTTCTGGGGAGGAGGGCAGACACCCTTGCCTTTGCCTCCCTGATTGCCCTCCGTAAAATCCTGTTCGGCTGGCAGTCAGCAGCACCACCCAAAGCTGCAGACTGGCTGTCCGACCTGTCGGAATCCCTCCAAACGGAGAAAATCAAATTCACCATCCGAGGGTTAGACGACGGCTTCCACAGAACGTGGGAGCCATTCACCCAATTGTTCCGGCACTTGTTTGTGGCCAACAAACAAGCAGAAGAATATCCAGGTAGCCAGGAACCAGGGGAAAGCAGCCAAAGCATGAGAGGGTGAGATAGAACGGGAGAGGGGAGGAACAATGTAATCTAAGAGGAAGGAAAGGCGAGCCACAGGAGGGCAGGGAGGGGGGGAGGAGGGAAGGGACAGGGAATAATAGAGGAAAACCAGGGAGGTAGGTGGGGGGGGGGGGGGGGGGGTGGGGGTGGCGGGGGGCGGGGGGGGGTTGGAGTCAGGGAAACGTTAACCAATTGGACATCCACAGGAACAGAGAAAAAGGAGAATACAGGCGAAAGACTGGAGGGCCAGCTGAAGCGGCAGTGTGCACGAGAAGACAACGGCTGTGAAATCCGTCCGGGAGAAGCGAGGGGCAACAGCAGCACCAGACCCATTCAAGGATTGCCCTCCGGAATTGTCCACCAGCACAAACAGATGCCTACTTATATATTTATATATTATGTCCTTTGTACTTAACGGCAAATATACTCTGTTCAAAAATCCAATAAAAAACATTTATATCAATAAAAAAGGTATTCTAACTGCGGCCTATCCTCAGGGCTCTCTGCCCAGGCTTGCCAGCTTACAGGCCTCGAGGAGATGACCAGCTTCCTAGAATCGTGGAATCATAGAATTTATGGTGCAGAAGGAGGTCATTCGGCCCATCGAGTCCACACCAGTCCTTGGAAAGAGCACCCTACTTAAGCCCATACCTCCACTCTATCCCCATAACGCAATATCCCCACCTGTCCTTTTGGACACAAAGGGGCAATTTAGCATGGCCAATCCACCTAACATGCTCATCTTTGCACTGTGGGATGAACCACGCAGAAACAGGAACTAAGTGCAAACTCCACACAGACAGTCACCCGAGGCCAGAATTGAACCTGTTTCCCTGGAACTGCGATGCAGCAGTACTGACGACTGTGCCACCATGCCGCCCATTCGGACTCTCTGGGACCCTGTTCCGCACACAGCCTCCAGACTGGATGGTAAATCAGCTTGCTGGAGCGCAGCCCTCCAGTTTAGGTTCTCAGTGGTCCGAACCCTAACCTTAATCCCGCAGGATCTAGGCCAAAGTTGTACTTGGGAAACAGTTCATGAATTTCATCTCAAAATCCTATTCCATTGATATTGCGGTGTTATTTCTTTTTTTTAAATTATTTTTACTCAAGCAGGACATTAACAACATGCAAGCAATTATTCAATAACAATATAAATAAAATATAATTCTCCAAATTTGAGATTGTTACTCTTATTTCCATGAAACCTTTTCCCATTTCCCTTCCCCCTCTTCCAACCTTCCCAACCCCAACCTCCACCCCACCCCCACCTCCCACCCCCGGCCCACCAGCCCTTCCCAGTTGGCAACAAACAGATCTGTAAACAGACTCAAGATCAGCTTCCATCTCATTCAGAATCTCCCATCTGAACCGCAAAGAGTAAATTTAATTTTCTCGTTTAAGGAATTCCGCAACATCCCTCAACCATGTTGATACTTTTGGCAGATCTTCTGACATCCATTCAAGTACAATTCACCTCTTATTGCTGTGTTATTTCAACATGGGCCAACTATTCTCAGTGCTTAACGTCATCCTGGTTGCTGGGGTTGGTTTAGCTCACTCGGCTAAATCGCTGGCTTTTCAAGCAGGCCAGCAGCACGGTTTGATTCCCGTACCAGCCTCCCCGAACAGGCGCCGGAATGTGGCGACGAGGGGCTTTTCACAGTAACTTCATTGAAGCCTACTCATGACAATAAGCAATTTTCATTTCATTTCATTTCATCCACCAACAGTGCAGGGCTATCTCTTTGTGATTGCACTCCAGGGTCTGTAATTACAGCCTGCTGCTCTTCATTCACTTGGGCGGGGCAGCCTATGGATTGAATAGGGCCTTGCCAAGTTTGTTACTTTATTTCACAGACAGAATCATAGTTTCCTACCATGTGTAGTGCTGGTCATGACTTGGCACCCTCTTAAACGTCTACTTACATCTGATGGATAAGGTTAAAGTTTTTCAGTGGGATAAGCAATGACATCAAGTAAAAGCAATATACTGCGGATGCTGGAACACGAACACAAAAACAAAAAATCTGGATAAATTCAGCAGGCCTGGCAGCATCTGTACAGTGAGCAACACAGTTAATGTTTCAAGTCCAACTGACCCCTCTGCAGAACTGAACAGGGATAGGGGTGTGATGAATTCTACAGTTGAAGAGCCAAAGGAATTAAAACATTAACTCTGGTTTCTCTTCTTACAGATGGTGCCAGGCCTGCTGAGGTTTGCCAGGATCCTCTGTTCTTTAAGCTATTATTGCATTTGTAATTGCCACTATTGGTGCTGAAGGTTAAAAAAAAGGCATGCAATGGCAAAACATGGACTGCTTCACTGGTTTAGTCCCTTGTCCATTACATCTGAACCCCGTAGTTAAATCAACTTATTCGAATTGTGTCAAAATGTCCTAACGTGTGTGTTAAATGTACGCATTCTGGAAGAAATTAGTAAATTGAGCTCCTCATGCGGGAAGGAATACAGCACAAACCTGATGCCAATTCTTCGACTGTTCCAATGATAACTAGATTTAGAAAAATGAACATATCGGTATACCTGTTTGAAACTTTGTGTGTGGGCGTGTTAGTGAACATGTGTATATTTGTGTTTAAGTGTGTGTATGCACATCTATGTTTGTGTGTTTATTTGTGTGTGTACGTTTACATGTATGTATTTGTGTTTGTGTGTGTCTGTGCACAACACCGTGACCTAGCAGTGTTGTGGGCTGACGATGGGTTCGTGAAATGAGACGTTCATAGACAGCGTCGCCTTCATCGCGTTGTTGATGAAGAAGACAGCATGAAAGCTGCAACATGCGCCTCTGTTAACATGTTCAATATTTGCGGTCAAGGGATGATCACGAATGGAAATGTCATTAAAAACCAGACAAGGTATTCCAGAAAGTACAATTAGGTGCATTATTGTGGAGAAAACTGCGACGTCACAACCAAGGAACAGGAGCAGGCTACTCTACCCCTCACGCCTGCTTCGCCATTTAATAAGATCATAGCTGATCGGATGGTAACCTCGTTTACATTCCGCCTATCACCCCCCCCCCCCCCCCTTGCTCCCAAGAAGCTATCCCACTATGCCTTAAAAATATTCCAAGACTCTGCTTCCACCATCATTTCAGGAAGAGAATTCCAAAGACTTACGACCCTATGAGAGAGGGGGTAAAATTGCGTCATCTCCATTTTAAATGGGCGACCCATTGTTTTTAAATGCTGACCGCTAGTTATGGATTCGCCCACAAGAGGAAACATCCCATCACCATCCACTCTGTCAAGATCTGTCAGGATCTGAGATGTCCCAATCAAGTCGTCGTTTATTCTTCTATGAAACCCAGTTCAGGATGATGCTCTTCACGAGTGTGTTATGTGGCCGTTTTGTTGAAGGAAATCAGGAAATGTGATGTCTCACTCTCAGTTAATTAAAAAGCAAATTACTGCGGATGCTGGATTCTAAAACTAAAAGAGAACATGCTGGAAAATCCCAGCAGGTCTGGCAGCATCTGTAGGGAGGGGAAGGGCTAGCGTTTCGAGTCCAGATGACCCTTTGAGCTTTGACAAAGGATTATCTGGATTTTCTCTCCCTACAGATGCTGCCAGACCTGCTGAGATTTTTCAGTATTTTCTCTTTGGCTCCAGTTAATTTAGGTATGCTTTAACAAGCTTTGAAAGTGACAATGTGGCATTACAGCTGTTTTTATTGTGAGGTTTGCATCTCTCATGGGATGAAAATTATTCCCTACGTAAATTACAATGAAACTTAATTATCACACGAGACTTTCCTTGGATATATAAGAGAGTTTGATCTGGGAACACCACGACAGTGTGTCCAACCACCTTCCTCACTACTCCCAAAAAATGGGAGGTCCAATACTTATACAGGTGCAAGAAATTTACTATCCTGCCCTTGCACTGCTTGGCGTTCCTGGTAAGTTATATTCTCAGTAATTATTACATCTGCTAGTGCTGTACTGTACTATTTTTTCTGCCTATGTAATTATGATATGGCATCAAAGTATGTGTTAAATTTAATGGAACAGAATATGTGCAAAAAGTGCTATCAATTCCTGCTGATCACTACATTACATTAAACAAAGTAGTTTTCGGTAAACTTCCTAAACTTTCTGCCTCGCCGAATTAATTCTGCTGTAAATTTCTGCATGTTGGAGGCGGGGGGGGTGGGGGGAGGGGAGGGAGAGAAGTGTTCCCCCACTGCACCTTCAAAATTAATTTGCTGCCATTTAATCCTGGATATCTAATTTGCGAGAAAATGTTGAGGAGAGATAACGCAGATCCGAATTGTATGTCTGTTCTTCAGAAGCAGCGGTATTTATTGCCAATGCACCGTTTAAAAGGTTGCAACCCATTGAAGGGGGGCAGTTTTGGAGGGCTGTGGCTCAGCGGCCGAACAGCCTTTCGCGACTCAGGTGGATCTGTTGCTGGTTGGAGTTAGGGTCAGAAGAGATTTAATGGAATTCCTCTTCTCACGGGCGTGTTTGTGGTGTGGGGGTTGTTAGTTCACTATCGAGTCAATTTAATGCAAAATGAGTGATAGCACCCATGGCACATCTGGACTGATTTTTCCCCCTATTAATTTGCATTTGATCTAAAAGAGATTGTAGCCTATTTGACGTTTGCCCAGAATACAAACTGAGTGGTGCGGTCCATTACACTCGCCTAATTTTCTTCCTACTGTTTCATATATTGTCGACATAAAATTGTAATCAGACCCACCAAACTGACTCCTATTTTATTATCTCATAACAAAAGAACACCAGGTTCGCATTGGTAACAGAGGTAACATCAGATGAAAAATTACGACCTGAAACGGCAACACTCTTTCTCTCTCTACCCGTTTCGCCAGTCATGTTACTTATTTCCAGAATTCTCTGTTCTTTTTTATTTCGGAAGGTCCAAACCTGTGCAATGTCAGTGCACCCTCTGCACCCACGCCGAATCGGACGTACATTTTGACAAGCCCGTCACCTTCCTGAGTAGATTTGGCTGCAACATTACAGGTGTCGTAAAGGGATTAAAGTGATTAGGCAGGTTGTCTCTGAACACTGTTGTTGCAGGAATTGCGATGTGCTCTGAAGAAACGCAAATCGGATACATAAAGCGGCCAAGGGGGTTGGGAGACCGGGGTGCGTCTTAACTCTCGGGTGCATGGCGGTACCCTACAACCCAGTTCGAAATCATTGAACATGTCGTTAGGCCAAGACATTTAGCTCTTGTTGGACATATACTGGCGTTAATCACCAGAACCTTCCACCAACTCGCTATTTAACTGTATTTGCTTAAACGACAGCATTACATATGAAGTTGTCATTATTGTTGTTACACAATTATATGTCAAAGTGAAAAGACATAAGCCTTTGTCTATGAATTAGCAGTGAAGGTTGGTGAAAGGACTGTAAAGTATGTTGCCTATTTGGATTATGAGGAAATGTTTGACACATAAGAGGCTGATTTACAAAATTGAGGCCTATGGAATAGGAGGGTGGGTTTTCACATTTTTTCATATCCCTGCACCTTGCAATGCAGAAGGAGGCCATTCGGCCCTTGGAGTCTGCGCCGACCCTCTGAAAGAGCACTCCATCCAAGCCCACTTTCCCGCCCTATCCTAATATCCGCGGAACCTGAACTGCAGATCTCATGACATTAATGGGCAATTTAGCTGGCCAATCCACCTAACCTGCGCATCTTTGGATTGTGGGAGGAAACTGGAGCTTCCAGAGGACACCTACGCTGACACGGGACAAAGTGCAAACTCCACACAGTCACCCGAGGCCGGAATCGGAACCAGGTCCCTGGCGCTGTGAGGCAGCAGTGTTAACTATTGTGTCACCTTCCAAATATATAATACATATACATGACTTAGATCGTGGAAGATGAAGACAAATTTCAAAATTTACGGTTGATACCAAACTTATGGGAAGTGCAAACAATGAGAAAGATACGCATCGCCTGACATGTTGCATTGATAGAACTGCAGAATGGACAGCGAGTGCCAGATGTAATTAAATACCGAGAAGTGTGAATGCATTTTGGTGCGAATGCAATGCATTTTGGCAAAGGCGATACAACGAGACAATATAGACATATGGCACAATTCTTAAGAGTGTCCATGAAGCACGGTAGCACAGTGGGTGGCACAGTTTTTGTTTATAAATTTAGATTACCCAATTATTTTTTCCAATTAAGGGGCAATTTAGCGTGGCCAATCCACCTACTTTGCACATTTTTGGGTTGTGGGGGCGAAACCCACGCAGACACGGGGAGAATGTGCAAACTCCACACGAACAGTGACCCAGAGCCGGGATCGAACCTGGGACCTCAGCGCCGTGAGGCGGTTGTGCTAACCACTAGGTCACCGTGCTGCCCTGTGGGTGGCACAGTTGCTTCACAGCTCCAGAGTGCGAGTTCGATTCCTGGCGTGGGTCAATGTCTGTGCGGAATTTGCATGTTCTCCCGGTGTCTTTGTGGGTTTCCTCCGGGTGCTCCGGTTTCCTCCCACAGTCCAAAGATGTGCGGGTTAGGTGGATTGGCCATGCTAAATTGCCCGTAGTGTCCTAATAGAAGTAAGGTTAAAGGGGGGGGGTTGTTGGGTTACGGGTATAGGGTGGATACGTGGGTTTGAGTAGGGTGATCATGGCTCGGCACAACATTGAGGGCCGAAGGGTCTGTTCTGTGCTGTACTGTTCTATGTTCTATGATCTTATCCCTCTCCTCTTCATAATATTGTCTCCATAATCCAATCAACTCTTTGGCCCGCATACTTTGTTTTTTTTCCAGATTTCACCCTGAACTTGTTTAATAATCTCCAGATCTTTAGTGCCCCCTAGTGGCCATTCATCACCCAACGTCTTCCTTAAAGTTGCTGATATTTTTCTCAAATCTCTCCCATTATCTGGATAAATATCACATAATATTTGCAATGAGCTGTTTAGATCACTCGTGTTATCCAGGCAATTCCCCATAATCTCGAACTAGTCCTCAAGACTGCGTTGTTCACCACTACTGTCCAAGGATACAATTTTAGCTTAATCAATTATAGTTTCCAAAACACACGTGGAACTGAACCATCCTTCCGACATCTCATCAATTCCGCAATCAACCCTTAACTGAACTATCAATACTATGATATCACATCAGTCTTTTTCAACCCTCAGTCGCACCTACATCGACTGAATTTTTAAATTTTCTAATCCCCAGACTGACCTTTGATTTAATCGAGGCGATCTTTCCGTACCAACCGCGAGTGACCAGACCAATCAGACCATGAGAAAAGGAGAAAATCAATGTGGTCATTTTCCAGCTGCTCACATTGTGGGCCCATTTCCACTTTCCTTGTCCAACATCAGTCTAATTCTGATTTTGCAGTTGGCCGGTGACCATCTGGAGAAATCCCGGATTTCGGCACCAAATGACAATATTGAGTTCTTTACCCGTCAGTCTGGCCTCAATAAAACTCGAGATGGATTTGTAGGTATAGCATTATTTATTTTTAACCAACTTGCAAGGCTGACTCGCCCCACAGAGGTTCAGAACACACAGGCGGTCTTCTGAAGCCACAGAACAGAGTGAAATCGGAGACAAAGAAATCTCTGCAAATATCATTGAAATGGCATCAGGTTTCACATACAAGATTCCCATAGGTCATCCTATACACCTCCTGACCTGGCCTTATATCCTGATTGGCTCACTTCACATTCCTCAACCCTGTGCCTCTTATTACCCAGCATCCTTTTCCCCATCCTCCACGAGGCTCTCTCCCCCCCTTCCTGGCCATGCTTTCTGAATCCCTTTGTCCTTTGTTTGTGAACTCACTACTATCAGACTGGCTCACATCTACATTATTCCAACTAATAATCCTATTTCATATCACATTCGTTTGTTCAATAACTCACAATGACTGTGTTGAAATCTTCCCCGAGGATCTAATTATGCGAATTATGGTCTGGATCTTAATTAACAGCCACCTCATAAATTTCACATCATCCCAGTTTGGAGCATATATGTTCACAAGTACCACCCGCATCCCCTCAAGCGTCCCACTCAGTATTATGTACCTCCCCCCCCCCCCCCCAATATCTACCACAATTCTCCCTAAATGCCACCTGTTTGTTATTCAGGATCACAACCCCCTGGTCTTAGAGTCCAGCCCTGAGAGGAATACTTGGCCAACCCACCCCTTCCTCAATCCGGTCTGATCTGTAACCTTTAGGTGTGTCTCTTGTAAAATTGCTACATCTGCCTTCAATCTCCTCAGATTCGTGAACACTTGAGCCCTCTTAACCGCCCTGTTTATCCCTCTAACATTCCAAGTAATCAGCTTCGTCGGGTGGTAACCTGCCCCCTCCCTGCCAACTAGCCATTACCCTGCTTAGACCAAACTCTAGCTTGCATCCCCCGCCACCTTGAGCCCGCCCTCGAACATCCGCCGTCCTTGACCTCCCACTTGTCCCCTCGTAACAGTTCCTCCACTGTCAGCAGAGCATCCTCCCTCCCCCCTTGTAACATCACCAAAATCCCAACCCCCCATATCAAACTTATCAGCTGTTTACCCCCCACTGAGCTTCCGTGAGTTAGCTTCCCTCGCTGACCTAGTAGCTCCTGCCCAATGCACCAGACATCCTATCTCCCCATTGCTCTCCCTTCCCCCCCCCCCCCCCCCCCCCCCCCCCCCCCCCCAAGGCAGAAAAGTCCATCCCAACCGGAAACCGGCAGACCAAAAAAACCTAGCGCCCAGCTGAGGCGGGCACAAGCAAATCAAATGAAATAGAACAAGGCCCCAAAGTAATATCTAAAACAGAGGGGCGGGGCTAATGGACAGAGGAAGGGTAGAAGAACTATTCCTATCTAAATAGATGACAATCACATTTTGTAAAATAAGTATTCAAATAAAATATCTGAAGTTAACAAATTGCGGGCATGGGGGCTAAGGAATTGGGGTTATGGGGTGTTAGTTCAAATGTTGTACTGTTATAAATTGTACCGATCCACATAGCTTTATTTATTGTGTAATGTATAAAATGAAAAACTTCAGTAAAAACATTTCCGAAGAAAGGAAAAGAAAAGATCCTGAATAGGTATAATATATTGGCATGAACAAAAGACGGGGATCAGAGGATTGGCATCAATGCATCATTTTCTGGTTGACAAGGTAAAATGTGTGGCGTGCCACAGGAATCAGTACTTCGGCCTCAACGTTTCATAATTTGAATAAATTATTTGGATGAAGGGCCGAGGGTATGGTGGCTAAGTCTGCTGATGACACAAAAATAGTTAGGAGAGTGAGTTTTAAAGAGGACATAGCAGACCACAAAGGCATTTAGGGAGGTTAACAAAGACGAGGCAATTAGAGTGCTATGTGAGAAAACATGTAACTGCCCATTTTGACAGGAAGAATGAAAAAGAAGCAAATTACTTAAATGTTAGGCGATTCTTTGAGATGCAGAGGAATGTGAATGACTTGGTCCATGAATCACAAACGCTTAGCATGCAAGTATTGCAAATAATTCAGAAAGCTAACAGAATGAAGTGGTAAATTGCAAGGGAAATTGATTATAAACCAAAGCAGTCATACAGGAAATTTGTGAGACTGCATCTGGAGAACTATGTGCAGAATTGGTCCCCTTGTTTAAGGAAGGATGTAAATGCATTGGAAGCAGTTCAGGGAAGACTTTCTGGACAAATATCTGGAACGGTCATTTTGCCTTCTGAGGAAAGTTGGACAGGCTCGGCTTTTATCTGTTAAAACTAATCTTAAAATACTACGGGATTAACTGGTTTCCTATCCAGGGAGCCAACATGGACTTGATGGGGATCGTGTATATAAATGCTCCCAGGCTCTACGAGTGTTATTTTTGAAATATTCATAAATACAGATTTCTGTGGGGGTATATTGTGACAAAGTGTAAACAAAATATTAATTAAATTAAGGTGCTACAATAAAATGTGTCCATTGATTTGTGTCTAAAGTTAACTGAAGAAAACAATAGTAAATGAGAGATCAAAAGTTCAGTTTCATCGTATCTTATTAGTTTTTTTAAGACAACTCAGGCGATACACAATGTTTCATGAATGGCTAAATAGTTAAATGTCCTCAGAATTTACATATTCACATAGGCAGAGAGTAAGCGATTAATATTTTGGCAGTTTTCGAGAGCAAATGATTTTTCAAGCCTGTATTCATGATTTATTTCACTACTTTTGCATTTTCAGCCAACCTGTTGACCATTGTGATCCTCTCCCGGGGAAAATGTGGCCTCTCCAAATGCATTACCATTTACCTAGTGTCCATGGCAGCAGCAGATCTACTGGTCCTGATATTTGACGTGATCGTGTATGAGATGAATGAAATCTATTTTCCAGATTCCTTCCTGGACTTCACTCCTGTCTGCAGTTTGAATTTCTTCTTAGTTTTTGCTTCCATTGAATGTTCCGTCTGGTTAACTGTTGCTTTCACGTTTGATCGATTTGTTGCCATATGTTGCCAAAAAATATCGACACAATATTGCACTGCCAAAACTGCGGGAGTCGTTGTAGCGACAATATGGGGGTTCAGTATTCTGGAAAACATCCCGATTTACTTTACCTTTAAACCTCGCATAATAATCAACAATATATTATGGTTCTGCGATATAAAATTTAGCCTATATACTGAACCTATATGGGTTACATTCTTATGGGTGGACATAGCTTTAATGCCATTTATTCCCTTTGTCTTGATTCTAATATTCAATGGCCTGACCATCAGGCATATTGTACTGACGAGCAGGATCAGGAAAGGTCTCCGGAACAGTGACAGTGATCCAGAAATGGAAAACCGAAGGAAGTCCATCGTTTTACTGTTGGCCATATCTGGCAGCTTTATAATGTTATGGCTGGTAACTTTTATTCATTATATATTAGTACAGATTATGGAAATCCAATACCTGCATGGAGACTATAACAATCCTTTCACCATAATGGAGCAAACAGGATATATGCTGCAGCATCTGAGTTCCTGTTCAAACACCATCATTTACGCAGTGTCCCAGACTAAATTCAGAGAGGAGTTAAAGAACCTGTTTAATTATCCAGTGACTCTAATTATTAAGTTAGGGAAATTATGTTAAGCGGTGAGTATAACAATAATTGCTCAATTAAAGAGAGACTCACTTCCATTGTAATTTTGAAAAATAGATAAAAACATGAAGTGGAAGGTGGGGTGGGGTGTGTCATTAGCGACTGATCTGCCAGCCCTGGTCGAGTAGAACATCCGTGTCTGGAACAGGCAAAGTCAATGCAAGCTGAAGTTTACAACTATGCCCCACTTCGATGTTTCACCTTCTCACTAAGATGTTCCCTTCAAACCTTTGCAGCTTCCGGCATTTTAACTTTTACACTTGGCTTCTTGGAGTTGCCAGAAGTTATGCTACACATTTTGTACAAATTACGACTGCGATCGTAGGGTTAGCAGCATCTTTCCCTCTCAGTTACCAGGGTGAATTAGTCTCCAGGTATTGCGGATGAAGCTGACGAACTCTGAGGATGTGGGAAGGATCATGCTCCATTGTAAATTCAGTGATTGAAGAGAATTTTGATATCCACTGTTTTAACACGCAAGAGCTGACTGTGCACATCAGGCCCATGTTCAAGCTTCTGCGAATTAGGAAATCAATATTCACGACTCATATCTTAATTGCCAGAAATGCATTGGTTCCGCAATGTCGTTGTACAATATGTAATATGTTGTGTCATCTGACATACAATTTATGCAACTGTATATCAGAATTAGCAAGTGTCTTTGAAATTAAACAATGGAACAATCTGTTAATAAACCCATTGAAGCATAAAGCATGCGTAATGTATTCGATTTGCTCAAAAAACGATTGATTTTCTATTTTCGATGCGTCTTTGGTTCCAGTTCAAGTCTGGCGTTTAACCCTCTTGCAGGTATGTCTTAAACGATATTGTAATCTAGGGGGTGAAAAATAAGTGTTAGATAACCCAGTGGAAGTAGCGCAGAGCAGTGTGGTGAATGAAGTCACTTGGTCATTTCCATTTCTTGATCTTTCCACTACAAGTAGCTCCTTGGTCAACTGCACCAGTTCAACTACAAATAGCCGATTCCCACTTTATCTGTCAATTCGGCTGCAGTAAATTGGATAATTTAATTTCTAATTTGCATTCAGTGACCATGTGCCGATCGCCATCTCTGATGGAATGACTGGCAATCTTTAACTCACAGCTTCTGCTGAAACGTGATGAATTAGCCTGTCCTGACCTTCACGAATACTTCCCTACAACCTGTCACCTTCTGCCAGTTCGCGCCCGCATTCTAACAAGGGCTTCTAGTCATTGCAAACATTGCAGTGGCATTGATTTTTTTTTTAAATATGAGCGAGAAGAGGATCCAGCCTTACTCCTACTGAGCCATGACATAGAGGGAATGTCTGGGTGCGGTGGTTGACTGCTAGATTGGTTGGCAGGGAGCTGATATTTGATGTGGAGCTTGGGGCTTGAGGGGAACAACTGACTGAGATGCAGTTCCTGATAACCAGTCAGTGATTACTGTGGCCTGATGAGACATGTGGAAAGTCATATCTCCAAGTGTCTGAGGAATTCAATCGGTGATGCACCATTGATAGAACCAGAAGTGCACCACATCCACACCCCTTGCTTTTTTCGCCTTCCCAATCTGATTACATTTGAAATGTAAAGTGCAAGGGGCGTGAGCGGGAGACACAGTAGCACAGTGGTTAGCACAGTTGCTCCACAGCTCCAGGGTCCCACGTTCGATTCCCGGCTTGGGTCACTGTCTGCACATTCTTCTCGTGCCTGTGTGGGTTTCCCCAGGGTGCTCCGGTTTCCTCCCACAGTCCAAAGATGTGCAGATTAGATGAATTGGCCATGCTAAATTGTCCTTAGTGTCCCAAAAAAGAGGTTAGGTTGGATTACGGCTATGGGCTTAAGTGAGGAGCTATTTCCAAGGGCCGTGCAGATTCGGTGGGCCGATTGGCCTCCTTCTGCACTGTACATTCTATGATTCTGCAGAGAGGGAGTTTTGAAAGCCGTCATCAGTTGACAATACTATCCCTTCAACTGGGATAGAAAAGAGCCTCCGTGGAGGAGGTCCTGCATCAGAGCCAAAATAAATCTTACTCTCCAAGTACATTGTCATTTAACAAAAAACCTATTAAAGGTAGCACGGGTGATCTGCACATTTAAAATGCACTTGTAAATACTTCATATTGCACTGGCTTCACCATTCATGTGTTATTTAATGAGAGGAATTTAATGCGCTACTTAATGAGAGGAACCTCGTCAAAGACCTAAATGTGTGTCTCATGGATAGCATGCGTTCATGATGGGTACAGGGAAGTTGACGACATTGCCTCGATTCTGAAAGAAACCATGTTGTATATAGAAGATAGAAAAATACAGCACAGAACAGGTCCTTCGGCACATGATGTTGTGCCGAAATTTTATCCTAGATTAAGAACAAATTAATCTACACTCTATCATTCTACCATAATCCTTGTACCTATCCAATAGCTGCTTGAAGGTCCCTAATGTTTCCGACTCAACTACTTCCACAGGCAGTGCATTCCATGCTCTCTGGGAAAAGAACCTACCTCTGACATTCCCCCTATATCTTCCACCATTCACCTTAAATTTATGCCCCCTTGTAATGGTTTGTTCCACCCGGTGAAAAAGTCTCTGACTGTCTACTCTATCTGTTCCTCTAATCATCTTATAAACCTCTATCAAGTCGCCCCTCATCCTTCTCCGTTCTAAAGAGAAAGGGCCTAGCACCCTCAACCTTTCCTTGTAAGACCTACTCTCCATTCCAGGCAACATCCTGGTAAATTTCCTTTGCACCTTTTCCAAAGCTTCCACATCCTTCCTAAAATGAGGTGACCAGAACTGCACAGAGTACTCCAAAAGTGGCCTTACCAAGGTTTTGTACAGCTGCATCATCACCTCACGGCTCTTAAATTCAATCCCTCTGCTAATGAACGCTAGCATACCATAGGCCTTCTTCACAGCTCTATCCACTTGAGTGGCAACTTTCAAAGATCTATGAACATGGACCCCAAGATCTCTCTGCTCCTCCATATTGCAAAGAACCCTACCATTAATCCTGTATTACGCATTCATATTTGTCCTTCCAAAATGGACAATCTCACACTTTTCAGGGTTAAACTCCACCTGCCACTTCTCAGCCCAGCTCTGCATCCTATCTATGTCTCTTTCCAGCTGACAACAGCCCTCCTCACTATCCACAACTCCACTAATCTTCGTATCATCTGCAAATTTACTGACCCACCCTTCAACTCCCTCATCCAAGTCGTTAATGAAAATCACAAACAGCAGAGGACCCAGAACTGATCCCTCCGGTACGCCACTGGTAACTAGGCTCCAGGCTGAATATTTGCCATCCACCACCACGCTCTGACTTTTATCGGTTAGCCAGTTTGTTATCCAACTGGCCAAATTTCCCACAATCTCATGCCTCCTTACTTTCTGCATAATGTACCATGACAAACCTTATCAAATGCCTTACTAAAATCCATGTACACTACATCCACTGCTTTACCTTCAAGCACATGCTTGGTCACCTCCTCAAAGAATTCAATAAGACTTGTGAGGCAAGATCCACCCTTCACAAATCCATGCTGACTATCCTTAATCAAGCAGTGTCTTTCCAGGTGCTCAGAAATCCTATCCCTCAGAACCCTTTCCATTACTTTGCCGACCACCGAAGTAAGACTAACTGGCCTGTAATTCCCAGGGTTCTCCCTATTCCCTTTTTTGAACAGGGGCATGACATTCGCCACTCTCCAATCCCCTGGTACCACCCTTGTTGACAGTGAGGGCGAAAAGATCATTGCCAACGGCTCAGCAATTTCATCTCTTGCTTCCCATAGAATCCTTGGATATATCCCATCAGGCCCACGGGGCCTTGTCTATCCTCATTTTTCAAAATGACCAACACATCTTCCTTCCTAACAAGCATCTCCTCGAGCTTACCAGACTGTTTCACACTGTCCTCTCCAACAATATGGGCCCTCTCATTCATAAATACTGCAGAAAAGTACTCGTTCAAGACCTCTCCTATCTATTCTGACTCAATACACAATCTCCCGCTACTGTCCATGATCGGACCTACCCTCGCTCTAGTCATTCTCATATTTCTCATGTATGTGTAAAAGGCCTTGGAGTTTTCCTTGATTGTACCCACCAAAGATTTTTCAAAAGAACATAAGAACTAGGAGCAGGAGTAGGCCATCTGGCCCCTCGAGACTGCTCCGCCATTCAATGGGATCATGGCTGATCATTTGTGGACTCAGTTCCACTTTCCGGCCCGAACACCATAACCCTTAATCCCTTTATTCTTCAAAAAACTATCTATCTTTACCTTAAAAACATTTAATGAAGGAGCCTCAACTGCTTCACTGGGCAAAGAATTTCATAGATTCACAACCTTTTGGGTGAAGAAGTTCCTCTTAAACTCAGTCCTAAATCTACTTCCCCTTATTTTGAGGCTATGCCCCTAGTTCTGCTTTCACCCACCAGTGGAAACAACCTGCCCGCATCTATCTTATCTATTCCCTTCAAAATTTTATATGTTTCTGTAAGATCCCTCCTCGTCCTAAATTCCAACGAGTACAGTCCCAGTCTACTCAACCTCTCCTCGTAATCCAACCCCTTCAGCTCTGGGATTAACCTCGTGAATCTCCTCTGCACACCCTCCAGTGCCAGTATGTCCTTTCTCAGGTAAGGAGACCAAAACTGAACACAATACTCCAGATGTGGTCTCACTAACTCCTTATACAATTGCAGCATAACCTCACTAGTCTTAAACTCCATCCCTCTGGCAATGAAGGACAAAATTCTATTTGCCTTCTTAATCACCTGTTGCACCTGTAAACCAACTTTTTGCGACTCGTGCACTAGCACATCCAGGTCTCTCTGCGCAGCAGCATGTCTTAATATTTTGCCATTTAAATAATAATCCCTTTTGCTGTTATTCCTACCAAAATGGATAACCTGACATTTGTCAACATTGTATTCTATCTGCCAGACCCTAGCCCATTCATTTAACCTATCCAAATCCCTCTGCAGACTTCTGGTATCCTCTGCACTTTTTGCTTTACCACTCATCTTAGTGTCATCTGCAAACTTGGACACATTGCCCTTGGTCCCCAACTCCAAATCAGGGGCGGGATTCTCCGACCCCACGCAGGGTCGGAGAATCGGCGGGCAGCGGCGTTATTTCCGCTCCCGCAGGGTTTTTAAATCTCCCACCGGCCAAAAACCGGCGCTGTGCAAATCCCGCCGGCAGCCTCTGAAAACAGTTGGCGCCGGCGGGATTTAATTTTTTTTTTTTTAGTGTCCACAAATCTCCGGCCCGGATGGGCTGAAGTCCCGCCGACGTAGCCACGGGTCACGTCGGCGAAAATCACAGTTGCTTTAAAACGTCGTCAACCATTAATGATGGTTGATGCCGTTCAGTGTCGGGGGGGGTGGGTTGCGGCATCGGGGGGGGTGGGTTGCGGCATCGGGGGTGGGTGGGTTGCGGCATCGGGGGGGGTGGGTTGCGGCATCGGGGGGGTGGGTTGCGGCATCGGGGGGGGTTGCGGCATTGGGGGGGGCTGGGTTGCGGCATCGGGGGGGGTGGGTTGCGGCATCGGGGGGGGTTGCGGCATGGGGGGGTGGGTTGCGGCATGGGGGGGGTGTTGCGGCATCGGGGGGGTGGGTTGCGGCATGGGGGGGTGGGTTGCGACATCGGGGGGGTGGGTTGCGGCATGGGGGGGTGGGTTGCGGCATCGGGGGGGTGGGTTGCGGCTTCGGGGGGGTGGGTTGCGGCATGGGGGGGTGGGTTGCGGCATCGGGGGGGGTTTGGGGGCAGCGGCGTGCAGAGAGGGGGGGCGACGGATGCCCGGGGCCAACGCACCGTCGCCCCCCCCCTCTGTACGCCGCTACCCCCTACCCCAACCACCCCCCCTCACCACCCCTACCCCCCTCCCCACCACCCCTACCCCCCTCCAACGCCGCCCCCCCATCTCTCGCAACGCCGCAACCCCCCACCCGCAACGCCGCAACCCCCCACCCGCAATGACGCAACCCCCCACCCTCAACGCCGCAACCCCCCCTCATCGCAGGGTCCCCCCCCTCAACGACGGTACCCACACACCCCCCCCCCCTCTCTCCTCCTCCCCCCCTTCCTTCCTCCCCCCCCCTTCCTCCTCCCCCCTTCCTTCCTCCTCCCCCCTTCCTTCCTCCGTTATTGGGGGGGGTGCGGCGTTAGTGGGGGGGGTGCGGCGTTAGTGGGGGGGGTGCGGCGTTGGAGTGGGGTAGGGGTGGTGAAGGGGGTAGGGGTGGTGAGGGGAGGGGGTTGGGGTAGGGGCAGCGGCGTGCAGAGGGGGGGCGACGGTGCGTTGGCCCCGGGCATCCATCGCCCCCCCTCTCTGCACGCCGCTGCCCCCAACCCCCCCTTCACCACCCCTACCCCCCTCCAACGCCGCACCCCCCGACCCCCCACTAACGCCGCACCCCCCCCCCCACTAATGAGGAAGAAGGGGGGGAGGAGGAAGGAAGGGGGGAGGAGGAAGGAGGGGGGTGTGGGTATCGGCCTTCAGAGGGAGGGGGACGGGGTGTGGGTACCGGCGTTGAGGGGGGGGGGAGACCCGGCGTTGAGAGGGGGGGGGGGTTGTGGCGTTGCGAGAGATGGGGGGGGTGGCGTTGGAGGGGGGTAGGGGTGGAGGGGGGTAGGGGTGGAGGGGGGTAGGGGTGGTGAGGGGGAGGGAGGTAGGGGTGGTGAGGGGGGGGTGGTTGGGGTAGGGGGTAGCGGCGTACAGAGGGGGGGGGCGACCGTGCGTTGGCCCCGGGCATCCGTCGCCCCCCCTCTCTGCACGCCGCTGCCCCCAAACCCCCCCCCCCGATGCCGCAACCCCCCCCCCGATGCCACAACCCCCTCCCCGATGCCGCAACCCCCCCCCCCCGATGCCGCAACCCCCCCCCCGATGCCGGGTCTGTCTCTCTCCTCCCCCCCCCCCCAAATGCCGGGTCTGTCTCTCTCCTCCTCCCCCCCCCAAATGCCGGGTTTGTCTCTCTCCTCCCCCCCCCCCCAAATGCCGGGTCTGTCTCTCTCCTCCTCCCCCCCCAAATGCCGGGTCTGTCTCTCTCCTCCCCCCCCCCCCCAAATGCCGGGTCTGTCTCTCTCCTCCCCCCCCCAAATGCCGGGTCTGTCTCTCTCCTCCTCCCACCCCCCCAAATGCCGGGTCTGTCTCTCTCCTCCTCCCTCCCCCAAATGCCGGGTCTGTCTCTCTCCTCCTCCCTCCCCCCCAAATGCCGGGTCTGTCTCTCTCCTCCCCCCCCCCAAATGCCGGGTCTGTCTCTCTCCTCCCCCCCCAAATGCCGGGTCTGTCTCTCTCCTCCTCCCCCCCCCCCCCCCAAAATGCCGGTCTGTCTCTCTCCTCCCCCCCCCCCCACCCCCATGCCGGGTCGCTCTTCTCCCCCCCCCCCCCCATGCCGGGTCGCTCTTCTCCCCCCCCAATGCTGGGTCGCTCTTCTCCCCCACCCCCATGCCGGGTCGCTCTTCTGCTCCCCCCCCCCCATGCCGGGTCGCTCTTCTCCCCCCCCCCCATGCCGGGTCGCTCTTCTCCCCCCCCACCCAATGCCGGGTCGCTCTTCTCCTCCCCCCCCCCCCATGCCGGTTCACTCTTCACCCCCCCCCCCCCATGCCGGGTCGCTCTTCTCCTCCCCCCCCCATGCCGGGTCGCTCTTCTCCTCTCCCCCCCCATGCCGGGTCGCTCTTCTCCTCCCCCCCCCCCCCACATGCCGGGTCGCTCTTCTCCTCCCCCCCCCCATGCCGGGTCGCTCTTCTCCTGTCCCCCCCCCCCCCATGCCGGGTCGCTCTTCTCCTCCCCCCCCCCAATCATGCCGGGTCGCTCTTCTCCCCCCACCCCACTGGGTCTCTCTCTCTGCCCACCACACAAACGCCGGGACTCGCCACTTCCGCAGCTGGAGAAACTGACGCCTATCGTGTCAGTCCGCTGCTGGCCCTTCCGGGAACGGAGATTGCCAGCTTAAAAGAAGGCCCAGACGCCGGAGTCATGCACACCGCTTTTTCCCGCCGGAAATGGGCGTCACGTCGGTCCGCGGAGATTTTCGCCCCTGGTGTGTAAATTGTGAACAATTGTGGGCCCAACACTGATCCCTGAGGGACACAACTAGCTACTGATTGCCAACCAGAGAAACATCCATTAATCCCCACTCTTTGCTTTCTATTAATTAACCAATCCTCTATCCATGCTACTACTTTACCCTTAATGCCATGAATCTTTATCTTATGCAGCAACCTTTTGTGTGACACCTTGTCAAAGGCTTTCTGGAAATCCAGATATACCACATCCATTGGCTCCCCGTTATCTACCGCACTGGTAATGTCCTCAAAAAATTCCACTAAATTAGTTAGGCATGACCTGCCCCTTATGAACCCATGATGCGTCTGCCCAATGGGACAATTTCCATCCAGATGCCTCGCTATTTGTTCCTTTATGGTAGATTCCAGCATCTTCCCTACTACCGAAGTTAAGCTCACTGGCCTATAATTACCCGCTTTCTGCCTACCTCCTTTTTAAAACAGTGGTATCACGTTTGCTAATTTCCAATCCACCGGGACCACCCCAGAGTCTAGTGAATTTTCGTAAATTATCACTAGCGCATTTGCAATTTCCCTAGCCATCTCTTTTAGCACTCTGGGATGCATTCCATCAGGGCCAGGAGACTTGTCTATCTTTAGCCCCATTAGCTTGCCCATCACTACCTCCTTAGTGATAAAAATCATCTCAAGGTCCTCACCTGTCATAGCCTCATTTCTATCAGTCACTGGTATGTTATTTGTGTCTTCCACTGTGAAGACTGACCCAAAAAACCTGCTCAGTTCCTCAGCTATTTCCTCATCTCCCATTATTAAGTCTCCCTTCTCATCCTCTAAAGGACCAATATTTACCTTAGCCACTCTTTTTTGTTTATATATTTGTAGAAACTTTTACTATCTGTTTTTATATTCTGAGCAAGTTTACTCTCATAATCTATTTTACTCTTCTATATAACTTTTTTAGTAGCTTTCTGCTGCCCCCTAAAGATTTCCCAGTCCTCTAGTCTCCCACTAATCATTGCCACTTTGTATTCTTTTTCCTTCAATTTGATACACTCCCTTATTTGTTTTTTTATCCATGGTTAATTTTCTCTCTTTCTACTGTCCTTCCTTGTTGTTGGTATAAACCTTTGCTCAGCACTGTGAAAAATCGCTTGCAAGGTTCTCCACTGTTCCTCAACTGTTTCACCATAAAGTATTTGCTCCCAGTCTACCTTAGCTAGTTCTTCTCTCATCCCTTTGTAATCTCCTTTGTTTAAGCACAAAACACTAGTGTTTGATTTTACCTTCTCACCCTCCATCTCTATTTTAAATTCCACCATATTGTGATCGCTCCTTCCGAGAGGGTCCCTAACTATGAGATTATTAATTAATCCTGTCTCATTACACAGGACCAGATCTAGGACCGCTTGTTCCCTCGTAGGTTCCATTACATACTGTTCTAGGAAACTATTGCGGATACATTCTATAAACTCCTCCTCAAGGCTGCCTTGACCAACCTGGTTAAACCAATCAACATGTAGATTAAAATCCCCCATGATAACTGCTGTACCACTTCTACATGCATCAGTTATTTATTTGTTTATTGCCTGCCCCACCATAATGTTACTATTTGGTTGCCTATAGACTGCTCATATCAGTGACTTTTTTGCCATGCTATTCATGATTTCCACCCAAATGGATTAAATCTCATCCTCCATCGCGCCGATGTCATCCCTTACTATTGCCCGGATGTCATCCTTAAATAACAGAGCTACACCACCTCCCTTACCATCCACTCTGTCCTTCCGAATAGTTTGATACCCTCAGATATTTAACTCCCAGTCCTGACCATCCTTTAACCATGTTTCAGTAATGGCCACTAAGTCATAGTCATTCACGATGATTTGCACCATCAACTCATTTACCTTATTCCGAATTCTACGAGCATTCAGGTAAAGTACACTTATGTTGGCTTTTATACCTTTGTTTTGAATC
This sequence comes from Scyliorhinus canicula, assembly GCF_902713615.1. NCBI lineage: Eukaryota > Metazoa > Chordata > Chondrichthyes > Carcharhiniformes > Scyliorhinidae > Scyliorhinus > Scyliorhinus canicula. The sequence goes on from NC_052158.1 coordinate 38,362,946, forward strand.
TTAACACCTCGATCAGTAACCTTTCCTAAGTTATATTTCCTCTTCACGTTTCTCCTAATTTTCCTTGCATTTGAACCCATATCTTCATGTAACAACCTCCCGTGTCGCTTACAATTTATGTTTTTAGTTCCAGTTTTATTCCTTTTCGTATTACTGGGCCTAATTCACTGAGCGCCCCTCAGTCACTGTACCTTGCACTGTCGCTTTTTTGATTTTTGACTATGTCTTCTCTGCCTTAAACTTTCCCCCTTACTGCCTTTTGTTTCTGTCCCTGTTTTACTACCTTCCGACTTCCTGCATTGGTTCCCATCCCCCTGCCACATTAGTTTAAACCCTCCCCAACAGCTCTAGCAAACACCCCCCCCCCCCCCCCCCCCAGGACATTGGTTCCAGTCCTTCCCACGTGCAGACCGTCCGGTTTGTACTGGGCACATCTCCCCCAGAACCGGTTCCAATGCCCCAGGATTTGAAGCCCTCTCTCTTGCACCATCTCTCGAGCCACGCATTCATCCTATCTATTCTGGCATTCCTACTCTGACTAACTTGTGGCACTGGTAGTAATCCTGAGATTACTACCTTCTTTGAGGTCCTACTTTTTAGTTCAACTCCTAACCCTAAATTTAGCTTGTAGGACCTCGTCCCATTTTTTAACCTATATCATTGGTGCCTATGTGCACCACAACATCTGCCTGTTCACCTCCCACCCCCAGAATGTCCTGCAGCCACTCCGAGACATCCTTGACCCTTGCACCTGGGAGGCAACATACCATCCTGGAGTCTCGATTGCATCCGCAGAACCGCCTTTCTATTCCCCTTATGATTGAGTCCCCTATCACAATAGCCCGGCCATTCTTCTTCCTGCCCTGCTGCGCAGCAGAGCCAGCCATGGTTACACGAACCTGGCTGCTGCTGCCTTCCCCTGGTGAGTCATCTCCCTCAACAGTATCCAAAGCGGTGTATCTGTTTTGCAGGGAGATGACGGCAAGGGACACCTGCAATGCCTTCCTACTCTTGCTCTGTCTTTTGGTCACCAATTTTCTATCTACCTCAGTAACCTTCACCTGCGGTGTGACCAACTCGCTAAACGTTCTATCCACGACATCCCCAGCATCGCGGATGCTCCAAAGTGAGTCCATTTGCAGCTCCAGAGCCATCAGGCAGTCTAACAGGAGCTGCAACTGGACACACTTCTTGCACGTGAAGGAGCCAGGGACAGCGGACATGTCCCTGAGCTCCCACATCCCACACGAGGAGCATGACATGGGTCTGGGATCTTCTGCCATGTCTTAAACCTTAGGTTAACTTATACAACTACAATTCCAAAAAAAAACAAAAGAAAAAATAAATAAATAAATCAGACAATGAAAAGAAAAACTACTTACCAGTCACTGACCAGGGTTAAAAAGCACCTCCTCCCTCCAAGCTTCGAATTCCCACCTAGCTTCAAATTCCCAAACTCACTCTTTGCTGTGTCTCACTCTGGCTGTGTTTTCTCTTCATGCCCTCTCCTAGCTCTCCTAATCCCTTTCTTCAGTTCCCTCCTGGCTATCTTGTATTCCTCCAGCGCCCTGTCTGAACCTTGTTTCCTCAGCCTTACATGTCTCCCTCTTAACAGGACATTCAACCTTTCTTGTCAACCATGGTTCCCTCACTCGACCATCTCTTCCCTGCCTGACAGGGACATACATATCAAAGACACGTAGTATCTGTTCCTTGAACACGTTCCACATTTCAATTGTGTCCTTCCCTGACAGCCCATGTTCCCAACTTATGCACTTCAATTCTTGTCTGACAGCATCGTATTTACCCTTCCCCCAATTGTAAACCTCGCCCAGTTGCACACACCTATCCCTCTCCATTACTAAAGTGAAAGTCACAGAATTGTGGTCACTATCTCCAAAACGCCCCCCCACTAACAAATCTATCACTTGCCCTGGTTCATTACCAAGTACCAAATCCAATATGGCCTCCCCTCTGGTCGGACAATCTACATACTGTGTTAGAAAAGCTTCCTGGACACACTGCACAAACATCACCCCATCCAAACTATTTGATCTAAAGAATTTCCACTCAATATTTGGGAAGTTGAAGTCACCCATGACTACTACCCTGTGACTTCTGCACCTTTCCAAAATCTGTTTCCCAATCTGTTCCTCCACATCGCTGCTGCTATTGGGGGGCCTATAGAAAACTCCCAACAAGGTGACTGCTCCTTTCCTCTTTCTGACTTCAACCCATACTATCTCAGTAGGCAGATCCTTCTCTAACTGCCTTTCTGCAGCTGTTATACTATCTCTAATTAACAATGCACCACCCCACCTGCCTAATCTTATTGAAACATCTACAACCAGGAACCTCCAACAACCATTTCTGCCCCTCTTCTATCCAAGTTTCCGTGATGGCCACCACATCGTAGTCCCAAGTACCGATCCATGCCTTAAGTTCACCCACCTTATTCCTGATGCTTCTTGTGTTTAAGTATATACACTTCAACCCATTTCCGTGCTTGCAAGCACTCTCCTTTGGCAGTGTTACCTTCCCCACTGCCTCACTACACGCTTTGACGTCCTGAACATCGGCTACTTTAGTTGCTGGACTACAAATCCGGTTCCCATTCCCCTGCCAAATTAGTTTAAACACTCCGAAGACTACTAGAAAACCTCTCTCCCAGGATATTAGTGCCCCTCTGGTTCGGATGCAACCCATCCTGCATGTACAGGTCCTACCTTCCCCAGAATGTACTCCAATAATCCAAATACCTGGAGTCCTCCCTCTACACCATTCCTGCAGCCACATGTTCAACTGCACTCTCTCCCTATTCCTAGCCTCGCTACCTCGTGGCACCGGCAACAAACCAGAGATGTCAACTCTGTCCTGGCTTTTAACTTCCAGCCTAACTCCCGAAACTAGTTTATTACATCCACACCCCTTTTCCTAACTATGTTGTTGGTACCAATGTGCACCACGAGTTCTGGCTATTCACCCTCCCCCTTAAGGATCCTGAATACACAATCTGAGACATCCCTGGCCCTGGCATCCGGGAGGCAACATACCTTCCGAGAGTCTCACTCGCGGCCACAGAATCTCCTATCAATTCTCCTAACCATTGAGTTTCCTATCACTATTACTTTTCTATTCTCCCCCCCCCCCCCTTCCCCTCTAAGCCCCAGAGCCAGACTCAGTGCCAGGGACTTGGCCATGAGGGCCTTCCCCCGGTAGATCAGCCCTCCCAACAGCATCCAAAATGGTTTACTTGTTTTGAAGAGGAACGAGGGATCCCTGCACTGTCTGCCCATTTGTTTTCTTTCCGCTGACTGCAACCCAGCTACTCTTGTCCTGTACCTAGGGTGTGGCTACCTCCCTGTAACTCTTCTCTATTACCCCCTCTGCCTCCCGGATGATCTGAAGTTGCTCCAGTTCCAGTTCCCTAATACGGTCTCTGAGGAGCTGGAGTTGGGTGCACTTCCCACAGGTATAGTCAGCGGGGACACCGGTGGTATCCCTCACCACCCACATCCTAAAGGAGGAGCATGCAACTGCCCTAGCCTGCATCCCCTCTTACCTTACAGAATATAGCTGCACTATGGACCAACTGGAACTCCGCCTTCTGACTTTGCTCCCAGTCAGCTGCAGTCTCTGTAAACTCCGGGCTCCCTTCTCGCTCTTTTGAGACAAAATGAGAGGACGACCTTACGCCGTCCTCACCTAACTCTCTCAGTCACCACTCTCACTATAGCACTCAAATGCACCCAAATTCAGCACTCCCTCAGTTACCAAACTCTCACTATAGCACTCAAATACACCCAAATTCAGGACTCAGTGCAAACAAAGTCAACACTGTAACTACCTCAGATTTATACTGTGACTCGAGCCTCTGAAAACTGGCCTAATCCAATTAACTAATTGACAAGCTCCAGCTGCAAGTAGCTACAAGTAGAACCTTTGTTTAAAGCTGATTGAAAATTAACCTTCTTCTCAACCAAACAGCAACTTTAAAGTTAATTAACGAAATAAAAGACTAGAATTTTGATAAAAATTAAAAATAAACCCTTAATATCCCTCAGTCACCAAACTTTCACTATAGTACTCAAATGTACCCAAATTCAGCACTCATTGTGTTTTTGTTCATTAACTATTGAGTGTTCATGTTTGTGTCCAGTGAAGTATTCGTGACTCATGGGACATGACTAAACTCACAGGTTCAGCTGACCCACCCTTCTATACAGTGTGAGGACTTTGCCTGAGATCTCTCTCATTGGGGATCACGGAGATGTAGGTGGATTCACTAGCCTGTGATGACTCTGCCAGCCACCACCCTGATATAGACCCACATTTGTGAACATCCTGACACCCTATCCTTAGTCCCCGCAATGCTTCACTTCATTGTCCCCACAACAATCCGAGTATCAAGTCCTTCCCTCTTCCCTTGTCCATGCCATCAACCCCATCATCTTGCATCCCTTGGAACAGTTTTCCACTCCGCCATTCACCCGAGCCCCTATCAACCAGCACCCTAACTCATCCTTTCCAATTACATATCTCCATGAACGCTGCAGTTTTACTGATCCTCTCCATGAAAGCTGCAGGTTTACTGCTCCTCTCCATGAAAGCTGGTTTTACTGCTCCTCTCCATTAAAGATGCAGTTTTACTGCTCCCCTCCACACAGTTCAACGAGGAAATCTGCTGACCTCAGACACAATGGCATACATTTGAAGATCACTTGTGTCACCTTTGTTTTATGTCAATAGAAATGGAGTTGGACAGATAAGTTTTGTTTTACTCATGTCAAGGGGCATGCCACATGAAGAGAGGCTGAGCCAGATTCCAAAGGATTCTCATTGGTTCCATATAGGCAGGATGTTTTTTTTTTAAAGCTTCACGCTCATGAATAGTCATGGAATGCAAATCTATTATTAGAGCAAACCCGCCACACGGTGGCATAAGGCCCAACATGTCCGTTTTGACTAAACACCGGCAGCTCACCCCATGGTCAGGAAATTGTAAATCTGCATCCCGCCAAATTCAGTCACCCTATTCCAGCTCTTACAGGATCCATAACATTCGCCTGATGTGTGTCTCCTTCGAATGGATGGATGAAGGTTTCAAGTCCCTGGTAACTAACTATCAGGTTGCCCGGGGAAAATAAGAAAGTGGTCAGAAAAAGCCCGTTCCATGGAATTCACTAATTCTGCTGCTGGTCGAATGGAAGTTTCAGCTCAGTCAGAGACATCTTAGCACCTCACACAGGTTTTCAACTGGCAATGTCCCTTTCGTAGCCCCCATTGTGCGATATTAAAGAAAGTTACTCAAAACGAGCAGCATCACGCAGCAGGGAAATGAAGATTTGATTGGACACGAGTGCATGGCCACAAGGTCGTTCAATAATTTCAAGCTTAATTGAAGCATAATCATTGCGGCTGAGAAATTACTGATTCTAAAATGCTTCGATATTCGAGGCCATCAGGTTAGCCACACCTGTTGACATGGTCCTGGTCCAAGCTCAACATATTGTTAGTATTGGGGCAGAATTGGGCCTGCAACGGCAGAGTTCACGAGACAAATGAAACACCAGCCCAGATTGAGACAGAATTCTGGTAGTATATGGATTTCGAGGCAGAGTTTTCAACACCCCAGTTTGATGTTAGCATCCTTCTAACATAAGACTATAACTATGTAGAGTTGTAAAATCACAGAATGGTTAGAGCGCTGCAGCAGGCGATCAGCTTGTCATGCCATGCTGGCTCTTGTGAGAACAGCTGGGCTATTCATGCTATCCGGCTCTGAATAGTTTTTCTCTGAAGGTGTTTACCTAAATTCGTTTTTGAAAACCACGATTAAATCTGTCTCCACTACATTCTCCACTCCTGCATTCCAAGTCCTAGCCACTTGTGCTGCTGTGTTGCTATTTGATTATTTTTTTAAAAATTGGTGTTTTCTGGTCTTCAACTCTTACACACTGGGGACAGTTTTTCCCGGCCAAACAATCCCAATTCAAACCTTTATTTGAAACATCCACAGTTTTGCCAAGCTAACAATCTTGGAACCGTTCTTGTAAATCGCGATGGAGCTGTGACACCCTTCCTAAGGTGCGGAGACTAGAACTGGATATTCCAGTTGCAGGCAACTGTGTTGCAGGCAACTGTGTTTTTATTAATGTTCGTCATAATTGTTCCAAATATTTTTTCACGTGTTGCACTTGAATTGAGAAGCCATTTAAGATTCAATCACATTGCTGTGGGTCAGGTGTCACGTGCGGGCCAGATTAGATAAAGATGACAGATTTCTAGTGAACCAGATGGGTTTTTATGACAGCCGATTGTTTATGGTCACCATTCACTTGTACTAGACTTTTACTGGATTCATATCGCACCATCGGCCCTGGTGGGATTCAAACCCAGAGTTGAATGACTACCTCACTATGCCACCACCTTGCAGACTTCTTGATTTATACTTTCCTGCCTCGATTTGGAAAGCACAGCATTTTTAAGCTTTTACTTTCTATCTGCCCTGTCAGCTTCAACACCTTTGGCACGTGTTCCAAGGTTCCTGCACCTGCTTCAACATTTAACAAAATAGTTTACATTGCATTTCCAAATCTTTCGACCAACTTCCCGCTTCTCTTCATTAGAATTTCTCCGCCTCTAGTTCACCTATTCCACCAACTTCGCCACGTCCGTTCAAAGTCCATCAGAATGACCATTGCAGTGCGCAATATTTCTGAGTTTTGTGTCAACGGCAAATTCTGAAATAAGAACACACCAGTGACCCCCAGAGAAAGTGGCATGAGCCATTCATCCAGTCTGAACAGACAGGCCAGCTTCTTCCCTCTCCGGTAACTGCCGGTCAGCTAACTCTGCCATCCTGACCTGGTCTGACCTCCATGGGACTCCAGATCCTTATTCATGTGGTTGACTGTTAAATAGCCCAGGACATCACAGTTTAATGGGAATTTGGGATGGGCAATGTGCCGGCTGACATCCTATGAATGTTTCTTTTTAAAACACGACACCACTCACTCTTGCCAACTTTCTGTCCATTGACAGTTGCCCGATTTACTGTTGTGTAACTAATGTCCACATATTTGCCATATCAGGCCTGGCTGCAGACTTGCTGCCAAGTGCACAAAATAAAAAGTTAATGAAATGTGTTAGAGGGCCGGTGGAAAATCGTCCATTTTCCACTGTGACTAAATAGTGAAATTCCCTCATGCGTCCCCCAATCGGCACTATTTACAGATTTCCCGCTCTCGTTTGATTAATGAACTAGATCGACTGAGTCATTAGCTGGCATGTTGCGTTGACAACCAAGATCAATTTCACATCCTGAATCCGTTAATAAAGAATTTAATCGCAAAATCACTGTACAAAGACCACAAAGATTTCAAAATACCCACTTAAACACGGGGCATTCTTCAGCCCCATCAATTCGTACAGCCATGTTTTCTTCAGGTGAGCAAATATTCCTAATCGCATTGACCCCATTCTCATATTCCTTCAACTACTTTTTCCTTCATCATCTGTCCAATCTAATCTTAAATCACAGGATCACAGAACTGTTATGACACAGAAAGAGGTCATTTGGCCCATTGTGTCTGTACCGGCTCTCCGAATGAGCATTATGACTTAGTGTCATTGCCCTGCCTTTTCTCCGTACCTCTGCACATTGTTTCTATTCAAATAATCATCTAATGCCCTATTGAATGCCTTGATTGAACCATTCGCTGTGAAAAAGCTTTTTCTCACATCACATTTTCTGCTTTTGCAAATCAGTTTAAATCTGTGCCCAGTCGTTCTTTATAATTTTAGGAGCGGAAACAGTTTTCCTCTATCTACTCTGTCCAGCCCCCTCATATTTTGAACATCTCTATTAAATCTCCTCTTTGCCTTCTTCTCTCGAAGGAAAATCTTCGCAAAGTCTCCAATCTAAGCTCATAACTGATTTTTTTCATTCCTGGAGCACTTCTTTAAATGTTGGCAGAGGCCCTGGCTGAAGTTCTTTCACTCCTCGTCTCTGTCTAAATAATTTTACCTGTTGTGACTTAAGACAGTGCACACCATTTGGTAGACATTATCTGAGTGAATCCTGTCTGTCACTTTCCTGAAGCTCAATGTGCCCCTGCCATGGGAAGTTCAACACTGCAAACAGTGTTCTTACTGAGCTCATATTAAGCTGACACGCAGGTTCATCATTGCTTCTTGACTTTCATATTCTACATTTCTTTGGATGAAACCCAGGATCCCACCAGGAAACAGTTCCATGATGAAATTGCAGTTCTTACTCAATTTAAGCCATGAGCTAATTGACTGCTATAACTAATATTCACAAATAAAATATAACCATGGGTCCAGGTGAGAAAATATGTTGTGCAGGGTTGCTGTGCAATATTTATTTTTAAATGCCCTCGTCTTACCTCTTTGCCTTCTCCATTTTAGATATATTAGAATAATGATTGCCAATGACACCACTACACCCGCGACAATCAGCCCCACGTGTTCGTCTTTCTTCGTCTTTCCTTCTGCAACATATTGCAAAGAGGGTTTCATTTTAGATTTACAGGTTAGGTGGATTGGCAATGCTAAAATTTGTGTCTTAGTATCCAAAGATATGCAGGTTAATTGGGGTTACAGGAATAGGGTGCAGGAGAGGACCTAGATAGGGTGCTCTTTCAGAGGGTCGGTGCAAATTCGATGGGCCGAATGGCCTCCTTTTGCTCTGTAGATATTCTATGGACATACAGATACGCATTCCTTTATGACACCTAATGCCATACGTTGATACATGGTTTAATGTGAATGGTATTCCATCACTATATGGTGCATTGGGTATTATTGTACCTTATTGTATTTGATGGAAGATCAAATTCAAGAGCGGACTATATGGTCAATGGAAGCGTCCTGGGAAAAATTGATGTACAGAGAGATCTGGGAGTTCAGGTCCATTGTACCCTGAAGGTGGCAACGCAGGTTGATAGGGTGGTCAAGAAGGCATACAGCATGCTTGCCTTCATGGGACGGGGTATTGAGTACAAGAGTCGGCAGGTCATGTTACAGTTGTATCGGACTTTGGTTAGGCCACATTTGGAATACTGTGTGCAGTTCTGGTCGCCACTTTATCAGAAGGATGTGGATGCTTTGGAGAGGGTGCAGAGGAGGTTCACCAGGATGTTGCCTGGTATGGAAGGTGCTAGCTATGAAGAAAGGTTGAGTAGATTAGGATTGTTTTCGTTGGAAAGACGGAGGTTGAGGGGGGACCTGATTGAGGTATACAAAATTATGAGAGGTATGGACAGGGTGGATAGCAACAAGCTTTTTCCAAGAGTGGGGGTGTCAGTTACAAGGGGTCACGATTTCAAGGTGAGAGGGGGAAAGTTTAAGGGAGATGTGCGTGGAAAGTTTTTACACAGAGGGTGGTGGGTGCCTGGAACGCTTTACCAGCGGAGGTGGTAGAGGCGGGCACGATAGCATCATTTAAGAGGCATCTAGACAGGTATATGAACGGGCGGCAACAGAGGGAAGTAGACCTTGGAAAATAGGAGACATGTTTAGATAAAGGATCTGGATCGGCGCAGGCTGGGAGGGCCGAAGGGCCTGTTCCTGTGCTGTAATTTTCTTTGTTCTTTGTTCTTTATTATTGTATTCAGGAAGTAGGATGGAGGGAAGGGAAAACGGGGACATGTGTGGAGAAAAAGGGCCAGCAAAAGAGGAAACAAGTCAGAGAGAGGCAGCAAGATGAGTGGAACATTATAGGAAGGATGCGATTGCACTAGAGAGGGTGCAGAGGAGATTTGCCAGGACGCTGCCTGGGCTGGACGATTTGGGCTATGAGGAAAGATTGGAAAGGCTGGGACTGTTTACCTTCTATCGGCTAAAGTTTAGAGTGAAACTGATAGAGCTGTATGAGATGATGAGGGACATAGATGTGATGGGCAGTAAAGACACTTAGTCCGGGCAGCACGGTGGCACAGTGGTTAGCATTGCTGCCTACGGCGCTGAGGACCCGGGTTCGAATCCCGGCCCTGGGTCACTGTCTGTGTGGAGTTTGCACATTCTCCCCGTGCCTGCGTGGGTTTCACCCCCACAACCCAAAAAGATGTGCAGGTTAGGTGGATTGGCCACGCTAAATTGCCCCTTAATTGGAAAAAAATAATTGGGTACGCTAAATTTATAAAAAAAAAAAGACACTTAGTCCAATAATAGAGGGGCCAGTAACCAGGGGTTTAGATTTAAGGTAAGCGGTAGAAGGCTGACTTCAGGTGGCAGCCACGGAGTGAGTTGTCTCACAATTGATGGCTCCTTTTCGAGGTGGAATTGTTTGGTCCCTTTCACCCGATATAGGGATGTTTGCTGGTGAAAAGTGCATGAACAGTGAGATATAGGATTTCTCCTCCAGTAGGAGAATCATGGCTTTTCGAACGAGAAGTGTATCAAACAAGAGGCAGCAGTCTGGCCAAGAGGACGTTCGAAGTGCGATAGAGGGAAAGATGGCAGAGAGTTATCTTTGCCTGTCCAGTGGTCTACCGAGCAATTGGTGGATTTTTTGATGACAAGTTCCAACAGCAGAGGCAACAGGCTTTGGAGAACCTGGCTAAGGTGACAGAGCCAATCAGGGTGCCTATTGAGAGAGTGGAGCAAAGTTTGGAGGTGCAGAGTTCGGCATTCCAGAAGGTGGAGGAGTTGGTGGTGGATCACGAGGTCCCGTTGGCCTCCCCCAGTGGTACGCGTGGCAGCGGACCCGAAGCGGTTGAGGGAGAAGGAGAAGGACTTGGAGAATCGCTCCAGGAGGCAGAATTTCCAGATTGTGTGGCTGCCTGAAGGGATTGAGGGAATGCAGGCCAGAACATAACATAAGAACTAGGAGCAGGAGTAGGCCATCTGGCCCCTCGAGCCTGCTCCGCCATTCAATGAGATCATGGCTGATCTTTTGTGGACTCAGCTCCACTTTCCGGCCCGAACACCATAACCCTTAATCCCTTTATTCTTCAAAAAACTATCTATCTTTACCTTAAAAACATGTAATGAAGGAGCCTCAACTGCTTCACTGGGCAAGGAATTCCATAGATTCACAACCCTTTGGGTGAAGAAGTTCCTCCTAAACTCAGTTCTAAATCTACTTCCCCTTATTTTGAGGCTATGCCCCTAGTTCTGCTGTCACCCGCCAGTGGAAACAACCTGCCCGCATCTATCCTATCTATTCCCTTCATAATTTTAAATGTTTCTATAAGATCCCCCCTCATCCTTCTAAATTCCAACGAGTACAGTCCCAGTCTACTCAACCTCTCCTCATAATCCAACCCCTTCAGCTCTGGGATTAACCTAGTGAATCTCCTCTGCACACCCTCCAGCGCCAGTACGTCCTTTCTCAAGTAAGGAGACCAAAACTGAACACAATACTCCAGGTGTGGCCGCACTAACACCTTATACAATTGCAACATAACCTCCCTAGTCTTAAACTCCATCCCTCTAGCAATGAAGGACAAAATTCCATTTGCCTTCTTAATCACCTGTTGCACTTGTAAACCAACCTTCTGTGACTCATGCACTAGCACACCCAAGTCTCTCTGAACAGCGGCATGCTTTAATATTTTATCGTTTAAATAATAATCCCGTTTGCTGTTATTCCTACCAAAATGGATAACCTCACATTTGTCAACATTGTATTCCATCTGCCAGACCCGAGCCCATTCACTTAACCTATCCAAATCCCTCTGCAGACTTCCAGTATCCTCTGCACTTTTCGCTTTACCACTCATCTTAGTGTCATCTGCAAACTTGGACACATTGCCCTTGGTCCCCAACTCCAAATCATCAATGTAAATTGTGAACAATTGTGGGCCCAACACGGATCCCTGAGGGACACCACTAGCTACTGATTGCCAACCAGAGAAACACCCATTTATCCCAACTCTTTGCTTTCTATTAATTAACCACTCCTCTATCCATGCTACTACTTTACCCTTAATGCCATGCATCTTTATCTTATGCAGCAACCTTTTGTGTGGCACCTTGTCAAAGGCTTTCTGGAAATCCAGATATACCACATCCATCGGCTCCCCGTTATCTACTGCACTGGTAATGTCCTCAAAAAATTCCACTAAATTAGTTAGGCACGACCTGCCTTTTACGAACCCATGCTGCGTCTGCCCAATGGGACAATTTCTATCCAGATGCCTCGCAATTTCTTCCTTGATGATAGATTCCAGCATCTTCCCTATTACCGAAGTTAAACTCACTGGCCTATAATTTCCTGCTTTCTGCCTACCTCCTTTTTTAAACAGTGGCGTCACGTTTGCTAATTTCCAATCCACCGGGACCACCCCAGAGTCTAGTGAATTTCGGTAAATTATCACTAGTGCATCTGCAATTTCCCTAGCCATCTCTTTTAGCACTCTGGGATGCATTCCATCAGGGCCAGGAGACTTGTCTACCTTTAGCCCCATTAGCTTGCCCATCACTCCCTCCTTAGTGATAACGTCTCAAGGTCCTCACCTGTCATAGCCTCATTTCTATCAGTCACTGGCATGTTATTTGTGTCTTCCACTGTGAAGACCGACCCAAAAAACCTGTTCAGTTCCTCAGCCATTTCCTCATTTCCCATTATTAAAACTCCCTTCTCATCCTCTAAAGGACCAATATTTACCTTAGCCACTCTTTTTTGTCTTATATATTTGTAAAAACTTTTACTGTCTGTTTTTATATTCTGAGCAAGTTTACTCTCATACTCTATCTTACTCTTCTTTATAGCTTTTTTAGTAGCTTTCTGTTGCCCCCTAAAGATTTCCCAGTCCTCTAATCTCCCAGCAATCTTTGCCACTTTATATGCTTTTTCCTTCAATTTGATACTCTCCCTTATTTCCTTAGATATCCACGGTCGATTTTCCCTCTTTCTTCCGTCCTTCCTTTTTGTTGGTATAAAAAGTATGTGACAAATATGTTTGAGAAGTTGGTGGGTGAGGGTGTCTTTGACCATCCTCCTGAGGCAGTTCAAGGACGAGGCCAAAAGCAGGGGAGCAACCGTGGGTGATGGTGGTCTTGTCTGGACAAAGTGGAGATTCTGCGGTAGGTCAAGGAGATTAGAGGCTGTAACTGTGAAGGAAACATGGTGCGTATCTACCAGGACTTGGCTGCGGAGTTCGCCAAGTGGCAGGCTAGGTTCAACAGGGTCAAGGTGGCTTTCAACAAGAAAGGAATGAATTTCGGGGTATTGTATCCTCCTCATCTTTGGGTCACGCACCAGAATCAGGAATTTTATTTGATGCACCAGAGGAGGCGAGTAAAATTATCAGACACCATGGACTGGGAGACTTGAGGACATTGAACTTTGGATCTGCCAGTATGGGGAATGCAGGTGTGTGTGCCACATGGGTTGATGTATATACAGTGTTTGGGTGTGGATTGGGTAACTGGGTTCAACTGTTTTTGGAGAATTGCAGGTGAGGGGTAGTGGGGGAAAGGGTTAGGCGGTTGCCTCCTGTGGGGGTCACCATACTAGCAGGTAGTCTAGTTAATGGGAGTGAAGTGGGGGAATGATCTGTGGAGGGAGTGGGAAGGGTGATGGTGATGGTTAGTTGTCTTTCTCTTTGCTTATGGGGGTATTGATCAGGTGGAACATTCAGGGTTTGAATGGGCCAGATACAGAGGTCTCGCATTTTTGCACATTGAAGTAGTTTGAGGGTGGACTTAGTGTTTCTTCACGTGACGCATTTGAAGGAGGGGGACCAGACGAGATTGAGGAAGGGCTGGGTGGGGCAGGTATTTCATTTGGGGTTGGATATGAAGATGACAGAATGGCTGTGTTGATCAATAAGAGGGTGGCTTTTGAGGTGGGGGGCTACGGGTATATTTGTGGTGGTGAGTGGAGGTTGGAAGGGATACCCATGGGGCTGGTGAATGTGTATGCCCTAAATTGGGATGATGCGGAGCTTGAGGTGGGTTTTGGTAAAAATTCCAGACCTGGACAACTCCGGCTGATTATGAGGGCGGGGTTAATGCGGTGCTAGACCATAGGTTGGACTGGTCATCGACCAAGAAAAGGAGGTGCTTGGGTTTATGGAATGAATGGGAAGGACAGACACATGGCGGTTTGAGAGGCCGAAGGAGAAGGAATTTTTGTACTTCTCATATGTCCACCAGGTGTACTCCTGGGTGACTTCTCTGTCCTGGAGAAGGCGCTGTTGGTGGGGGATTGGATTGGAGTATCTGGCGTTTGTGGTGTCTGACCCTGTGCCGCACTGTGTAGATTTACGAGTCCCCAAAGACCACAGAAGGGGTCAGAAGTGGGGTTATTGGCGTATAAGGAGGTTTGCGAAAAGATAAGGGTGGCTAGCCAGAACCATGGAGCAGCACAATATGAGGGATGTTGTGGGAGAGGCTGAAGGCAGTGGTAAGGAGAGAGTTTATCTCAATCCGGGCTCTCAAGGAGAGGAAAGAGTAGGCTGAGCAATTGAGGCTGGTGGCAGCCATTCTGAGGGTTGACCAGAGGTATGTAGCAGTACCTGAGGAGACACTGTTGAAGAAGAGACAGAAGCTGCAGATGGAGATGGGCTCATGTCCACAGGAAAGAAAGTGGTAACTGTGCAAGGCCAGGGGCAGTATATGAAAATGGGGAGAAAGCCGGCAAGGTGCTTGTGCATCAGCTGAGGAGGCAGGCTGTGGCAGAGGAAATTGGGAGGATGTGAGATGGCGGGGATACTGTGTTAATGGATCTGGAGGAGGTAAATGGGGTGCTCAAGGCTTTTTACTGGGAATTGTATAGTTCAGAGCCTCTGGTGGAGCATGAGGGTATGAGACGGTTTTGGATGGACTGGAGTTCCCAAGGATGGTGGAAGTGAAGGTGCAGAGACTGGGGGCCCCGATCGGGCGTAGGAAGGTAAGGCATTGCATAGAGTTGATGCAGTTGTGGAAGGCCCCAGGTCCAGATGGATTCCTAGCCAAGTTCTGCAAGAAATTTGGGTTGGAACTGAGGCCCGTGCTAGTTGAAATATATACTGAGTTGATGGTGAGGGGAGAGCTCCACCATGCCCGTGTCCCCACACATGTTGTTGCAGCCTTCAATACTGTATCACTCATTTTAAAGAAAGACAATGACCCAGAATAGTATGATTCGTATCACCCAATTTCACTTTTGAATGTGGATGCAAAGCTATTGGCGACATGGAGAGACAATATAGTGTACCGGGGGTGATACGTGAGGACAAGAAAGATTTTGTGAAGGGACGACAGTTGTCAATGATTTTCCTGAGGTTACTGAATGTAATAATGATGCCCTTGGAGGGATGCAAAGTGTAATTGATGGTGGTGATGGAGAGGAGATAGTTTTCATTGAGTGGGCATACTTATTCGAGGTGCTGGGGCAGTTTGCGTTTTGACAGGGATTCGTGGACTGGGTCCGTTGTTGTATTGGGCATCTAAGGCGAGTGTTCGGACTAACAGGTTCAGCTTGGAGTATTTCTTGGTTACACTGGGGGACAAAGACAGGGGTGTCTGCTCTTCCTGCTGCTCTTTGCCCCAGCAATTGGGCCATTGGGAATGGCACTTAGTGTCTCAAGGGGGTGGAGGGGTTTTGAGCGGGGGGAGGGGGGGGGGCAGAGCACCTAGTTTCTTTGTACGGGGATGATTTCCTGTTGTGTAGTTCGGACCCGGTCGGGAGCTTTGACAGGACCAAGGAGATTTTGGAGGAGTTTGGTCTCCTTTCAGGGTATAAGCTCAACATGGGGAAATATTAGATATTCCCAATTAAGGAGCTTGCTGCTTCGGCTGGTAGAGGTGTGGAAAATTTATCCTGGAATAAAAGTGGTGTGTAGTTTGGCCCAGCTACATAGGTTGAATTTTGCGCGGTTGGCAGACTTTTAGATGAGGGATATGCTGCCACTGTCATTGGCTGGTCGGATCCAGACAGTAAAGATGAGATGTTGCTGATGCATTTGTTTGTGTTTCAGAACCTCCTGATCTTTGTGCCCAAGTCATTTTTTAGGAAATTTAATGGGACGATTTTGAGGTTCGCGTGGATGGGTAAGGATCGGTCAGCGGGAGGGTGTTCTTGGAGAGGGATATTTGGGGAGAGGGGGTTAGCATTGCCCAATTTGTAAGACTATTAGTGGGATGCAAACATTGCAATGGTTAGGAAATAGGCAGTGCAGTCGGTGGCACCCCTTCCGTTATCACCAGCCAGGTACTCCATGAGCCCATTGGTGTCAGTGTCGAGGGCGAGGAACCAGTGCAGGTAGTTTTTCAAATGGAAGCATTCGTAACATTTACAAATCATACAAAATCATTTAGATATTCACTTGCACTGCCACAATTTCCAGGGTTGTCGGCCAATCGCTGGAAAATGGGATTAGTGTAGTTGATCTTTGTTGACTGGAGTGGACAGGATGGGCCAAATGGCCTCTTTCTGTGCTGTAACGTCCATGAACCTGTCTATGAATCCGTAGGAGGGAGCAGGGGAAGATGGCTAGAAGGGAGGGAGATAGGAAAGGGAAGATTGAATTGATCAGGAAATATTTCTCTACTCAGTGCTGGGACATGGTCAGCTTAAGTCATCCACAGCTCTGTTCAGTCTGCACAGTATAGTGTCACAGTGGTAGCACTGTTGCCTCACAGCGTTAAGGAGCCGGGTTCAATTCCAGCCCTGGGTGACTGTGTGGAGTTTGCACATTCTCCCTGTACCTGCGTGGGTTTCCTCCATGTGCTCCAGTTTCCTCCCACAGGCCAAGGATGTGAAGATTAGGTGGATTGGCCATGCTAAATTAACCCTTAGTGTCCAAAGATGTGCAGTTTAGGTGAATTGACCATGCTATTTGGCCCTTAGTGTACAAGGTGGGCACCTAATGTTACATCACAGAACAAAGCGACTATTAGTATTATGTTGAATGTCAGTACAATACAGAACAGCAACTCTGACCCGCCTCCTGCATCTATCAGTGTTAAGTGCATTGGCCATACTAAATTGCTCTTTAGTGTCCAATGGTGTGCAGGTTAGGTAAATTGGCCACGCTAAAATTGTTCCATAAGAGTCCAGAGATGTGCAAACCTGCTTGGTGGCTCTGGTTACTTTGGGGACACGGAGGGGTTGGGGTAGGTGCAGGGAGCTAGTCAGTTTTGTGTTGTTCAACGTTGTACTAAAATAGCCATGATGTGGAGATGCCGGCGTTGGACTGGGGTGAGCACAGTAAGAAGTCTTACAACACCAGGTTAAAGTCCAACAGGTTTGTTTCAAACACGAACTCACCTGAAGAAGGAGCCGTGCTCCGAAAGCTCGTGTTTGAAACAAACCTGTTGGACTTTAACCTGGTGTTGTAAGACTTCTTACTGTACTAAAATAGAACATAATGCTAAAAGTCATTTTCTGCTGTGATGCAACATTAGGTGGCCACCTTATCGCAATCTGTCACAATAATGTTATGTTCACTATTTGGTGCAGCAATTATGAAATCGTGACTGCGCTCCCCATTTTTAAGATAGGGTGACAGACATGCGGAAATAAAGATAAAAGTGTGGGGGAAGCAGCTCAATGAGCAGCTCTCATGGGCAGCTCTTTAATGAGCCGGTGAATGGCAGTACTTGATGAAAGGGTTGGGGGCCTGGGAGTGCAGGCATTTTAGCAACTTTCACAAGGAACATTCATCGCGACAGCCTAAAGGCGACCGGAGAACAAGGTTTCCGAGAATCAGAAGATATTCCAGACTGTAAATGGGATGCCAGTGCATTTAGAAAGGTGGCGAGGTGGACAAAGTGCTCCATGTGTTAGTCATGGGCCTCGCTGTTGAGGGTACAGTATTATGTTGTCCAGGAACTTTTCAAAATTGCCTTGCCCAAGAAAGAGTAAGATCAACTCGCAGACATGCCTGACAGTTTGTTTTATTCCATAACCTTATCCAACTGTTCGTGAATTATCAGGGGTGTTGACTGTTCATGGTTTATGGGAAAAGTTGTTTCATATGGGAAAAGTTGCTTATTTGATGATAAAACTTGTATACCCAAGACATAAAGTAATATATCCAACAACAACAACAACAAAGAAACAAGTGAGTCTGGCATATGCTGGACTACAACATTAGGAAATTGCTCTTACCCCAAGGGACAGTCTTCCCATTCGGCAAGCTGCTGTGCTCAATGTGGCAAGAATACTGCTTCCCGTCATACGGGTCAAATTGGAGGACTGTCGTCAGTTGATAGGTCCCATTTTCATTGGGCAGCAAGCCAGTCGATCTGGTCTCAGGAACGTGTTCCCCATTCTTCAGCCAGGTCACATCGATGGACTGTGGGTAAAATCCACGCACGGTGCACTGGAGACACCAACCTGACCCATCCCTGGCACTGACTGAGACCTCGGGAATAACTGGATGGCATAATGACAGTTAGTTTCACGGTCAACGCAAATCATGGTTATAAAGCCATGAGGGAAGCATAGCTTTTTGCCGCAAGTTTATCCCAGGCAGCAACGAATCAGCCCAGTTAAAGGGATTCGAGCACGAAAAGGCCTCCAACAGAATCAGGGCCAATGTATGGAACCATTGCATTCTTTACGACAAGCTTGAAAATAACCTCTACATTGTCCTCAACTTACCTTTCCTGGTGAGGGATGTGTTTCCAATAGCATAGTACGTCCACCATAGATTCACACAGTCATTTTCTAGCAGGCTCTTGAAATAACGGTTCATCTTTGTTTCTCTATTCCACTTCTCTTTCATTTCCTGAGCAATTTGTTGATGTGCAGTCCAAACCAATGTGTTTTTATCAAAGCTCAGAACATAAATCCCATCGTAAGCTAACTTCAGAATCCCGCCGCTAGGTTTGGTACCATTCAGCTCACAGCCAAACAGTCCTTGTACGAAATGGGTACCTGAAATATCAATTTAGTCCATGAAAGTTTTGACATTTACCTCATCTATTCACAGCAAATTTGAGAATTTCTCTTTGCTTCAACCTCCCATTGAATCCATTCATTGCTGTCGGTAGAATTTAAGCAAAGTGCAGAAAACACATCTCAATAAATGGGGAGGTTGAATTTACAGAACAGATCTTACGATCACTGGACCAGACCCCAATAGTGGTTAGGACACTGAACATAAATCCCAAAGTGTAATTTTAATTTAGTTAAGATAAAACGGTAAGTCACCAGAGTCCCAGATGACCATAGGCTGCTTGCATCTTTTACAGGGAGAACTGACTGATGGTGATTTAACCTGAGGTTCACTACCTCAGGAGAGGGGCAAGCTTCATGAATATCCTTAGGCGGTATGGGAATCGAACCGGCGCTCCTGGCCCTGCTTTACATCATGAAACAGCTGTCCAGCCAGCTGAACTAAACTAATCAAAACAGTAGCAAAATAATCCCTCACTGCTGTCTATGTTTCCACTCAAACAACAAAAAAACCATCCTAGCTCTCAATCCACTTTCAAATACAATTAACATTCAGGAATACCCGCTGTAGAGATATCTGGAGATGCGGGCAGGTTGTTTCCACTGGCAGGTGAAAGCAGAACTAGGGGACATAGCCTCAAAATAAGGGGAAGTAGATTTAGGACTGAGTTTAGGAGGAACTTCTTCACCCAAAGGGTTGTGAATCTATGGAATTCCTTGCCCAGTGAAGCAGTTGAGGCTCCTTCATTACATGTTTTTAAGGTAAAGATAGATAGTTTTTTGAAGAATAAAGGGATTAAGGGTTATGGTGTTCGGGCCGGAAAGTGGAGCTGAGTCCACAAAAGATCAGCCATGATCTCATTGAATGGCGGAGCAGGCTCGAGGGGCCAGATGGCCTACTCCTGCTCCTAGTTCTTATGTTCTTATGTTCTACTTCGAGAAACAGATGAAATGAAAAATGAAATGAATGAATGAAGATTTTAAAAATGTAACCATGGAATACCTACTGTGCAGATGGGGACATCTCAGCCCATTGAGTCTGCACCGATCCAATGAAAAAGCACCCTACCTCAGCCCATGTCCCTAACCTATTCCAATAACCGTACCTATTTTTTTAAGGTAATAAGGGAGAATATAGCATGGCCAATCCACCTAAACTGCTCATCTTTGAACTGTGGGGGGAAACTGGAGCACCCGCAGGAAACATACGCAGACAACGGGAGGATGTAAGACTCCCCACAGGCAGTCATCCAAGACTCAAATCGAACCTGGGTCCCGGGCACTGTGAGGCAGAAGTGCTAACCACTGTGCCATTGTGACACTGCTTTAAAGAAAAGACCTGAATCATGTCAGAACCACACTCAAGAGTTAGAAAGGTGGTGCTACAGAGGGGAAGTCAGGCAGGGGGTTTGGGACTTCCGAACCTGATGGGGTTGATTCCCAATGGGTCAGAATGGAGGAGAGTTTGTGCAGGAGGTCGGGATTGAAGGTGCTAGCAACAGCGCCACTCCTGATGGCCCTGGGGAAACACTCAGGGAGTCCGGTAACAATAGCTTACTTGAGAATTTGGAGGCAGTTTCGCCAACACTTCGGGTTGGGGGCAGGGTCAAGGGAAATGCCGATTCAGGGGAACCACAGATTTGAGCCAGGGAAGTGGGACAGAAAGGACTAAAAGATTTGTTTCTTGGGTTTGCAGGATTGAAGGAGCTGGAAGCAACTTATGGGCTGGAGCAGAGGGACATGTTTAGATACATGCATGTTCGAAATTTTGTCAGGGAGGAGTTACAGATCTTCCCGAAGGAGCCGGCCTCCACATTGCTGGAGGAGGTACTGACGACAGGGGGACTGGAGAAGGTGGTAGTGTCAGTGATTTACGGGGCTATTTTAAAGAGGAGAAAGCACCACTGGAAGGGATCAAAACAAAGTGGGAGGAAGAGTTGGGAGAGGGTATGGAGGAGGGGTTCTGGTGTGAGGTGCTCTGAAGAGTGAACGCCTCCACCTCGTGCATGAGGTTGGGGCTGATACAGCTAAAGATGGTATGTGAGCACAACTCACAAGGGCAAAGATGAGCCGATTCTTTGAGGGGGTAGAAGATGTGTGTGAATGTTACGGAGGGCCGCAAATCACGTTCATATGTTTTGGTCCTGTCCAAAGCTAGAGGATTACTGGAAGGTGGTTTTTAGGGTAATCGCTAAAGTGGTGCACGTGAAACTGGACTCGGGCCCTCGGGAGGCCATATTTGGGGTGTCGGACCAGCCGGGGTTGGAAACGGGTGAGGAGACTGATGTATCCTTTGCCTCATTGATCTCCCAAAGGCGGATGCTGTTGGGATGGAGAGCAACCTCTCCACCCTGTACCGTGGCGGGGGGACCTTTTGGAATGCTTGACTCTTGAGAAGGTTAAGTTTGAACTGAGGGGAAGGATGGAGGGGTTCTACAATTCATGGGCATTATTCATTATACAATTTCAAGAATTGGATAACAGCGAACATTAGTTGGAGGGGGATTGGGAGGGTTGGGGTGAGGGGGACTGTGAGTGTTAATGGTTCCCTTTTGTCATTGTTAGCATGCGGCACTTGTTTGGGGGTTGGTGGGAGGATGGGATTGTTGTTATTGATATGGGGATTATATTCGCTACCGCTTATTTTTTATTGCTGGTGGGTGCAAAGTTGGGAGAAAATGTGAAAAAGTAGAATAAAAATATTTTTAAAAGAAAAATGCCAGAACCACACAGTAATTCTGGCTGTATTTTTATCAGAAGCTACTTCACGGCTTGTTTTACCTCACCTTCCAATCACACAATTCTGAACTGTTTATAAAGAAACTGGTCATCCGTCTGCAGACATATCTTTAACCGAACTGATGCGAGCAGATGTTTGACCTCTGCTGACCTCTCAATCTAAAACTCAACTGAAACAGTTTTTCTACAAAGTGCCTGATCTTAGCTCCTCTCAGTAATTACATCATCTTACAAAGCTGAAATCTAGTTACCTCCACAGGGATCCCCTTAATCCAAACAAAATTCCGTTAGCCCACACTGCTTATGATGCTGTCATTGCACCTCTGGCTCCCAAAACCTTTCACACCAGGATTCTTTAAAAACAATTCTGCAGCAGCCATACACACACTAACCCAGGCCTTTAACCCATACTGCACCATGACTGCAGCAGCCATACACACACTAACCCAGGCCTTTAACCCTTACTGCACCATGACTGCAGCAGCCATACACACACTAACCCAGGCCTTTAACCCTTACTGCACCATGACTGCAGCAACCATACACACACTAACCCAGGCCTTTAACCCTTACTGCACCATGACTGCAGCAGCCATACACACACTAACCCAGGCCTTTAACCCTTACTGCACCATGACTGCAGCAGTCATACACACACTAACCCAGGCCTTTAACCCTTACTGCACCATGACTGCAGCAACCATACACACACCAACCCAGGTCTTTTACCCTTACTACACCATGGCTGCAGCAGCCATACACACACTAACCCAGGCCTTTAACCCTTACTGCACCAAGTACCTAGCATACAATATACCCAAAATTCCTACATTTATCACAAGTTAAACTCAAAATCATTGTTGGCTCCAATCATTGTTTCTCTGCTTATGCTCATTTCATTAGATAATCTTACTTAGGGCAGCACGGCAGCATACTGGTTAGCACAATTGTTTCACAGCTCCAGGATCCCAGGTTCAATTCCCGGCTTGGGTCGCTGTCTGTGCGGAGTCTGCACATTCTCCCTGATGTGCGTGGGTTTCCTCCGGGGGCTCCGATTTCCTCCCACAGTCCAAAGATGTGCAGGTTAGGTGGATTGGCCATGCTAAATTGCCCCTTAGTTTCCAAAATTGCCCTTAGTGTTGGGTGGGGTTATGGGGATAGGGTGGGGTGCTCTTGTCAACAGCCGGTGCAGACTCGATGGGCTGAATGGCCTCCTTCTGCACTGTAAATTCTATTACTTCTCATGTATGCATTGAATTCCATTTTAAAATAAACAGTAATAAACGGTCCAAAGGTGTGCAGGTTAGGTGGATTGGCCATGCTAAATTGCTCCTTCATGCCCATAATGTTAGGCGGGGTTACTGGGTAACAGGGATAGAGTGGAGACGCGGACTTAAGTACTGCGCTCATTCCAAGGGCCGGTGCAGACTCGATGGGCCGAATGGCCTCCTCTGCACTGTAAATTCTATGATTCTATAACATCGCGGATTATAATGGGAGAAATCCCAATTTCGACCTTTCATTTTCCTGTCGCTCTGTGCCCCTCATTAACAATTCATGGAAAACATTAATTGCTAACACTCCTTCCCAACTTCAAAAGCCTCTCACGACCTCCATGACCCTTGTCTGTAACTGTAAAAATGTACTATTTTCGAGTCTATTTAATAAATATAAAAGCTCATTCTCGTGCATCGCCTTCCGATGGCTATTGAAACTGTAATGGGAACTCGAAACTATAAGTAACGAACACCATCCCAGCCAATGTCTCTCTTAAGGCACCGCCATATGCAATACCCGTATGTTCGTATGCCCAATTAATGACTGGTGTGTAAAGCAGCGCTCTGTTCAATGGGTGTCTGTATTTCGCTTGCCATCAGTTCTGAAAATTTCTCCTGGAATCAAGCTCCAATTCAGTTGGGTTAAAAAACGACGGGTAGGCGGAAACCCATCAGTTATACCCCCAGGGCCATTATGCCTGAAAGTGAATTTAAATGAAGGTGAGGTACAATGGAAAGAAATGTGAAGTGATTCATTTTCGCAGGAAGAATATGAGGAGACAGTATAAAATAAAGGTAATGACTCTAAAAGGGGACTGGAGAGTCTGGGTGTAGATGTGAAACAGTTCTTTAAAGGTGGCAGGAAAGTTGGAGAACGCAAGCAGTGTCCTAGGCTTTATTAGTGGCGGGGGATAGAATAAAAGAGGTTATGGTGAATATGAATATGAAAATGGAACCAGTTCGGCCTCAGCGAGAGCGTCCAGTTCTGGCACCACACTGTGGGCAGCATTTGATGACATTGGAGAAGGTACAGAAAACATTTACAAGAATAACTTGATGGATGAGGAGCTTCAATTATGAAGGCTGGATGAGTTACAACAGTTCACCCAATGAAAAGGGTCGAGTGTAAACTTGATAGAGATATTCCAATTCATGAAGGGCCTGGATGGAGTAGAATAGGGAGACGCCGTTCCCACTGGGACGAATACCAAAAGGAGCGGGCACAGATTTAAAGTAATTAGGAAAAGGAGCAAAAGTGATAGGAGAAAAACCTTTCTTCTCAGGCAGCAACTGGCTAGGAGTTGGAATGCTCTGCCCAAGAGTGTGGTGGAGGCAGGTTCAATAGAATTGTTCAAAAAGGGAATGAGACTGTCTTTTGAAAAGGAAGCAAGTGCAGGGGAGAAGGCGGGGGATTGGTAATGGATGAGTTGCTCAATCGGAGCGCCAGTGCGGGCAAGATGGCCCAGAGTCTCCTTTCTTACAACAACCATTCTGTGAGAAGCAAATGAGGGTGTCTTAACAGCATGGACATTCAGGCAGGGAGTACAATGGGCGGCCCACTCTCCCCAAAAGTTTTTTTAAAAAACATACACTTGTCGCTCACTCCATTGACTTCAAACTATTTGACTCACTTGCTGTTTGGTTTTCCTTCTGCAGCCATCTATCCAGCTGTCCCTTGATGAGTCCATGGAAACCAGCTGAAGTGATGGTGCACTCGCCCCAGTAGTGCTGGTCAAACGCTTCCGCCATCCATGTTTGCCTTGGAACAGTTATGTTCATATTTTTGTCATAATAGTCTGTCTCGCAGCCATCCAAAACTCCCATGACACTGTACTCTGGGAGATCCGCAACCCCATGGTTCAGGATGTACTGATAGAGGAGCGAATGAGACACTAGGACAAATATATATTTTTTAAAAGGACACAATTATCATTGACAGATCAAACACTAGAAACATCAGCTTGAGGGTCAACTTGGGAAAGAGCTTCAAATGAGTCAAATCTGAATAATTTACACCAAAAAAATGTCTGCACTCGCGTGAAGAGTCAATGTATTAACGGCCCGGATATAGAAAAGTCTACCCACTTTCAATAATATTTACATTTCTGAGATAACAACGATAAATACGATGGTTCGAATAAGTTATGACAGTCCAATTTGTTTACCTCAGATATGGGGAGCTTCTATTGACTTCGAGCGGCAATGCGCCCAGTTTTATCATACTAAGCCATAGAGCAGGAGTTCCAAACTGGGGTACATGAAGGATCTCCAAAGGGGTGGGCGAGGCTGGAGGCCGCCATGTGGACGCCAACGCCGGTTCGAAAGCTCAAAGTTTCAAAATCGGCCGTTCACCTGAGGAAAGAGCTGTGTTCCGAAAGCTGGTGATTCGAAACAACTCTGTTGGACTTTAACCTGGTGTTGTAAGACTTCTTACTGTACTTTAAAAATCAGGGCACTGGATGCCGATAGGCAAGTATTAATCTTCTCCTTCATTCGCCCACAATTGCAATGATTTATTTTTCTGTTCTTTCCTCTGCGCTGTGTTTATTTCCAGCTCAGTCCCCCCAATCACTACACTTACTGGCCCGCTGTTCTGGTTCCCTGTTCACAATGTGGTCTACTCTATATCGGAGAGACCAAATGCAGACTGTGGGTGATCAATCTACATAATTTGCTCAGTCTGCAGAGATAACCTGACCTTCTGGCCCCTTGCCATTTCAGATCATCATCTTGCTCTCATGCTCACATTTCTGTCCTTGACCTGCTCCGTTTCAGCTAAACCGAACACAAACTGTGGGCACAGCACCGCACCTTCCAGTGAAGCATTTTACAGCCTCCCAGATTCAATAGCGAATTTAACAACTTCAGACTGTGAACTCTATCTCCCATTTTTAAATGTGTTGTGGCCCTGCCTTCTGGAGCTGTAGTGCCCAGAATTGATTGCATTACTACAAACCTAATGTACCCAATAGAACTGTGGCATGATAATGACTTGCAAAAGCAAAACACTGAAGACGTTGGAAATCTGAAATTAAAAGAAATTGCTGGAAATAATCAACAGGGAGGCAGCAACAAATCTGAAGAAAGGTTATGGACCTGATAAATTAAACCTGTTCATTTCTCAAGCATTTTAACAATCTCTTTGTTTTCCATGTTTATCATGTTCTTTGTTTATCATGACACAAAGGTCCAGTAACCTCTTTTAATTATTATTTATGTATCATTTATTAGTAATTTATGTACTTCTCATGCTACTTTCTAATTCTCTCTATTGTGCTCAGATACAGCTACTTGCCATTTCACACTGTTCTATGTCCCAGGTGGATAACCACATACTTCCTCGCATTCATAAAATCATAGAATTCTTACAGTGCAGAAGGAGGTCATTTGGCCCATCGAGCCTGCATCAAAAGAGCACCCCCCCAGGCCCAATCCCCCACTCTAGCCTCATAAAGCTGTAATCCCACCCAACCTTTGGGCACTAAGGAGCATTGTTTTTAAACATTGGTCTACCTGCCATAGATCTGCACTTTCGCTTAGTTTATCAATGTCTTTTAATAACTTTATGTTCCTATTTACTAAACAGACCACCCCCAAAATGGAGTAATTGGAAAATGCATTGATGTATAATTCTAGTCATTTAGTTTAAGCTATTAAAGAGTTTAGCTTCCACTCATCATGTCCTTGGCGATTTGTAAGATTTCTCTATTGGCTGATTCCCACCTCCTCACTAATTTGCTGCACAATCCTCCAATTGTTTGCAATCTGCAAGGTTTCGTTTTCTGTTAATGGCCTCCTACATGGAACTATCCTAGCACCTTCTGGAAGTCAGTGTAAGTAACATTCATAGAAAATCCCTTCTTGGCCATGTCAGTAACTTCCTCACATTAATTTTTATGACATTAGTGAGAGTTCTCTGGAGGCTGTTCTCGAAATATCACCAAGAAAGCAATTCACTGCATAAGGATGCGTGTTAATCACAAGAACTACCATCAAACCATACAATCTTCATAAGAAGGTGGCCGTCCACATCATCATTAGATCCAGCAGAGGGCAGCAGAGCAGAGCTACTGATCAGCTGTACTGGGGAAATTTGCATACGTGCAGTGCGGTCAGCCTAAGTTGAAGGTGAATCTGCGAAGGAGACCCGAGGAATTTGAGTGAAGGCAATCATCCAGCAGAGGGCAGCAGAGCAGAGCTACTGATCAGCTGTTCTGGGGAAATTTGCATACGTGCAGTGCGGTCAGCCTAAGTTGAAGGTGGTTTGTGGAGAGGCTGTTGGCAAGTGACAGTTAAACCCGAAACACTTCGTGAGTGTTTCCCACCCCACGGTGGTTGGGAAGCGGGAGCAGGGGCCTGTCGTGAAGGTGAGTGAGTGAGTGCCTTTAAATTTGCTTACCTTTCAGCGGGAGTAGGGTTTGAGGTAATATCAGGTAAGCTCTTCCTTTCTTTTTCTTTTTCTTGTTTTTTTTTTTTAATCTAGAGGTGATGTCAGGGAAGGCAGTACAATGCTCCTCCTGCAGAATGTTTGAGGTGAGGGACGCCGTCAGTGTCCCTGCTGATTTCATCTGTGGGAAGTGCACCCAACTCCAGCTCCTCAAAAACCGTGTTAGGGACCTGGAGCTTGAGCTGGATGAACTTCGGATCATTCGGGAGGCAGAAGGGGTCATAGATAGGAGCTTCAGGGAAGTAGTTACACCAAAGACTGGAGATAGATGGGTAACTGTAAGAGGGACTGGGAAGAAGCAGTCAGTGCAGGGACCCCCTGCGGTCGTTCCCCTGAGTAACAAGTATACCGTTTTGGATACTTGTGGGGGGGGGACTTACCAGGGGTAAGCCATGGGGTACGGGCCTCTGGCACGGAGTCTGTCCCTGTTGCTCAGAAGGGAAGGGGGGAAAGGAGTAGAACATTAGTAATTGGGGACTCAATAGTCAGGGGCACAGATAGGAGATTTTGTGGGAGCGAGAGAGACTCACGTTTGGTATGTTGCCTCCCAGGTGCAAGGGTACGTGATGTCTCGGATCGTGTTTTCCGGGTCCTTAAGGGGGAGGGGGAGCAGCCCCAAGTCGTAGTCCACATTGGCACTAACGACACAGGTAGGAAAGGGTACAAGGATGTCAGGCAGGCCTTTAGGGAGCTAGGATGGAAGCTCAGAGCGAGAACAAACAGAGTTGTTATCTCTGGGTTGTTGCCCGTGCCACGTGATAGTGAGATGAGGAATAGGGAGAGAGCAATTAAACATGTGGCTACAGGGATGGTGCAGGCGGGAGGGATTCAGATTTCTGGATAACTGGGGCTCTTTCTGGGGAAGGTGGGACCTCTATAGACAGGATGGTCTACATCTGAACCTGAGGGGCACCAATATCCTGGGGGGGAGATTTGTTAGTGCTCTTTGGGGGGGTTCAAACTAATTCAGCAGGGGCATGGGAACCTGGATTGTAGTTTTGGGGTACGGGAGATTGAGAGTATAGAGGTCAGGAGCACAGATTTGACTTCGAAGGAGGGTGCCAGTGTTCAGGTAGGTGGTTTGAAGTGTGTCTACTTCAATGCCAGGAGTATACGAAATAAGGTAGGGGAACTGGCAGCATGGGTTGGTACCTGGGACTTCGATGTTGTGGCCATTTCAGAGACATGGATAGAGCAGGGACAGGAATGGTTGTTGCAGGTTCCGGGATTTAGGTGTTTTAGTAAGCTCAGAGAAGGGGGCAAAAGAGGGGCAAGTGTGGCGCTGCTAGTCAAGGACAGTATTACGGTGGCGGAAAGGATGCTAGATGGGGACTCTTCTTCTGAGGTAGTATGGGCGGAGGTTAGAAACAGGAAAGGAGAGGTCACCCTGTTGGGAGTTTTCTATAGGCCACCTAATAGTTCTAGGGATGTAGAGGAAAGGATGGCGAAGATGATTCTGGAAAAGAGCGAAAGTAACAGGGTAGTTGTTATGGGAGACTTTAACTTTCCAAATATTGACTGGAAAAGATATAGTTCGAGTACATTAGATGGGTCGTTCTTTGTACAATGTGTGCAGGAGGGTTTCCTGACACAATATGTTGACAGTCCAACAAGAGGCGAGGCCACATTGGATTTGGTTTTGGGTAATGAACCAGGCCAGGTGTTAGATCTGGAGGTAGGTGAGCACTTTGGAAACAGTGACCACAATTCGGTGACCTTTACGTTAGTGATGGAAAGGGATAAGTATACCCCGCAGGGCAAGAGTTATAGCTGGGGTAAGGGCAATTATGATGCCATTAGACATGACTTAGGATGTGTTGGTTGGAGAAGTAGGCTGCAAGGGTTGGGCACACTGGATATGTGGAGCTTGTTCAAGGAACAGCTATTGCATGTTCTTGATAAGTACGTACCAGTCAGGCAGGGAGGAAGGGGTCGAGCGAGGGAACCATGGTTTACCAAAGAAGTGGAATCTCTTGTTAAGAGGAAGAAGGAGGCCTATGTGAAGATGAGGCGTGAAGTTTCAGTTGGGGCGCTTGATAGTTACAAGGAAGCGAGGAAGGATCTAAAGAGAGAGCTGAGACGAGCAAGGAGGGGGCATGAGAAGTCTTTGGCAGGTAGGATCAAGGAAAACCCAAAAGCTTTCTATAGGTATGTCAGGAATAAAAGAATGACTAGGGTAAGAGTAGGGCCAGTCAAGGACAGTGGTGGGAAGTTGTGTGTAGAGGCTGAGGAGATAAGCGAGATACTAAATGAATACTTTTCGTCAGTATTCACTCAAGAAAAAGATAATATTGTGGAGGAGAATGCTGAGACCCAGGCTATTAGAATAGATGGCATTGAGGTGCGTAGGGAAGAAGTGTTGGCAATTCTGGACAAGGTGAAAATAGATAAGTCCCCGGGGCCGGATGGGATTTATCCTAGGATTCTCTGGGAAGCCAGGGAAGAGATTGCTGAGCCTTTGGCTTTGATTTTTAGGTCATCATTGGCTACAGGAATAGTGCCAGAGGACTGGAGGATAGCAAATGTGGTCCCTTTGTTCAAGAAGGGGAGTAGAGATAACCCCGGTAACTATAGGCCGGTGAGCCTAACGTCTGTGGTGGGTAAAGTCTTGGAGAGGATTATAAAAGATACGATTTATAATCATCTAGATAGGAATAATATGATTAGGGACAGTCAGCATGGTTTTGTGAAGGGTAGGTCATGCCTCACAAACCTTATCGAGTTCTTTGAGAAGGTGACTGAACAGGTAGACGAGGGTAGAGCAGTTGATGTGGTGTATATGGATTTCAGTAAAGCGTTTGATAAGGTTCCCCACGGTCAGCTATTGCAGAAAATACGGAGGCTGGGGATTGAGGGTGATTTAGAGATGTGGATCAGAAATTGGCTAGTTGAAAGAAGACAGAGAGTGGTAGTTGATGGGAAATGTTCAGAATGGAGTTCAGTTACGAGTGGCGTACCACAAGGATCTGTTCTGGGGCCGTTGCTGTTTGTCATTTTTATAAATGACCTAGAGGAGGGCGCAGAAGGATGGGTGAGTAAATTTGCAGACGGCACTAAAGTCGGTGGAGTTGTAGACAGTGCGGAAGGATGTTGCAGGTTACAGAGGGACATAGATAAGCTGCAGAGCTGGGCTGAGAGGTGGCAAATGGAGTTTAATGTGGAGAAGTGTGAGGTGATTCACTTTGGAAAGAATAACAGGAATGCGGAATATTTGGCTAATGGTAAAATTCTTGGTAGTGTGGATGAGCAGAGGGATCTCGGTGTCCATGTACATAGATCCCTGAAAGTTGCCACCCAGGTTGATAGGGTTGTGAAGAAAGCCTATGGTGTGTTGGCCTTTATTGGTAGAGGGATTGAGTTCCGGAGCCATGAGGTCATGTTGCAGTTGTACAAAACTCTAGTACGACCGCATTTGGAGTATTGCGTACAGTTCTGGTCGCCTCATTATAGGAAGGACGTGGAAGCTTTGGAACGGGTGCAGAGGAGATTTACCAGGATGTTGCCTGGTATGGAGGGAAAATCTTATGAGGAAAGGCTGATGGACTTGAGGTTGTTTTCGTTAGAGAGAAGAAGGTTAAGAGGTGACTTAATAGAGGCATACAAAATGATCAGAGGGTTAGATAGGGTGGACAGCGAGAGCCTTCTCCCGCGGATGGAGGTGGCTAGCACGAGGGGACATAGCCTTAAATTGAGGGGTAATAGATATAGGACAGAGGTCAGAGGTGGGTTTTTTACGCAAAGAGTGGTGAGGCCGTGGAATGCCCTACCTGCAACAGTAGTGAACACACCAACATTGAGGGCATTTAAAAATTTATTGGATAAGCATATGGATGATAAGGGCATAGTGTAGGTTAGATGGCCTTTAGATTTTTTCCATGTCGGTGCAACATCGAGGGCCGAAGGGCCTGTACTGCGCTGTATCGTTCTATGTTCTATGTTCTATGTTCTATCTCGACGTTGATTCATTTGCCACCTTGTATTCTTGAACCAGCGCCTGACCATCCATATAGTCTGTGGTGAATGTATAATGCGTATAATTCACACTGTGTATCACTGTGTCCCTGTGGGCCGTTGCATGTGAAGTTAAAACTCACCACTATTCTTAGAATTCCCCCTATACCAAAAGAAAAGGTTGATATTCTAAATGGTGAACAGGGATTCTCACTCCCTGACTCCAATGCTGGCTTCTGTGGGTGCTATTCAGGTCAAACTATCTTTTCAAGTTATCCCCCGGTATAACCCATACCCATAGGGGCTGGTTTAGCTCACAAGGCTAATCGCTGGCTTTTAAAGCAGACCAAGCAGGCCAGCAGCACGGTTCGATTCCCTTACCAGCCTCCCCGGACAGGCGCCGGAATGTGGCGACTAGGGACTTTTCACAGTAACTTCATTGAAGCCTACTCGTGACAATAAGCGATTTTCATTTCATTTTCATACCTTCACCGAAGAATTTTACCTACTTACCCCTTAATAGCATTGATGTCCTGGGTCCTGCGTTATTAAGGAAGTGAAGTAAGCTAATAACCACTTTTTCAGGTTAAGTTATTTTTATTATTATATTTTTTCTTTTAAAAGCTGCAAACACTTTCTTTACAGAAAGGAAAAAAGATCTTGCTTCTGGCTGCTGGTTGCTTCAGGCCCACCTTGGCAATCGATCTTCTTAAAATCTGATCTTCTTGAGTTGTATTCGCTGGTGAACTCGGTTGCTGTGTCCTGTTCTTCCCATGCACCGAGCTGTGAGAGCTGGCTCTGCTAGCTATCTCTAAGCTGACTCTGACTCCTGTTTAAATTCTAGTCTTCCTTAGATGTATAACTGTTTAAACTCGGCTGCTTGCCTTGTCTTTCCCATGACCGAGCTCTCTCTCTCTCTCTGAGTTCTCCTCCCCTCCTCTCCTGTTGCTGGTTGCTGTTGCTCTGTCCTCTGCTCCCTGGGTTTATATTCTCTTTCTGAGAGTTATTAAGTTTTAACGACTTTATTGTAAATGGGCTTGTTTCACTTTGATAGTTTAAAAGTATCTTTGATGTAAGCATCTTACTACAACTAATTATTCATTTTGGGCATATCGTCTCCTCTCAGATCTGATTTAAAAAATGCTTTGGTTTCAATAGTTAACTTTTATTTCTGTGATTTCGAATCGTTTAATTTTCCAATTGTCCCCAGCTCATAACTTTGCCTTTGATTTTGACTTAAATTATGTTTCTCGTAGACAGGTCGTCTCCAATTTTCTTTTAATTGTCTTGATGTTCGTAGAATTTTACACTTTAAAATTGACACCAAATTCGACTGGGCATCTTCCATCCTTTCCAGCTGTTTACTAAGAGAGTTTATTTCAATTAAGGTGTGAAACTTTGCTTTTAGCTGTATGCTAAAATTTAACTTGGTTATGACTTGAAAGACTTGCCTGTTTTAAACATTCGTCACTTAATGCAATTGAAACTCTCATCCATGCTTTTTCAGATGCTTCCTGAGATAGTTACATTCCATGAAGGTGTGAGCCATTGTTTTAGCTTACCACATGAAACCTGTGTGTCTGTGAAACCTGCTTGTGAGCAAGAATCTGCATTTTATAACCCTGCTCTTTGCAGCTGCTGTTATAACCTTTTGTGGGATCTTTCCCTGTACCCTCTCAAACCAGATATTGCCAGACTTCCATGTTTCAAATGACACATTTTTCTGTATTTTCAAGAACAATGGCTCTGCCCACAGGGGGAGATGAGGAGCTCGTACAGGGCTCCACCCTCGGCTCCGCCCATGGCTCCTCCCACTACCGGAAGTATAAAGTGCTGCGGTCTTGTGAGCCTGCCCTCAGTTCTTCTAGTCACAGGCAGGCTCAGTTGTAAGTCGATTAAAGCCACAGTTTACTTCCAATCATGTCTTGAGTGAATTGATGGTCGCATCATAATCCAACAGGTATTACGTACAAATTATGAGCAGGAATATGGCCGATCTGATTATAACTTCAATTAGATCCTGCCGAACCTTCCTCCCTGCTCCCCCACGTAACCTTTTGCTCTGTTGCTAATCAAGAATCTATCTCGCTCTGTCTTAAAAATATTCCAAGACTGTTCCCGCCACTTTTCAGGAACAGAGTTCCAGAGCCTCACTACTCTCGGAGAGAATTTTCTTTTGCCTCAGTCTTACATGAGCATCGCCTTATTTTTAAACAATGAACCCTAGTTCTAGATTCTCTGACAAGAGGAAACATCCTCTCCACATCCACCCTGCCAATACCCCTCAAGATCTGAATGGTTTCCATCGTCATCTTTCTCTTCTGAATTCTCATGAATACAAACCTATCCTCTCCAACCTTTTCTCATTTGACATCCCGCCTATCCCTGTTGTTAGTCTAGCAAATATTCTCTGAACAGTTTCGAATGCCCTTATATCTTTCCATGAACAAGGTGCCTAATATTGCAGACAATACTCCTTTTATGGTCTCATCAATGCCTTGTACGACTGAAACACAACCTCCCTACCTTTGGAATCAAATCTCATCACAATAAGTGATAACATATATTAGCGTTTCTAATTATTTGCTGTATCTGTATACCGCCCTTTAATGATTCATGCACAACTATACCCAGAGTCATCTGCACCTCAGAACACTGCGACTTCACCATTCAGATCATATGCTTCATTTACGAAAAATGAATATATCTCTTTCGTTATGAAACAATTATTGCAGAGGGACATATTATTTCCTGAACATGGTATTGAAGCAGCTGAATGTGGTGCATATGCTCCCAATAGACTGTGTCCCCTGAGGTGGAAGGGTGAAATCGCCATGACCACCACTGGATTAGGGATGACAATTTTGCCAACTTTTAGCCTGAAACGTACTTGCTCTGTGATGTTTTGAGGAATAGGTGTTAATCGGGCCGAACATAGTTTATCGATAGATTGGGGCTCATGCAGTGACAGCAAAGAGACTGTCTTCCCATCAATCTGAACTGGACATCAATGGAACACTGAGGGATGACTGTGTCTTGCAAACACGGATTGGAATTTCATAGCTGCAAGGTATGTCCATCTTGTGCGTTAAAAAAAAATCATAAAATGGCCACGGAAACAAAACCTGTAAAACGACATACTAAATGCCACTTGTAAACAGAACTTTGACCAGTCACGAATCTAGTGAATTGTTTAATGATATAGCTCCGTATGCCAATATATTGCTTTGTTAATCAGCATCCACGTGACGATGTTGATTAGCCTGCTTTGCTTGTTGATCTTGCACCCAGTCAACTTTG
Source organism: Scyliorhinus canicula (assembly GCF_902713615.1). NCBI lineage: Eukaryota > Metazoa > Chordata > Chondrichthyes > Carcharhiniformes > Scyliorhinidae > Scyliorhinus > Scyliorhinus canicula. The sequence continues at coordinate 38,397,522 of NC_052158.1, forward strand.
CACCAGTATGTTTCCTTGAAAGAAACGGATTTTTACATGCATTTTCTTACTCACTCAACTATGTCCCAAAATTAAATGAAATTGATTTTCATAAATTGAGAATTTTAATCCAGGCCAGTTCAATTTCACTGGAGGAATAGCTTGTTCACACAATGCAATGCGAGAATGTGGAATGATATCTCCCTGTCTCGATGTGTCTTTCATTTATGACAACCCCGGACCAGACCCCCACAGTGGCTAGGATACTGGACAGAAACCCCAATATTTTATTTTAGTTTTGTAAGACTGTGAGGAAGGAATACCTCGCTCCTGGAGTGATTTCACAAAAAATAGGATCAGGGTATAGTAAAACAAACTTTATTACAAACAGAGTTTTAAAATGTCTTTAATATCACACAAGAAAATTGCTTACAATACCTCTTAAACAATGCTAATCAATATAGTGACACAATAACCTTCAACTGCTATCTTTATTTCCACTTAAATAACAAAACCACCTCAGATCTCAGTCCACATTTAAAACACAGTCAGCACTCGGGAATGACTGCTGCACAGACAGGTATTTTGAGAAGGTTTGAACCCTGTCAGAGAAATGCAGGATCCCTGGATGTCTTTATTCAGAAAGTTCCAACCACAACTAACTCTGTAACACCTTAACAACTGACTGATTAAACCCTTGGATCCTCCCATTAACTAGATCATCTCATTAAACTGAACACCGCATTTTTAATTAACTACTCCACAGGAAACCCACTTAAGATAAAAAAAAAATATAAGCCCAATTTTTTACAATGCATTATTTTTACCTCTGGCTCCCAAAAGGCCTAGCTATCTTGCGAAACAGGATTTTTAAAAAACACTCCTGCAACAGTCACACATGCACAAAGAAAATCTTTTAATTCTTACTGCACCAAATAAATATAATACAATATTTCTGAAATTCCTACATTTATCACACATTTCCTTGAAGTTCAGTCACGCAGAATTCAGTGAGGCACTTAAAAATTACAGGGAGCAGGACAGATGTGAGCATGCCAAGGAGGCCCAGCCAACTACGCCCCTCGTGTTGTAGTCTTGCCCCAGACTTGCTGGACAGCCTTCTTTGAGGCAATGTCCCAAGTGGTGGGGGTGAGGGCGGAGCCGTGCCCGAAGTGGCGGTCTTGGGGGTATCAGACCAGCCAGATCTCTTCATGGGGAGGAGGGTGGACACCCTTGCCTTTGCCTCCTTGATCATCTGCCGTGGAATCCTGCTTTGCTGGCGGCAGCAGCAACACCCAAAGCTGCAGACTGGCTGTCCGCCCTATTAGAATTCCTCCAAATGGAGAGAAGCAAATTTGCCATCTGGGAGTCAGATGATGGCTTCCTCAGGACATGGGAGCCATTCCCCCAACTGTTCCTGGATCTGTTTGTGGCCAATGAACGAACAAACAAGTAGCCAAGAGCTAGGGGAAAGTAGCCAAGACATGAGAAAAGAGAGGGAAGGGAGGACACCGGGGGGTGGGGGTAGCCGAACACAGCTGAAAAGAAAGGGGAGCTGCAGAGAGGGAGAGGAGGGGAGGGGTGGAAAGGGGAAGGAGAATAATGGAGGGGAGCGAGAGGGGAGGAAAGACGGGGGAAACAGAAACTGGAAGGAGAGCATGGGAAACGATAATGACCACAACAAACACAGCAAGGCAAAGAGAGTAAGTACAAGAGGAAGGAACGACAGACGTCTGAGCAGAGGCAAACACACAATAACAGCGAAAACTGACCAGGAGAAGCAAGTAACATCAGGGGAGCTGTCCGGGTGCCCCGCTAACCCAGTTGTCCTTTGCTTGTTCTGTACATATATATTTTTTAAAACAGTAAAGAAGGGGGGGGGGGGGGGGGGGGAAGAAAGCGCCCCCCCCCCCCCAATTGGCATGTACAATTACATTTTCTATGTGTTGCTTCTCTGTATATACACTTCCCTTGTTTTACTTTCCCACCCCTTGATTTTTTAGCTTTTGTTATTTCTTTTTGGTTTCTCTGTGTGTACACATGTGAATATACCATGTATAAAACCCAATAAAAACATTCTTTGAAAAAAAGTAGAGAGAACCATTTAATCAAACCTTGTCAGCACGATCCTTGTATTCCTGCATTAAGCATGTACTTGTTTATCTTACCATTTTGTTAAAAATTGATGCTAGAGCCCAGTTGCTCCTCGTGTAATCATATTCCACATTATTCCTCAGTAATACCTTTAACCCCAATTTTATATAATCGGCAAACGTCGAACTTGCCCAAAACTGGGTAGCACGGTGGTGCAGTGGTTAGCGCTGTTGCCTCACCGTCACTGTCCATGTGGAGTCTGCACATTCTCCCCATATTTGCATGGGTCTCACGCTCACAAACCAAAGATGTGCAGGGTAGGTGGGTTGGCCACGCTAAACTGCCCCTTAATTAGACTAAAAAGATTGGGTACTTTAAACTTAAGAAAACAGAATTGCACAAAATGTTTGTTTAGATAGTAAATTGGTAGTGGCCCCAGCACTGATTGCAGTAAAGTACTGCTTCCCAACTTCTAGCAATCAGAATAACCACATTTGAACCCTACTCATTTTCTGTGTTGCAGGCAACGTGCTGTCCATTCTACCACTTATCCCCGACTTCATGTGCTTTGACCTTTCTCTATCCTTGTGTTATTGTCACTTCACCTCTCTTCCTGCATCTTGCATTCACCTTCTGTTCCTTGCACTCTCTCTGTATCTGTATTAATATTTTTAAATTCATGTTTTCAGGATGTGGGCTTCGCCGGTTAGAATTTATTGCCCATCCCCAATCACCCTCGGGAATGTGGTGGTGAGCTGCCTTCTTGAATTGCTGCAGTCCACGTGGTCTAGATACACCCACTATGCGATTAGGGAGGGAGTTCTACAATTGTGACCCAGCGACAGTGAAGGAATTGTGTCAGAGTGGTGAGAGACTTGGAGGGGAACTTCCAAGTGGTGGTGTTCCCATATATCTGCTGGCCTTGTCCTTCTAGATGGGAGCGGCTGTGTGTTTGCAACTTGCTGCCTAAGGAGGCTTGGTGAGTTCCTGCAGAGCATTTTGTCGATGGTTCACAATGCGACTACTGTGCACTGGTGGCGGTGTGAGTAAATGTTTGTGGAAGGGGTGTTTGTAGAAGGGGGGGGGGCAATCGAGTGAGCTGCTTTGGCTGGATGATAGCTTGATCATTTTGCTTTCCCACGGATCTTTTTCTTTCTGCCTATGTGCCTCTTTCTCTGCTGTCTCACTCCTTTAGTCTTGATTGAAAATTACCCTGGTACATTTCACATTTGCAGGATGGGAAATGAGAGTAAAGATGCTGTGAAGACAGAGAGCGGAGGAGAAGGATCGTGGAGGCAGAGTGAGCGGAAGAGAGGGGTGGAGATGAAGGGTAGCGTAAACACAAGAAGACATTGAAATAGAGACGAGAATTAAAAGGTGGAGGAGATGCAAGAGGCACAGCCAAAGGAGAGAGAATAGTGTGAAGAGTGAAGGAGATGAGGAGGAATGGAGTGAATGTGGTGGTTAAGGGGTGAAATGGGAAGAGAGTGGAGGGATGGGGTTGCAAAAAACTGTTCATGAGCAAAGGAAAATGTGAAATTGTTGGGAGGATCAGTGGTAGGAAAGGAATGTGTGTTTGCGTGTGAGGGTGCATGTGGATGTATGTGAGAGTGTGTGCATGAGAGAATGTGTGCATGAAATGAATGAAAATGAAAATCGCTTATTGTCACGAGTAGGCTTCAATGAAGTTACTGTGAAAAGCCCCTAGTCGCCACATTCCGGCGCCTGTCCGGGGAGGCTGGTACGGGAATCGAACCGTGCTGCTGGCCTGCTTGGTCTGCTTTAAAAGCCAGCGATTTAGCCGAGTGAGCTAAACCAGCCCCTCCAGCATGCATGTGTGTGAGCATGTGTGTGTGTGTGCGCAGGTGTTATGACACTCTGGCTAGTGTGCGGTAAATTCCAGCCCCACAAGCCCCAGAGTCCCAATGTCAGTGAATTAACCAGTAATTTGTATATTTTCCTGCGATCTTTGACCCTTGACTGCTCCAATGATTTACAGGCATAAGATTTGTAAGCAAAACATTAAATCTGTATGTTTATAAAAAGGGAAGAGATAAGCAGGCAATGGTAATAATTGAATAACGGTCTGCTAACTAACTATTCCCCTACCTCCGTCCCACCCTCCACCCAGACACACACAAGGCAGACACATGGTGGTGGTAGGGAAGGATGAAAATAACTGGGATTAAACCAGGAATGAGAAATGAGAATCTCCGCTTTTGAGGTTGTGGTCTTTGTAGGCGATGATCTTCTCAGGACATGAAGTGCTGAAACTACCAGTTGGGTTCGAACATATAGCTGGAACCATCAATTAGAACTCTCAATCTATCAGGCTTCATCTGGGAGTCAGCCTCACTTCAACTGACCTGGACATTCGCAGAGAAGATTCCCCTCAGGTCGATGCAGTTTTAATTTGCGTCCTCCAGATGGACTACCACCCCCACCGAGTCAACATTGGGATTATCTACCCGAGAGTTTACAGCAGGTTCCCTGGCCACTCTACCTTTCAACTGCTTGTCCAGCCTTTGTGCAGGATTTCCAGCTGTGTTATGAAGAGGGACAGACAAGGGCTTGGTCTTCAGGACACTTTTAGGGTTCTCAGGAGAGATGTATCAGTCTGGGCTTTTCGCAACCTTTCAAACAGATAATTAAACTTTCCCAGGCTTGGAAACTTCTTGCAGCATTTCAATTAGGAGTTACTTTCATAGGCTGGCTGGAAATATTTAAATTGCCAGGCAGAGCGCTGATAGGGGGAAAGAGTGTTTTAAACCTTCTTATTGCTGCTGTCCAAGGTTGTACAGAATTGAAAGTTAAACTTTGCAAAATGTAGCTTCCAGAACCTATTAAAGGGCTCTACCAACCAAAATCAAGAATTTAATAAATCCCAAATTCGGAACAGCTGATTGGCTGGTAGCGAAGTCCATAAAAATTACATCACAGGACCCTGCCACATTGCACTGAGGGGATGTCCTGGGACAGTCTAAATTGAAACTTAGACCAGGGTGTTTCAGATTAAAACCAAAATCTGCAATATTGAATCAGCCAGCAAGGCAGGAATTAAAAAGGGAAACCAGGATCTCACAAAGATTTAAAAGAGGTTTGTTACACATGTGTGAGAGTGTGTGTGTGTCTATATGTGAGTGTATGTGAGTGTGCATGAGTGTTTGTATGTGTGTCAATGTGTATGTGTGGACATGCATGAATGTGTTTGTGTGAGCGTGTGTTTGAGATAGTGTGTGTGTGTATGCATGAAGTTTAGGTCTATACTCTCGCGAGTTTAGAAGAATGAGGGGAGATCAAATTGAGGTACATTAGATTATTAAAGGTAATGAAATGAAAATCGCTTATTGTCGCAAGTAGGCTTCAAATGAAGTTGCTGTGAAAAGGCCCTAGTCGCCACATTCCGGCGCCTGTTCGGGGAGGCTGGTATGGGAAAGTAGATTTGGGCAGATGTTTCCTCTTGTAGGGCATTCTAGAACAAGAGGTCATAGGCTCATGATAAGGGGGAGAACATTTAGAACAGACGAGGAGAAACTACTTCCCCAAAGGGTCGTGAATCTGTGGAATTTGCTATTGCAGTGTGTAGTGAATGCTGGGACAGTGAGTTAATTTAAGGAGGAGTTAGACACATTTTTAATAGTGATGGGTCGAAGGATTAGGGAGAATGAGCAGGATGGTGGAGTTGAGGTATGGTGAGATCAGCCGTGATCGTACTGAATGGTGGTGCAGGCTCAAGGGGCTAAATTCCTCCTGCTCTTCGTTCTTACTTTCTTATGCTCGACAAAACAATTATTTTGTCCAACTCTTGGTATGTAGCCCTGTAGGTAACAGTACCAGAAGCACAAATCTGGTGCTCTTGATCAACAAGGTGATTTCTTGATTAAAAAGGAGTTCATGGGTTATGGGGAGAAGGCAGAATAATGGGAATGATGTACATATCAGCCATGATCGAATGGTGGAACAGACTACATTCTGCTTCTATATCTTATGGTCTTGTGGCATGAGTGAATGTGAGAGTGTGTCTCTGTGTAAATGTGAGTGTATGTGAGAGTGTGCGTGTGTCTGTATGTTTGGAGTGTTTGTGTATGTGTGTAAGGGAGAATGTGGCATATATGTGTGTGTTTGATCACGTTCACTCTCTCTCTCTTTCTCTATTATTGTGTAGATGGATCTCTGTCATTGTCTAGTTCGATGTCCATCTCTGGCTCTGTAACTCCTTTTACCTCTGACACCATGGGCGGCATTCTCCCCTACCCGGCGTGACGGAGGGTCCCGGAGTAGGGGAGTGGCGCCAACCACTCAGGGGTCGTGCCTCCCCAAAGGTGGGGAATTCTCCCCACCTTTGGGGGCCAGCCCTGCGCCGGAGTGGTTAGCACCAGAAGACTGGCGCAAAAAACCGGCGCCCCCGGTGCGGGACTGGCCGAAAGGCTTTCGCCGGTCCGCGCATGCGCCGGCAGTGACGTCAGCAGCAGCTGGCCGCTGACGTCACTGCCGGCGCATGCGCGATGCGGGGTTCTCTTCCGCTTCCGCCATGGCGGAGGCCGTGGCGGCGCGGAAGGGGAAAGAGTGCAGCCAGGGCACTGGCCCGCAGTCTGAGCGGGGGGCCCCGATCGCGGGCCAGGCCACCGTGGGGGCACCCCCTGGGGTTCGATCGCCCCCCGCCCCCCCAGGACCCCGGGGGCCTGCTCGCGCCGCTGAGCCCGCCGTTCCAGAGGTGGTTTAAACCTCGGCGGCGGGAGAGGCCTCCCAGCGGCGGGACTTCGGCCCATCCGGGCCGGAGAATCGCCGCAGGGGCCTCCACGATCGGCGGGGCGAGATTCCTGCCCCCGCCACTTCCCGGGTGGCGGAGAATCTCTGCCACGGCGGGGGCGGGATTGTAGGCGCCCCCAGGCGAATCTCCGACCCTGCATGGGGTTGGAGAATTTTGCCCCATATCTTCCTGTGCCCCTATTACTCTTCTTTCTCTCTCTCTCTCTCTCTCTTCCCCCCCCCCCCCCATCTCTCTTCCTCTCTCTCTCTCTCTCCCCCACCCCCCTCCCCCCATCTCTCTAGCTCTCCCTTTGCATCTGATTCCTTGCCTCTGCGATACGGAAACAGTCCATACTGTCCAACGGAAACATACACCAAGGCCTGCACAATCTTTAGGATTGGGCTAATAACTGTTGAGTAACATTCACCCTACAGGGCAGCATGGTAGCATTGTGGATAGCACAATCGCTTAACAGCTCCAGGGTCCCAGGTCCGATTCCAGCTTGGGTCACTGTCTGTGCGGAGTCTGCACATCCTCCCCTTGTCTGCGTGGGTTTTTTCCGGGTGCTCCGGTTTCCTCCCACAGTCCAAAGATGTGCAGGTTAGGTGGATTGGCCATGATAAATTGCCCTTAGTGTCCAAAATTGCCCTTAGTGTTTGGTGGGGTTACTGGGTTGAGGATAGGGTGGAGGTGTTAACCTTGGGTAGGGTGCTCTTTCCATGAGCCGGTGCAGACACGATGGGCCGAATGGCCTCCTTCTGCACTGTAAATTCTATGACATCTATGATACATACAAAAGCCAGACAATGGCCCTGTCCAGCAAAAAAGGAATTTACAACCCCACCCTTCACATTCAACGCAATTTTCATTGCTAAATCGCTCACCATCAATAATTAGGTGCTACCAATGATCAGAAACTGGACTAGACTAGCTATACAAGCACTATGGCTAGTACCCTATGGTGAGTAACTCCAGACCACCATCACCAAGGCACACGTCAGGGGTGTGATGGAATATTCTCCATGCCTGGATGAGTGCAGCTCCAACAAGAAGCTCGACACCATCCAGGACAAAGTTTGATTGTACCCTTAATACTCACACTCTCCAGCAGCGATGCAGTGTACACCATATTAAAGATGCACTCCAGCAACTGTCTAACCCCGTGATCCCTCCCATTTATAAAGCAGAAATATTGGAACATCTCTGTCTGAAAGTTTCCCTCCAAACCACGCACCATCCTGATTTGGAAAAATACCACCATTCCTTCACTGTCGCTGGGATAAAATCCTGGAACTCCCTCCATAACAGCAGAGTGGGTGTACCTACAGTTCAGGGAGTGCAGCAGTTCAAGAAGGTTGCTCCCCACCAACTTCTCAAGAGCGGTTAGGGATGGGCAATAAATGCTGGCCGAGTCAGGGACACCCACATCCCGTCAGACAACAAAGAAAATCACCCCATTTCTCTCTCTTGCGATTAGCCCTTTATTACATAGAATTTACAGTGCAGAAGGAGGCCATTCAGCCCATCGAGTCTGCACTGGCTCCTGGAAAGAGCACCCTACCCAAGACCAACACCTCCACCCTATCCCCATAACCCAGTAATCCCACCCAACACTAAGGGCAATTTTGGACACTAAGGGCAATTTATCATGGCCAATCCACCTAACCTGCCATCTTTGGACTGTGGGAGGAAACCGGAGCACCCGGAGGAAACCCATGCAGACACGGGGAGGATGTGCAGACTCCGCACAGACAGTGACCCAAGCCGGAATCGAACCTGGGACCCTGGAGCTGTGAAGTGATTGTGCTATCCACAATGCTACCATGCTGCCCATGCTTTATCGTCCTTTCCATCCTGGCTTTCCTTCTCTGTGTATGTCTTCCTCTCCTATTTCCTTAATCATCACGACTTTCATCGTGCATCTCTCAGTCTCCCTCTCCTGATTTTCAGAGTGCTCCTGCCTCTGTCTCTGACTTCCATCGTTGTATCGGCCTCTCTCTTTCCACTCACTGAATCAATCTACTGCTTATTTCTTTGGTTGGATTTATCTCCGTCCCTCTTCGCCCTACTTCCTGCCGCTCACTGTCTTTGATCATTCCCCATGCCTGTGTAGCTGCCCTCTGCTCTCCCACTCTGGGCTTCTCTCCGATCTTCCTCATTTGCAGTTTTGGATGTGGTTCAATTAGGGAAATTCCTGGCATTCTTCACTGAGGAAGCGAACAATGCAGTTGATCAGGAGAATTAAGCGTGCATTCTAGTGGTGAATCAGCAGCCAGGCTCTGTGAAGGGGGGGAGGGGGGGTTGTGAGTGCCAGCTCAGTCGACCCGATGATTAGAGTTAAGTCCCATGTTGCGACAGTGACAGCCGAGAAACTTGAAGTAAAACAGTGTTGTATGGAAACTGAACCCTGCTGCAAACTGCACTGCCTTCCTGAAAACTGTGTGTGAACCGCTATTGCAAAGTTGCAGTTGCTCCACCATCATTGAAGGACTTTGCTACGACAATTGGATCCCCCCGAAACTGTGGTCAAATTTACTGGGATTTCTCTGCGACTATCTAACAAGGGCACAACTTCCTTTTTTTTTAAACACTCATTGAATGGAGTATATGTCAGAAAAATGCCCCTGATTAAACTTCAAGTTTCATGGAAATAACAGAGTTTGTTGAGCTATTTGCTGATGTCGATGCTGCCGCCCAGTTTGTTGTCCACTTGAGCACGGTACGGTCATTCTAGAGTGGCTGGACTCACATACCATCTAATCCGAATCGGAGCAGTAGGTTTCTGAGCCACTTTGTTTTTTATGCAAACCAGAACTTTACACTTTCACTTCAGAATGGAGGTTATTTTTATTCGAATTCTCAGATTGCCACACACACTACCAGTGCCTGGACTCTTAGTCCAGAAGTTGGTGGGTGGGTCACTAGTTCAGTAATATGCACAAACACAGCGCCTCCAACAATGTACAGGAAAAGAAAGCCGTGCGTCTGTGGACTCTTGTTCGGAACATAGCAACACGAGACCATTCCATTTAATAGCATCATGGCTGAACAGATACTTCAATGACTTTTACCACCACTACCTCTCTACCTCACTGCTAATCAGAAATGTATCAATCTGTGCTCAATCCACCTGCAGCAGAAGTACATCTCAACATTCTCTGATGTGGGCCATCATTGCTCTGGGTCTGGAGTCACATCTAGGCCAGACCAAGCATGGACGGATGTTTTCCTTCCCTAAAGTATATTAGTGAGCCAGATGGGCTTTTATGACAATTGACGATGGTTTCATGGTCATCGTTAGACTTTTAATCAGATTTTTCATTTAATTCATATTTCACCATCTGCCCTGGAGGGATTCAAACCCACGCTCCCCACAGAGCATTACTCTGGGTCCCTGGACTAGTAGACCAGCGACATTAACATTGCTACCTCCCCCATGCAATCTCATACACCATGCATGGGATTAGCCTGTGAGAGTGATCAATATCTTGGAGCTACTCCAGAAACCTTACTGGATATTAACCTCCTGCAATGTATCAGGGTTATCTGTTCATTGTACAACCTTAAGAAGGGTGCTTGCTGTTTGATATGAAGGCAAACCAATGCATTTTTTACACAAGTTAAAAGGAAAAAAGTGCGGCAGAAAGCAACAGAGCAGAAATTTAAACAGCAAATGCTGGGAAATGCTGGCCTTGGAAAGGGTCCAGAGGAGGTGCACAAGAATGATACCTGGAATGAATAAATTGTCATATGAGGAATGGTTGAGGATTCTGGGTCTGTAATAGATGGAGTTTAAAAGGATGTGAGGGGATCTCATCAAAACTTACAGAATACTGAGAGGGCTAGATAGAGTAAACGCTGAGAGGATATTTCCACTAACAGAAGAAACTAGAACCTGAGGGCACAGCCTCAGACAGAAGGGACGATTTTTTAAAACAGAGATGAGGAGGAATTTCTTCAGCCAGAGGGTGGTGAATCTGTGGCGCTCATTGCCACAGAAGGCTGTGGAGGCCAAGTCACTGAGTGACTTTAAGACAGAGATAGATAGGTTCTTGATTAATAAGGGAATAGAGGGTTATGGGACAAAGGCAAGAGAATGGAGACGTGAAATATATCGGCAATGATTGAACAGTGGAGCACACCCAATGGGCCGAATGGCCTATTCTGCTCCCATGTCTTATGGACATGGAAGGGTCAGAAGGTCTGGCAACATCTGTAGAGGGAGAAACTTTCAGGTGGGTGAATTCAAATCAATAATGAGAATGGAGGAAGTTCCAACTAGAGGTAGGGGGCGGGATTCTCAGCCTGGGGCCAGGCCGGAGAATCGCCTCAACCGGCGTGAATCGTGCCACGCCGCAGAGCAGAGAATCGGCACCCTTGGCGTAGCTGCGGTCAGTGTGGCGCCGGCCTGGGGCCGCTCTACAGGCACCCCCGGCGATTCTCCTCCCGGGATGGGCCGAGCGGCCGTACCAAAAAAGCAGAGTCCCACCGGCGCGTTTCTAACGTGGTCTTACCCAGCGGGACATCAGCATGGAAGGGTCCGGGGGTTGGAGGGGGGGGGAAAAAGGGGTCCGACCCCGGGTGGGCCTCCGCTGTGGCCGGGCCCGCGATCGGGGCCCACTGATTGGCTGGCTGGCCTCTCGGGCTGGGGGCCTCCTTTGTTCCGCAACAGCCCATCCTAGCCCTACGCCATGCTGCGTCAGAGCCGGCGCGGTGAAGGGAGCCACTGCACATGCACGCGTTGGCGCCGGTGCCACTGCGCATGCGCAGATACCGCGGTGCCCAGTTGATGCCGGGATCAGCAGCTGGAGCGGCGTGGGTTGCTCCAGTGCCGTACTGGCCCCCTGTAGGGATCAGAATTTCTGATCCTGAGGCCATGTTGACGCAGTCGGGAAATGCGACGGCATTTAGGATGGCATCACCACTTAGCCTCAGGATCAGAAATCCTGCCCCAGATCTCAACTGCAAGAATTGCGATGTGAAACTGTGGATAACAAAAAGGGAGTCTTTTTTTTCTCATTTTCTCAATATCAGCGAACTTCTCTGTCTGTACTTTCTGCATTGTCAATATTTAATGTAGATTTCCAGCATTGCCAGCATGTCCGTTACTACCTGAAGTAAAATCTTTCTAGCAATCACCTCAAATGCAATGCCCCCTGCAATTGACCCAGCTAGGGGGAAGCAAGTTTTTCCTTTCCACTCTGTCTAGGCCCCTCATCATTTAGTGTACCTCAATGAGATCAACCTTTAGGAGGCTCTGTTCCAAGGAAAAGAACACACTAGCTGACCCAATCTCTCCTCATAGCTGCAACTTTAAAGCCCTGGCAACGTTCTAGGAAATAACCTCTACACCCTCTCCAGACCAATTATGTATTTCCTGTAATGTAATGACCAGAACAGTATGTGATTTGATTTATTGTCACATGTATTAGTGTACAGTGAAAAGTATTGTTTCTTGCATGCTGTACAAACAGTGCATACCGTACATAGGGAAGGAAGGAGAGACTGCAGAATATAATGTTACAGTTAGAGCAAGGTGTAAAGAAAAGAGCAACTTAATACGAGGTAGGTCCATTCAAAAGTCTGATGGCTGTTCTTGAGTCGGTTGGTACAGGACCTCAAACTTTGGTATCTTTTTCCTGACGGAAGAAGGTGGAAGAGAGTATGTCCGGGGTGCATGGGGTCCTTAATTATGCTGGCTGCCTTCCTGAGGCAGTGGGAATTATAGAGTCAAAGGATGGGAGGCTGGTTTGCGTGATGGACTGGGCTACATTCACGACCTTTTGTAGTTTCCTGCAGCCTTGGGCAGAGCAGGCTCCATACCAAGCTGCGATACAACCAGAAAGAATGTTTTCTGTAGTGCATCTGTAGAAGTTGGTGAGGGTCGTAGCTGACATGCCAAATTTCCTTAGTCTTCTGAGAAAGTAGAGCCGTTGGTGGGTTTTCTTAACTATAGTGTCAGCATGGGGGGGACCAGGACAGGCGGATGGTGATTTGTACACCTAAAAACTTGAAGCTCCCGACCGTTTCTACTTCATTCCCATTGATGTGGACAGGGGCATGTTCTCCACTACGCTTCCTGAAGTCGATGACAATCTCCTTTGTTTTGTTGACATTGAGGGAGAGATTATTGTCATCGCACCAGTTCACCAGATTCTCCATCTCATTTCTATACTCTTTCTCGTCATTGTTTGAAATCCAAACCACTACGGTGGTGTCATCAGCAAATTTGAAAATCGAGTTGGAGGGGAATTTGGCCACACATTCATAGGTGTATAAGGACTATAGTAGGGGGCTGAGGAAACAGCCTTGTGGGGCACCAGTGTTGAGGATGATCGGGGAGGTGGTGTTGTTGCCTATCTTTACTGATTGTGGCCTGTGGGTTAGAAAGTTCAGGATCCAGTCGCAGAGGGAGGAGCCGAGGCCAAGGCCACGGAATTTGGAGATGAGTTTCGTAGGAGTGATGGTGTTGAAGGCTGAGCTGCAGTTGATAAATAGGAGGCTGACATGGTGTCTTTGTTATCTAGGTGTTTCAGGGTAGAGTGCAGGGCCATGGAGATGGTGTCTGCTGTGGACCTGTTGCAGCGGTAGGCGAACTGTAGTGGATCAAGGCAATCTGGGAGGCTGGAGTTGATTCGTGCCATGACTGACCTTACACGAAACTCCAGCAGTTGTCTAGCGAGTGTCCTATACAGTCTCACCATTACATCTCTACTTGTGTGTTCAATACCTCATCTAACAAAGGAAAGCTTCCATGTGCTTTCCTGCCCATGTTGTCGACCTGCCCTGCCACCTTCAAGGACTTGTGGACATGCATTTCCTCAGCATCTTCCCATTTACTCAGTATTCCTCTGCTTTGTTTGCCCCCCTAAATACATAACAAAGCGCTTTTTCTGGATCAAATTACATTAGTCACTGCTCTGCTCACTCAACCAAAACCCATTGATATCATACTGGAAACGACAGCTATCTTTTTCACTATCAGCTTACAGTTTGTGTGTCATCTGCAAATTTTCCAATCTAGCCACCCATGTGTACTTGATGTTAAATGTGTGCCTCAGGTTTAGTGACCAACACAGTCGGGGAAATGCCCATTCTGATGACACTGAAAGTTAAGCAAACATCTAATTGGAGTTTCTGCCAGTCGACCTGCTGCATGTATGCTTGCTGGCAGCCACCCAGAGAATGCAGAAAACCTCCCCCCCCCCCCCCCCCCCCCCCCCCCCCCGATAAATGGGGCCTCTCTCTATGCATTCTGCTGGCTACCACAGATCTCGAGAAATCCCTGTAATTCAGTACTGCTTCCCTCAAAGCTGGTTGCCACAGCGATAGTTAGTCAGGCCCACAGTTTCTTATCTGCCTTTGTGCCTCGCTACCATTGTGACACAGGATCAACGATGAATGATTAGACCACAGTTTTACGGTATGTCTCTGCACCTCTACTGAAGATGATAATTTTGACAGAATCATTCCCATACAATTCCGAAAGTACAGAAGGAGCATTTGGCCATCAAATCTGTACCAAGCGTCGGAAAGAGCACCCTTTCCAGGCCACTCCCCCGCTCTAGCCCCATAACCCCCCCCCAAACTGCACATCTTTCGACACCAAGGAGCAATTGATCACAGCCAGTCCACCTAACCCACACACCTTTGGTACAAAGAGTAATTGATAATGACCAGTCCACCCAACCTGCACACCTTTGGAGTGTGGGAGGAAACCAGAGCATCCGGAGGAAACCCATGCAGACACGGGGAGAAAGGGCAAACTCCAAAAAGACAGGCAGCCAAGGCTGGCATTGCTGGGCCCCTTTGTTGTAAGGCTGCTGTGCTAACCACTGTTGAACAATGGAAACTTGTAGTTGAGGCTAGATACAGATCACACCCACATACTTTTTTTAAATATTTGTATTGAGATTTTTGTGGGTCTTTTTACAGAGTTTTCAAAAGGACCATACATTTACATCGGAATAGCCCTCTACCCCCTCCCCCAACCAATGTCGAATAACACCCCCACCCTGTCCTGACTATTTGTCCTCGCGAAATGCACAACAAATCGCTTTCTCTGGATTAAATTATATTAGCCACTTCCCTGCCCACTCAATCAAAACCCACTGATATCACACTTCCTTTCCTCTGCAGGACCTTTTTGGAGATACTTGGATTCTCCTCTCCCCACCCCCCCTCCCTCCCTCCCCGCCACCTCCAGTCACCATGATCATTTTGTTAACTGTGTTGAAGGCGGCCTTCGGCATGTAGATTGATATTGATCAAAGAGGAACCTGGGCAGAACGTTCATCTTGATCATCGGCACCCTCCCTGCTACGGAGTGGGTCCCACCTCTGCAGGAATTTTTTTTACTTCCTCCACTAGATTGATCAGGTTCCATTTGCAGATCTGTATCCAGCGTGTGCAATTTGGGTCCCCAGATAGCATCATCTGCATAGAGTGAAAATCGGATCTCTCTGGATTCCCTTTCAATTTGTTGCTGTTCTGAGGGCGATCAAAGTGGCTCAATTGTCTGGGTGAATAGGAGCGGGGATAGCAGGTATCCCTGCCTTGTGCTTCTGTGCAGCGGGAAGTATTCAGTGATGGTGGTGTTGGTCCGCACGCTCGCCATGTGGGCATTGTACAGGAGTTACACCCACGAGGTGAACCCTGCTCCCAGCGCAAATGGCTCTAGTAACTCAATGAGGTACTTCCACTCAACTCTGTCACAGGCCTTTTCTGCATCCAGAGAAATAATCAACTCTAGTGTTCTCTCCCCGGGTGGGGGCATTATCGCATTCAGCAGGTGCCTGTTGTTCGCTGTTAACTGTGTACCCTTGAGAAAGCCCGAATGATGTTCTTCAACCACTTCTAGTGCGCAGTTCTCCAGTCGCCTGAATTTTTATGAGTACTTTTGCATCTACATTGAGCAGTGAGACAGGTCCGTAGGATCTACATTCGGTTGACTCGTTGTCTTACTTGTGTATCAGCAATATAGTGGCTTGTAAAGTGGCGTGTGCTAGCATTGGAGGCAAGGTGCCTCTTGCTAGCGAATGTGCAAACATCTCCCGCAGCTGTGGGGCCATTTCTGCCACATATGTTTTGTAGAAGTCTGCCGGCAATCCATTTGGTCCCTGTGGCTTTGCCTCCTGCATGGAGCTGATGTTCTCCATGACATCTCCCAGTTCTAGCAGTGCTTACAGCCCCATCCTCCTATATTCCTCCACCACTAGCATGTCTACTCCATTGAGGAATCCACGTCAGGGGGTTCAGAGACGTTCAGCCCTTGGTAAAAGGCGTTGAATGCTTCATTGACCTTTTTGGTTCGGCTACTAGTCTGCCGCATTAATCTAACCTGCGCTATTTCCCTTCTATCTGCCTGCTTTCTCAGCTGGTGAGCCAGCAGGCGGCTGGCTTTTCCTCTGTGCTCATAGAAGGTCCTCGTGTCTGCCAGAGTTGGTGGACAGCAGGTTAAATTCCATTTGTAGCTTTTTCCTCTCCACCTCAGAATACCACCTACCTCTCTCCAATATGGTGTCAATCAGTTGTTACCTAGCCGCCCTCTCTTCCCTGTCCCGGCACACTTTGTAAGTGATAATCTCACCCCTGATCACAGACTTCAGCGCATCCCTAAACGTGGAGGATGAGACCTCTCTGCTCTGGTTGTTAGCTGTGTACATCTATGGCCTGTGATATTTTCTGGCAAAAGACCTTGTCGACCAGGAGAGCCGTGTCCAACCTCCATGGGGGGGGGGGGGGGGGGGGGGTCATTGGGCATGGCTCATCTCCAACCTCACTTCCATGCAGTGTGGAACGTGGTCGGAGATGGTGATCATGGAATATTCCATTCTTACTATTCCTGGAAGCACGATTTCCCCACCGCAAAGAAGTTAAAAAGGGTATAGACCCTCTCTACCTGTCAGAAGAATGAGAACTTCTTCTCCCTGGGTGCATGAATCTCCATAGATCCACTGCCCCCATCTGCACCATAAATGTCCCTAGTTCTCTTGCCACATTTACCGTCTTCACCTTTTTGGGGTTTCACCAGTCTGTTGGCGGGTCCTGTATACAGTTAAAGTCCACCCCATTCCATGATTAGTCTATGGATCTTTTTATGTTGGGGATTTCCGCCATGGTCATCTTTATAAATTCTGTGTTGTCCCAGTTGGGCACATACACATTCACCAGGACCGTGCTAATCACGACGCACCGTTCACCCTGCTCTGTAACCATCCTCATCTTGGTAAATGCCGTACTCTTTACAAAGCAGTATGGCTACCCCACTAGCTCTCGTCCCAATGCATGAATGGTACGTCTGTCCCACCAGCCCTTTCTGAAGGGCAGTCAATCCTTCTCCCTCAGGTGTGTCTCTTGGAGGAAGACTTTTCAGGTGGGCAAAGAATCTGGATATTTGTACTGGGCCATTAAGTCCTCTGACATTCCAGGTGACTATTATGATGGAGGAGGGGGTATGTTTCCCCTCTCCCCCCCCCCCCCCCCCTTGCGGGATCAAGCATACTTTCCCTGAGGATGCACCCCTCCATTCCGGTATTTCCATTTTTTAGGGGGCCACCCAAAATGGCCATGGTCACCGTACTCACCATGAGGCTACACCTCTGCGCTCCAGGGTTTCCCTTTGTCCATGGGCCACCCAACATGGCTACCACCTATATGTATGCCATGTGGGTGAACCCCTGAACTCCAGGCTTTCCCTTTTTTAATGGGCCATCCAAAACAGCCACGGCCACCGTACTCACCATGAGCCCAGTCCCTTGGCTTTGGGAGTTTTCTTTGTCCAGGAGCCATCCAACAAGGCCATGTGTATGTCATGTGGTTGAACCCCTGCACTCCAGATTTTCCCTTTGTTTGGGGATCCTCCAAAGTGGCTGTTTGTGGAGCCATTTTGTTACCTCTGTGGCCTTTGTAGCCAGCCTAGAACCCTTCCCCTTTGTCACTTTGATCTCCCCACAGTCCTGCTTCTCTCCCATTCTGCTAGCCCCACTTCCCTAATGTTGTCCCCCCTCTATTCTCCTACCCATCTGCCCCCCTAATTTTCCCCCTATTGGTGATGTACCTCTCTGCCTCCACCATGTCAGGCCCTCCTCCCTGATGGGAGATGCACCACTCCCCCTGCCTCATTCATACCCCCTGACACTAGCTTTCCTGCTAGTGTGGTGACCCCCGTCCTGGGATTGACCCAACTCCCTCTTCCACCCACTGCCTTAATTTCCGCTCTGTCTCCTCCTCACCCTCTCCTGTGCTTTGCTGTCGTCGCCCCTTCCTTTCCGTGTACTGGTTCCCGGTTTCAGAGTGAGGCGGTACAGACCACGCAAATTGTCCTTTATCGTTCTTCGTCTTTCAGGCGTCTGCCTCTGCTGCTGTTGGCCATTCTTTTGGATGAACTCATCTGCGTACGCAGGGGTGGTAAAATAATGTTCCCTGCCTTGGTACGTGACCCAAAATCTGGTTTGGTACAACATCCCGAACTTCACTTCGCTCATGTTCTGGGCCAACTTTATTAAATTCTGCCCCCTGCTTTTCCCGCTGGGAAGGTGCGCTCTCCACAAGGGCTCCAAGAATCATTGTACCCGGCGATGTCCTCGGATTTAAAATCACAGGCAACCCGCACCCCGAAATGCAAAAAAACACGACGTCAACCATGAGACTATCTGGTTGTTAGTGCATTGTTATTACTGGGTCTATTCCTACTGCCTGCCTTATAGCACAACAGCGAGTGCATTTCAATAACACGCCATTGGCTGTTAAAGGGCACACACTCCGTGGGTCAACGCACACCAAGGGGTTACACCGAAGTTAAACCTCTTTGAGCGCGGATGCACCACAAGTGTTGGAGATGACATTTAAATACACATTATAAACATCACCTGAAATGGCAAGAGTGGTGCGGTACCCACTGGATTCAGAGAAAGCATGGCAAATCCTGCAATGTCAAATTTGAACCGTTCTGTAACGTACTATTTCATATTTTCAGTATAATGTATATTGCGGGTCCGAAGCTTTGGGACGTCCGAGAAAGGCCCTATGTAAATGCAAGTTTTACAATGGAGCAAGGGTAAACTTTGCACCATCACACGCGATCGGAATCTGGGGAAAATACAATAAAAAGGCAGGGTTAATCACTTCACTTGCACAGAAAGTATTCCGTTCCTCAAACTGAAAACATCAGCCAGCTGCAGTCTATAATCCGGTAAAACGAGTCTTGTGCGTGTCGACGTTAAATAAAGCGGCCGGAACAAGAGGACTTACCAGCCAGGGCTGTTTGCACCCGATTGAAACACAGCAAAAGTGCCAGAAACACGCCTGGGTCTCCACATGCCATCCCTTCCAGCGACCGATTAAACTCGAGTAAACTTGGACTCCTTCAAAGAAGCTGAGCTGAGCTGAGCTTCCCTCACAAGCGGTCAATGAGAGTCCCTGTCGTCCAATTGCAATCAAAAGCTGCTGAGCCGTCACTGGTTTCGCTTCCGAAGCTGGTTCACAGTCCAATGTCTGCCCTGCAATCCAGCAGTGGACATCCTGGGGCGGGTGGCCTTCGGCGTTAAAGCTTTTTCAAAGAAGTGTTTTTTTAAAAATCAACTGGTTGAAGCATCAAATGCAGTCTACAACTGGCGTTCAGATCACGGCAATTGTCATCCGAAAGGGCAATTTTAGCCTACCCCAAATTCAACCCAACGATTTAAAAATGAAGAGTTCTAAATAGCAGAGTTCTGAACAGTGTGCTGGTATAGAGTGGCCTGGAAGTGTCGGTGCATCCACTTTCAATGTGCCGTGGCATTTTGCGCAATTTCTGCAAAATATGCGGAATCTTGGGCTTCATTACTAAAGGAATTGAGTACACAAGCAGGGAGGTTATACTGAATCTTTATGAAGCTTAGGTTAGGCTACAGCTAGGCAGCAGCTTCCAAACTCAGCGCCAAACAGATTGGACACGGGCAGCAGATCGGTGGGAATACCACCACCTGGAAGTTCCCTTCCAAGTTTCAGTATCCTGACTTGGAATTATATCGCTGTTCCTTCACTGTAGCTGCGTCAGAATCCTGGAGCTCCCACCCTAACAGCACATGGGGTGTGCCTGCACCACATGGACTGCAGCGGTTCAAGGTGGCAGCTCACGCCACCTAATCAAAGACAATGAATGCTGCTTACCTTGTCAGTGATGCCCGTATCTTGTAAGTGTATTTAAAACCTAGTGTCCAGTTCTGGTCACCACATCAAGAAGGATGTGATGGACCTTTGAGAGGGTGAAGAGGAGATTCACTGGGCTCCTTCCAGTTTTAGTGAAAAGGTTAGAGTGGAAAAACTGTTGTTCTGCTTGGAGCAAAGGGGATTGAGGGAAGATTTAATATTCATGCACAATATTATGACAGGTTTAGATAAGGTACACAACGAAAAGCCATTCCCACCAGCTGGTGTTACAAAGTCTTGGGGACACAGATATAAGGGCCTATGTAATGTACTCCAAGATCTGGAGCGTTTCTCCCTTCACCGAGCCTATAATGGCATGCGATGCCATTGGGTGCCATTTACAACATCATCATGCCAATTTCCGATAAGAGAGTCACGGAATTGTTACGGAGCAGAAGGAGGCCATTCGGCCCATCATGTCTGTACCAGCTCCCAAATGAGCATCATACCTTATTCGTTTTCCCCTCTACCCTGTACATTGTTTCAATTCAAATCATCATCTCATGCCCTGTTGAATGCTTTTTTTTCATAGAATTTACAGTGCAGAAGGAGGCAATTCGGCCTATCGAGTCTGCACCAGCTCCTGGAAAGAGCACCCTACCCAAGGCCAACACCTCCACCCTATCCCCATAACCCAGTAACCCCACCCAACACTAAGGGCAATTTATCATGTCCAATCCACCTAACTTGCACATCTTTGGACTGTGGGAGGAAACCGGAGCACCCGGAGGAAACCCACGCACACACGGGGAGGATGTGCAGACTCCGCACAGACAGTGACCCAAGCCGGAATCGAACCTGGGACCCTGGAGCTGTGAAGCCATTGTGCTATCCACAATGCTACCATGCTGCCCTTTGATTGACCTGCCACATTTCCAGATCCGAACCATTGACTGTGTGAGAAAGTTTTTTCTCACATCACATTTCCTTCTTTTACAAATCACTTTAAGTACATGCCATTAAGTTCTTGATCCTTTTACTAACGGGAACAATTTCTGCCTGTCTACTCTGTCCAGTCCCCTCATGATTTTGAACATTTCTATCAAATCTCCTCTTAGCCTTCTACTCTCCAAGGAAGACAGACCTGACCTCTCCAATCTATCCTCATAACCAAAGTTTCTCATCCCTGTAACTATTCCTGTGAACCTTGTCTGCACTCTCTCCAGTGTGTTTACATCCTTCCTGTAGTGTGGCACCCAGAACTATGAATAATATTCCAGCTGAGGTCTAACTAGTGTCTTGCATAAGTTTAGCATAACCCCCTTTGCCTTTGCCTTTGCCAATAAAGCTTTATTAATTCTCTCTCCACCTGTTTGGCCACCTTAACTGATCACTGCACATATACACCCAGCATTAACCTCTGTACATGGCCTTCTCCAATCTCGTAAAGGCATTCAACTCTGTCAACTATGAGGGATAGTGGAACATCCTCCTCAAATACTGCGAAATTCGACACCATTCTCTGTCTGCTCCATGATGACATGCAAACCATGATCCTCACCAATGGAACCATCACAGACCCAATACATGTTCAAACAGGGGCCAAGCAGGGCTATGTTATTGCACCAAAGCTATTCGCCATATTCCTTGCAGCAAAACTCTACCCTGTCACCTTAAAGCTCTCTGCTACAGTGGAGCTAACCTACTGGACAAGCAGGAAACTGTTCAACCTCCCACACTTCCAGGTCAGAACCAAGACCATCCCAACATCTGTCATTGAGCTGCAGTATGCAGATGACATCTATGTGTGTGCACATTCATAGGTAGAAACGCTGAGGTATGAGCAAAGGGTGGAAATTGGGAAGGGACGAGAGAAAGGCCCCTTGAATGAATGATTGAGGAACCAGTTTTGTGAATACACAAAACATGAAATCAAACAGAAATAGAATAAAACTGACAAACATTCAATAAGAAAAGATGTCTGGTGGCAATGACATTGTAAACAGTGCTTTCTAAAGCTTCATCCGGCTTTTGTATTTAATATACTGTAGTAACCCTGACACTTTACTCCCAGAGCCTAACCAGTAATCCCAACCACTAATCCAATTCACACCAGTAATCCAAGTAAACAAACAGGCTTCAAGCAATGGGAATGGGAGTTCCAGATTAGGTTAGTCCAACATGTGGTCCATAGGTTGATTGCAGCCCTCGAAGCCCCTGTATGTGGCTCCCGAGGCCATTTTCCAAAATGTTGGTCTAACAGGTAAGAAGCCTTACAACACCAGGTTAAAGTCCTGATTCACCCGAGGAAGGAGCAGTGCTCTGAAAGCTAGTGTTTGAAACAAACCTGGTGTTGTAAGACTTCTTACCGTGCTCACCTCAGTCCAACGCCGGCATCTCCACATCAGGTCTAACAGGTAGGTTTGAATGGAATAATCCGCATGGAGTGTTTAGTGTTTCTCTCCCACATTTACTACTGCTCAAAAGCCAGTCAACAGCAAACACAGGAAAGAAACAGCCTGTGATTGGAGCAGCAGCAAATACCAGAGGCCCTGAGTTCAGGGCCTGGGGAGCTGCGGACCAGGGGGCCAAGAAACATGACTGGGGGACTGAAGGCTGGGGAGCAAAGGAGTAGAGCCCAGGGAGCCGAGGGCTGGGTTCAGGGCCCAGGGAGGAGGTGTACAAAGGCATGTGGCCCAGGGAGCAGTGATTCTGGGGTGCCCAGGTGCCATGGAGCAGGACTCCGATGTCCGAAGTTGAAAAGGAGGCAGCAGGAGCAGGGACACCTGTCATCTGACTGAGCAAGTCTGCAGACTGTGTGAAAGAGAGAGAAAGAGAGAGAGAGTGAGTAGGGATATCGAGGTTTTTTTATTTATTCAAGGGATGTGGACTTTGTTGGCTGAGCCAGCATTAATCGCCCATCCATAGTTGCCCTTGAGAAGGTGGTGGTGAACTGACTTAAGAACCGTTGCAGTCCATGTGGTGTAGGTACACCCACTGTGCTGTTGGTTCGGAGGTCCAGGAGTTGACCCAGTGATAGTGAAGGAACAGCGATATATTTCCCAATCAGGACGGTGAGTAGCTTGGAGGCCAACATCCAGGTGGTGTTCCTATGTGAATGCTGCCTTTTCTTTGAAGATGGAAGTGGTTGTGGATTTGGAAGATGCTTCTAAGGAACCTCAGTCTGTTCTTGCAGTACATCTTGTAGATGGTACACATGGCTGCTACTGAGCGTCAATGTTGGAGGGACTGAATGTTTGTGGATGGGGCATCAATCAAATGGGCTGCTTTGCCCTGGATGGTATTAAGCTTCTTGAGTGTTGTTGGAGCTGCACTTATCCAGGAAAGTGGAGGGTATTCCATTACGTTCCTGACTTGTGACTTCTAGATTGTGGACAGGCTTTGGGGAGTCAAGAGATGAGTTACCCGCCGCAGGAGTTCTAGCTGCTGACCTTCTCTTCAATGCATATTGTTTATATGATTAGGCCAGTTTAATTTCTGGTCAATGGTAACCACCCCTGGATGTTAATCATGGAAAATCCAATGCTGGTAATGTTATTAAATGTCAAGGGGAGATGGTTAGATTATCTTTTGTTCAATATGGTCATTACCTGGCATTTGTGTGGTGCAAATATTACTTGCCACTTGTCAGCCCAAACATGCATATTGTCCAGGTCTTGTTGATTTAGGCATGGACTGCTTCAGTGCCTAAAGTGTCATGACCAGTGCAGACATTGTGCAATCAATGGCTGTTTAGGGGCTGTTTAGCTCACTGGGCTAAATCGCAGGCTTTGAAAGCAGACCAAGGCAAGCCAGCACGGTTCGATTCCCGTAACAGTCTCCCCGAACAGGCGCCGGAATGTGGCGACTAGGGGCTTTTCACAGTAACTTCATTGAAGCCTACTCGTGACAATAAGCGATTTTCATTTTCATTTTTTCATTTTCATCTTCAGCAAACATCGTCATTCTGACCTGACGACGGAACGATGGTTATTGATGAAGCAGCTAAAGGTGGTTGGACCGAGAACAATACACTGAAGAACTTCTCCAGTGATGCCCTGGTGCTGAGATAACTGATCTCCGCCAAGCACAACCATCTTCCTTTGTGCCAGGTTCACTCCAACCATCAACGGATTTTACCACTGATTTCCATTGACTTCAGTTTTGTTGGGGCTCCTTGATACTCGGTCAAATGCTGCCTTGATTTCATGAGCAGTCACTCTCTCTATGTCTCTGGAGTTCAGCTTTTATACATTTTTGATCCTAGGCTGTAGACTGATGGGGCAGTAATTGGTTGGGTTGCATTGGTCATGCTTTTTGTATACAGGACACACCTGGGCAATTCTTCACATTGTCGGGTAGATGCCAGTGTTGTAGCTGTACTGGATCAGCTTGGCTAGGGGTGCAGCAAGTTCTGAAGCACAAGTCTTTAGTCCTATTGCTAGAATATTGTCAGGGCCTATAGCCTTTGCAGTATCCAGTGCCTTCAGCCGTTTCTTGATATCCTGTGGAGTGAATCATATTGGCTGAAAATTGGCATCTGTGATGTTGGGGACCTCAGGAGGAGGCCGAGATGGTTCATCCACTCGGCACTTCTGGCTGAAGATTATTGCGAATGATTCAACCTTATCTTTTGCACAGGTGTGCTGGGCTCCTCCATCATTGAGGATGGAGATATTCATGGAATTCCTGGCAGGTAGATAGAAAGAGGGTCAGAAGGACGGATGAATCAATAGACAGAAAAACAAACAGACAGAGAGTGAGAGACAGATAGATTCCTATGTACTGACATTGCTGTCTTTTCCAAAATTGCATATTATATGCCTCATTATTATCCTGGTTCCCTAGCATCACATTTAGAGAGTACCTCAATGGTATACTGGCAAATCACTCCCAGAGCTTCCCAGGTATGTGTTTACCCGGCAATTGTCCAGAAGTCCTAACTTCCTCTAAGTAATTGCGCTAGGTTGTGAATCATCCATCAGAAGTGAGTAAAATTGCTGACTTCGGATGGTTCTGTCAGTTTTACCCTGGTAGTTACTCTGAAAGAGTTAGAAAAAAAAGTACTTCTAACTCCAGAGAAGCTATCTGAACAACCAGACCCAGCCTCACATACAACAAACCGCACCACCCACCCACCAGTGGATTGACCACATCACCCCTACCTTGGTCCGACCCCAGCCGTTCTGAACCCACCTCCCATCCCAGACTGAGCCCCCCCCCCCTCCATCCCTCCCCGCCCGACTTCTGGTCCGGACCCTCTATTCCCTCCAATCCAACTCATCCCCTCCTGTACCGACACCCCCCACCCACCTCTGGTCCGACCCCACATTCTTGTCAGAACACCCCCCCCCCCCCCCCTCCTCCCTGATCCAGCAAACTCCCCCACCTCCCGGACTGACCCTCACCATCTCGGACTGACCCTACTATCACCCCTTGGTCTGACCACCCCCCTCCGGTCCAATGTGCCCATCCGGTTAACCCCCCCCCCCCAACTCCAGTCCAGTCCAACCAGTCCCCATGGGTTTGACACTCCCCCAGCCTGATTGAATTTACACCCCCATCCATTCTGACCTGACAACCCCCCCCCCCCCCCACCCCCCAAATCCCCCTCAATCCTCCCATCTGGCCTGACGCAACTTCTTCCTCCCCCACTACCTCCCCATCCAGCCGTGTCCGACATCCCCTCTGGCCAAAGCCTTCTCAGACTTGACGGAAACACTTATCTTTAAAGTTAACTCCCCCTTTAAATTGACCTTTAACCACCTC
The DNA here is from genome assembly GCF_902713615.1 of Scyliorhinus canicula. Lineage (NCBI taxonomy): Eukaryota > Metazoa > Chordata > Chondrichthyes > Carcharhiniformes > Scyliorhinidae > Scyliorhinus > Scyliorhinus canicula. The sequence goes on from NC_052158.1 coordinate 38,423,245, forward strand.
CTTTATAAAGATAGTGCTGTAAAAAGGGTGCGTTCCTTTCTTCCCTGCACTTCAGTTACTCCATGCCAATAGGCCGATGCAGCTGGGGGCACACTTCACTGCTCCTTTCCCAGGCCTGAGTGAGGAAAGTTTGGCAAGACTGTGGCTTTGGAATATCAACGTAGGTAAGTCTGTCGAGAATGCAATCTGCTGGAGATTGTCACTTGAGGAAGTTACAGGCCATTTATGCAACAGCTGTACATCCACGACTTTATTCCAAAATTGAAAACCAGTAAACAATAACGATGGACTTAATTTAATCTAGCTTACAGTCGGGCAGCATGGTAGCATAGTGGTTAGCACAGTTACTTCACAGCTCCAGGGTCCCAGGTTCGATTCCTGGCTGGGTCACTGTCTGTGCGGAGTCTGCATGTTCTCCCCGTGTATGCAGGGGTTTAGTCCGGGTGCTCCGGTTCCCTCCCACAATCCAAAAGTGTGCGGGTCAGGTGGATTGGCCATGCTAAATTGGCCTTAGCATCCAAAAAAAGGTTAAGTGGGGGTTACTGGGTTACGGGGATAGGGGAGATACATGGGCTTGAGTAGGGTGCTCTTGTAAGGGCCGGAGCAGACTTGATGAGCTGAATGGCCTCCTTCTGCACTATAAATTCTATGATTCTATTACTCTATCACAATGTTGCTTGATTGTAAATTATGCATAAAATCACCCAGCAGCAATTGCAGTAGCACACATATTACAGCATGCAAGCCATATTACATCTTATAATGTGTATTTCAAATCATAAGATCTCTACAGTGCAGAAAAAGATGATTTGGTCCTTCAAGTCTGCACTGACCCTCAGAAAGAACATCCTACCTCGACCCAATACCCTTCCTTAACCCCTAACCCCACCGAACCTGGATCAGCCAGGGTCCTAGCACGCATGCAATGGCCTTGCATGTGATTAGTGAAACCAATAAGTTGTGAATATGAACAACGATCGTTCAAAATTATTAATTTAAAACCTTGCTTTGGATTTTTCCTTTCAAACCAAGTAGAAAGTGCCCCTTTGATCCCTGCTAAGTGGTTCCTTCCACCCAAGGATGATCAATTAGAATTAGTCCCTGTCTACGCATCCGAGGTACCAACTACCAGACCTGAGCCTTCCGTCATAGAAGCTCCTCATGTGCTGATGTGGATTGAATGAAATGAAATGAAAATCGCTTATTGTCACGAGCAGGCTTCAATGAAGTTACTGTGAAAAGCCCCTAGTCGCCACATTCCGGTGCCTGTCCGAGGAGGCTGATACGGGAATCGAACCGTGCTGCTGGCCTGCTTGGTCTGCTTTAAAAGCCAGCGATTTAACCCAGTGAGCTAAATCAGCCCCTGGTTTACAGTGGACTATCCCTGCTGATTCTGACGGCCTGAGCTCACATCTGGGAAGAGGCTCTGTTGGCGATATGTGAAAGGTCAGGGCACCTGCAGAGTTTCAACCCTACCTCACAAGCTCCCTCCTCGAAAGAATGGTGGGGTCAAAAAACAAGAGGGGAAATTCAAGAGAAAGTATAAACACTTAACCAGTCTGACAAAACCTCTCTCAGTAATTGTTTGACTGCTTTTAAATATGTTGGGCATCTGGCTTGTCTCCCTTCCCTTACCCTTCCCTGTGGGTGGCATGGTGGCACAACGGTTAGCACTGCTGCCTCACAGCGCCAGGGGCCCGGATTCGATTCCAGCCTTGGGTGACTGCGTGGAGTTTGCATGTTCTCCCCGTGTCTGTGTGGGTTTCTTCCACACACTCTGGTTTCCTCCCACAGTCTAAAGATGTGCAGGTTAGGTGAATTGTCCATGCTAAATTGCCCCTCAGTTTCCAAAGGTTAGTTCGGGCTATGGGGATAAGGCGGTGGAGTGGGTTGAGGTAGGGCTGGTGCAGACCCGATGGGCTGAATGCCCTCCTTTTTCCCTGTAAGGATTCTTTGGATATATGCACATATTCCTGTGGTAAAATCAACATTTTGTCTATGCATGGGTCTGTAGGTTAAGGCATCAGCATTTTCTGACACGTTTTCAAGTGTGAGACATAGGTTTTGTGGCTCAGCAGTGACACTGGGCTGTGAGTATGACATACTCCTGGAGGTTGTTCCCCTTTGCAATCTCACTTCCTCTGAAACTATTCATAGTGCATTTATAGAAGAGTGAAAGGTTTCACGTAACCTTCCAGTTCCTTTGGTTTACAACAATTGTTTAACAATCATTTGAAACTGAAAGGTGTGTTTTTACTGTTCTGTGAATGTACATTCTTGCAGTAATAAATTGGCACCAAGTGAATAAAATTATTCTTCCCATGTAAAGACTGGCATGGCTCAAGCAAGTTTCTTTGTCGGTTTTGTCTGAACCAGTTACACAGAAGTATGTGCAGCGTGGAACCATCAACACAAGAGCATATCACTTGGCTGACTGGCCTATCTGTGGCTCTTCCCCCACCGGGTTCCTGTTCCAAATCTATTTATTCTTCCTACCCTGCCCCTTATCCCTCCATTCCCTTCTCCCTCTGATATGCAATCAGCTCATTCCAAAATGTGGCCAAGTTATTAGCTTCAAATATTCCGCATGGCAGTGACTTCCACATTCTCGTTACTTGATGCAAAGGGACCACAGTGCTCCAAGAAATGTACCACCGTTAATCTATATAAGTGTGACATAATATCACTGTTATTCTATTAATCTATGGATTAAATACCATAATTTGCCACACCATTTATGGTCTCCCATTTTCAAGTTCATTTAGTTTCTTAACTGCCAAAGAATAAGTTACACTATTATTTCTCCTCCAGAAGCTGTAAATTTGTCTAGGTTTGTCCTGTACAGGGTGGCAGCGTGGCACAGTGGTTAGCACCGCTGCATCACTGCGCCATGGACCCAACTTCGGTCCTGGTCCCGAGTCACTGCCCGTGTGGAGTTTGCACATTCTCCCCCTGTCTGTCGGTATCACCTCCACAACCCAAAGATGTACAGGATAGGTGAATTGGCCACACTAAATTGCCCCTGATTGGAAAACTTAAAAATTTAAATTTAAAAAAAATGTTTTAAAAGATTTGCTCTGTCCATGATAGTCAGGGTGACAGGACCAATGATCGCTCCATCGGCAAAACAATGGAAAGCATCATTGACAGTCCAATCGAGCAGCTCACCGATCCTCAGATTGGGTTCCATTCTATGGAACTATTCACAGTGCATTTATAGAAGTGAAAGGTTTCACGTAACCTTCCAGTTCCATTGGTTCACAACAACTGTTTAACAATCATTTTAAACTATAAGGTGTGTCTGGTAAATGTCAAGTGACCTTTGCATCACAAAAGTTCTCGATAATGACGCCCTCCATTAATTGCAGCATTGGACAGAAGAGTTGAGGTTTGAGTGACTTCCCTTGATGGCAAGGCGGTTTTTGATCAAATGCAGTCCAATGGAACCCTATTAAAACAGCAGTCAATGGGAATCAGGGGGAAAAGTCTCCGCTGGTCTGAGTCATTCCTGGCACAAAGAAGGTGGGTTGTGATTGCTGGAGGCCAATCATCTCAGCTCCAGGATATCACTGCAGGAATTCCTCAGGATAGTGTCTTAGGCCCAACCATCTTCAGTTCCTACTCCAATGACCTTCCTTCCATCATAAGGTCAGAAGTGAAGCTGTCTGCTGAAGATTACACATCGTTCAGTACAATCTGAAGCTCCTCGGTTACAGAAACAGCCCGTGTCCAGCAAGGCCTGGACAACATTCAGGTTTGGTCTGGTAAATGTCAAGTGAACTTTGCATCACAAGTTCTAGATAATGACGCCCTCCATTAAGAGAGAATCAGGTGGCCTCTCAGTGACACTTAATAGTGTTCCGGATCGGTATATCCTTCAGTTGTAATATCATAGCTGTTATACCTTTTTGTACTTCATCCTCCTGTTTTTTTGGATTATGTAGCTCAGAGCTTTCACCCTGCTCCAAGCATGGTGTAGTAGACATTCTGCACAAGTTTCACCTACCTCCCTGCTTGTAAAATCCATCCCTCTAGAAATTAATGTGTTAATGGGATATAGGGAACATTTAGGGAGGTGGATTTGAGACCAGGACTAGATCAGTCATGATCTGATTTAATGGCAGAGCAGGCTCAAAGGGCTGCATTGCCTACTTCTGCTCCTAACTCTTCTTATGTTCCTAAGACCTCCATCATTTTAGCAGTTGCCAATTTTCTGACCCTAACCATTTCATAGATCATAGATCATAGAATTTACAGTGCAGAGCAAGGCCATTCAGCCCATCGAGTCTGCACTGGTCCTTGGAAAGAGCACCCTACCTAAGCCCACACATCCACCCTATTCCCGTAACCCAGTAACCCCAACTAACATTTGTGGACACTAAGGGCAATCCACCTAACCTGCACATCTGACTGTGGGAGGAAACCGAAAGCCTACTTGTGACAATAAAGATTATTATTATTAAATTAGCTCAAGAGGTAGGAACATAGCGTGGAACAAAGGGAACATAAAACAGGAGTAGTCCATTGAGCCCATCGAGCCTGCTCCGCAATTCAATACGATCATGGCTGATCGGATACTTCAATGTCTTTTCCACCCACTATCCCCATAACCCTTTACCTTATTGTTAATCAGAAATCCATCAATCTCTGTTTTAAACGCACTCAATGACTGAGCTCCCATAAGCTCCCTGACGTAGAGCATTTCAAAGCTTCAGAACCCTGTGTGAAGACATTTCTCCTTATCTCGATAACTAACATTCCCCTTACTTTGAAATTGTGTCCCTTGGTTTTAGACTCCCCGACCAGAGAGTATACGTTGGGCTGGATTCTCCAGTCCCCCAGCTGTGTATTTCACGGGAGTGCAGCGTTAGCTGGCGGCAGGATTCTATCTTCCTACTGCTTGTCAATGGGATTTCCCATTGAAACCACCCCATGCCACCAGGAAACCTGTGGGCAGGGATGTGCTGCCTGACGGAAATGTGACTTGCAATGACCGGAGAATTCCAGTCTTTGGAATCATACAGTGCAGAAGGAGGTCATTTAGCCCATTGCGTCAGCAGCGACCCTCCGAAAGAGTACTCTAACCTCGGCCCAGCCCCCATAACCCCGTTGGACATTAAGGGACAATTCAGCATAGCCAATCCGCCTTACATACATTGTTGGAGGAAACCAGAGCACTCGGAGGAAACCCACGAAGACTCAGGGAGAACGTTCAAACTCCACACAGTCACCCAAGGCCGGAATTGAACCCGGGTCCCTGGCGCTGTAAGACAGCAGTGTTAACCACAGTGCCACCGGTCCACCCCTTACCTGTATCTACCCTGTCTAATCCTCTGCTTGCGCTTTCCTGGTAACCTGGGTTGTAATTAGTTTCATGCAGATCTCAAGGTTTAAAGGTTCAGCAGTGCATTTTAAAAATGAAAGTTGTACCCAGCAACATTTAAACTTTAGTTTGCATCGGCATTAATACTGCCCTGATTCATGGCCTCTGGCTGTTTGTTTCCCCGCGGCGTTAGACTGTGCTCCAAGTACAGTGGTGCACCAGTGCCTGGTTTGACAACAGAGAGTAAAGGTGGTTTCAGAGGCAGGTCATACTAGGGTCACTGTGTATTGTGCCACAGCAGTTCCCTTGTGTAGCGGATGCTGGCAAAACCTCTGAAACTTTCAAACCACGCTACTTATTTTTCTGTCAGCTTCATGACAGGATGTATGGCCTTTCCAAAACACCGCACCAAGCAAGTGTTTATGTGACATAATTTATTTTAGATCGTACCTGCTGCATCTTTTTATTGTGATGTGTCATGGAGTAAACCTCTAAGTGGCTGCGAATGCAATACGTTGACTAACAGTTGGATTAGTCCCCAACCTCCCAAATTGTCACCAAACAGCAATTCAGCCTATTGGAGCCTGTGCAGTGTGTGCAGACAGGTGATTGGTGGAGACCTGAAGTAGTGATAATCCAGAAAACGAATGGTCCAATTTTAGCTTTTTTTAAATTCATTCATGATATGTGGCCAACATTGGTTGGGACAGAATTTATTGTCCATTCCTTATTGCCTTTGAACTGAGGCCACTTCGGAGAGCAGTCAAGAGTCAAACATTGCTATGGATCTGGCTCTCTGCTTATGGGATGGCTGTTAACTTTAACTACAAACGGGGTGACAAGGTACCACACTGATTAGCACTGTTGCTTCACAGCGCCAGGGACCCGGGTTTGATTCCCTCTTGAACACTGTGTGGAGTCTGCACGTTCCCCCCGTGTTTTCATAGAATTTACAGTGCAGAAGGAGGCCATTCGGCCCATCAAGTCTGCACCGGCTCTTGGAAAGAGCACCCTACCCAAGGTCAACACCTCCACCCGATCCCATAACCCAGTAACCCCACCCAACACTAAGGGCAATTTTGGACATCAAGGGCAATTTAGCGTGGCCAATCCACCTAATCTGCACATCTTTAGACTGTGGGAGGAAACCGGAGCACCGGAGGAAACCCACGCACACACTGGGAGGATGTACAGACTCCGCACAGACAGTGGCCCAAGTCGGAATCAAACCTGGGACCCTGGAGCTGTGAAGCAATTGTGCTATCCACAATGCTACCGTGTCTGTGTGGGTTTCCTCCGGGTGCTCCGGTTTCCTCCCACAAGCCCCGAAAGACGTGCTGTTAGGTGAATTGGACATTCTGAATTCTCCCTCAGTGTACCCGAACACTGTAGTGTGGTGACTAGGGAATTTTCACGGTAACTTCATTGCAGTGTTCATGCAAGCCTACGTATGTCACTAATAAAGATTATTTTAAAAAACAGTTTTTTTTTAATTAACTTTTAATTCCAGATATTTACTGAATTCAAATTTCAACACCTGCCCTGGTGGGCTATGAACCTGGATCCCCAGCATGTTACCACAGGAACTAGTAATCCAGTGAAAACATCACCAGCCCTCGATGGGCCCAGATGCTGCTCAGGTGTCCCAGGTGGCGTGGTTCTGCCCGCTGCCCACCAGATGCGGCACGGACATGAAGGGGGGAGTCTGAGGTGCTGCGGTGTTCCGGCACTTTCCCTACGGGAGTCACCAGCACAAGCTCCATCATTTCCTTCTCCCTCAGGGTGCCCGATGGCCACTAGGCTACTCCTTGGGACGGGGGTGTGAGCGGAGTTAACCCTTGAGGTTCCCTCACCATCTGGCGCTGCCAGTCCTGGATGCCCACTCTGGTCTCAACCAGCGTCTGCATGCTCCCCGCTATGGAGCACAGAGAGTGGACCATTTTTGTCTGGGACTGTGCCACATCACCCTTTGACTGTGCCACCACCTTCCGGGTATGTGTCACATCAGCCAGTAACTGCACCATCTCCCTCTAGGAATCAGCCACCTTCCTCCGCGCCACTTCGGCCAGCAGCTGGGCAATGCCGCCGATATTCCCAGCCATGGCCTGCAGTGACTGGGCCACGCTCAGGAGCAATGCTGCGATTTCCAGGTGGCTCTGGCACATGGCTGCCTGTGAGATGGCACCTCTGACCTGGGCCTTGGCCAGCATCTGCACAGAATGCCCCAGGCCTTGGACATGCTGATGCACAGCCAGAAATGTCGGCCCCAATGCCTCCAGTGCAGACGCCACCCGTGTGGTGTTGACCTGGATTGTACGCAAGGTCAGCACCGCCTCCTGCTGCTGCATGCATTTGGACCCTTCCAACTGCACCTGCAGGTGCTGGATGCTCAACAACACACCCTCATGTTGCCCCTGACTCTGCAACCACATCTTCATGACCAATAGGATTTCCAGAAGCCCAAACCCCTCTGGACGGCAGCTAGTCACTGAGGTCGCCTGGCCGTCCAATCATCCACCCCTTAGGTGTTCTTACCACCAGCTGCTGTACCGGATCAGCAGTGTGGTGCACACCAGAATGTTCCAGAAGCCTCTTCACTAACATGCCCAACCGAGGTGATTGTCTCTGGGATGGTGGAGGTGTTGGAGACAGCTGTGACAGGAAATCTGTGTCATCCACAGACTCGAGGTCTGGGGTGTCTTGCGTCTCAGGTGGAGGGCTGGTGTCTGAGGTGGAGGGCTGGTGTCTGAGGTGGAGGGCTGGTGTCTGAGGTGGAGGGCTGGTGTCTGAGTTGGAGGGCTGGTGTCTGAGGTGGAGGGCTGGTGTCTCAGGTGGAGGGCTGGTGTGTGAGGTGGAGGGCTGGTGTGTGAGGTGGACTGGTGTGTGAGGTGGAGGGCTGGCATCTGAGGTGGAGGGAAGGTGTCTGAGGTGGAGGGCTGGTGTCTGAGTTGGAGGGCTGGTGTCTGAGGTGGAGGGCTGGTGTCTCAGGTGGAGAGCTGGTGTCTGAGGTGGAGGGCTGGTGTCTCAGGTGGAGGGCTGGCGTCTCAGGTGGAGGGCTGGCGTCTCAGGTGGAGGGCTGGCGTCTGATGTGGAAGGCTGGTGTCTCAGGTGGAGGGCTGCTGTCTGAGGTGGAGGACTAGTGTCTCAGTTGGAGGGCTGGTGTCGGAGTTGGAGGGCTGGTGTCTGAGTGGGAGGGCTGGTGTCTGAGTTGGAGGGCTGGTGTCTGAGTGGGAGGGCTGGTGTCTGAGGTGGAGGGCTGGTGTCTCAGCTGGAGGGCTGCTGTTTGAGGTGGAGGGCTGGTGTCTCAGGTGGAGGGCTGGTGTCTCAGGTGGAGGGCTGGTGTCTCAGGTGGAGGGCTGGTGTGTGAGGTGGAGGGCTGGTGTCTCAGGTGGAGGGCTGGTGTGTGAGGTGGAGGGCTGGTGTGTGAGGTGGAGGGCTGGTGTCTCAGGTAGAGGGCTGGTGTCTCAGGTGGAGGGCTGGTGTCTCAGGTGGAGGGCTGGTGTCTCAGGTGGAGGGCTGGTGTGTGAGGTGGAGGGCTGGTGTCTGAGCTGTGGAGCTGGCGTCTGAGGTGGAGGGCTGGTGTCTCAGGTGGAGGGCTGGTGTCTGAGGTGGAGGGCTGGTGTCTGAGTTGGAGGGCTGGTGTGTGAGGTGGAGGGCTGGTGTGTGAGGTGGAGGGCTGGTGTCTGAGGTGGAGGGCTGGTGTCTCAGGGGGTGCTATGTCTTTTCGTCCGACGTCATTTCGTCCACCGACACTTCGTCCACGTCTTTTGGTCCAACGTCTTTTTGTCCGCCCGTCTTTTGGTCCAACGTCACTTCGTCCAATTATCCAATTACAAATAGTTTAATTTAGTTTTTCAATGTTACTGCTCAAGGATCCTCTCCACCTATTTCGCCTCTTGAGGTTGAGTTCTGCATTTGTGCTGCTTGATCTCCAGACATTATTAATTGGATATTGGATATTGGATATTGGACATTATTGCAGGATATTCACCCATGTATGCTCCAGCGTGATGAGAGCCATTGTATCTGATGGAATATTTGATCATTTCAGACCTGTAATGTCAGAACCCACTGCCAACCAGAGGTTTTAATCACTCGACGAAAATCGAGTTTAAACCTGCTTCTTTCAGAACTGCACTCATTGTCTAAATCCAATTAGACTCCCACTTATATCTGTGTCTGTCGGAATTGTAGAATATCAAATCATCTTGTCCTCTCCCCATTATTCTCTCTCGGGTACAGTTCTGGAAATCTAACTTTTAGGGAATTTCGGGAATTTACAATTTACATCAATTTTATGTAATTTCGGGAATTTTAAGTAATTAGTAAACTTTTAGATTTTTAAACTGCATTTTTAGATTTTTTAACTTTTTAACTGCATTTTTCAACTTGCATTTTACTTGCATTTTATCAATTACTTGCATTTTAGCAATTAAATTCACTTGCTGTATTGTACTTGCATTTTATCAATTAAATGGTTTTATACGGAGTTAATTTGTAATTGGATAATTGGACGAAGTGACGTTGGACCAAAAGACGGGCGGACAAAAAGACGTTGGACCAAAAGACGTGGACGAAGTGTCGTTGGACGAAGTGACGTCGGACGAAAAGACGCGACACGGTCTCAGGGAGGGCTGGTGTCTGAGGTGGAGGGCTGGTGTCTCAGCTGGAGGGCTGGCATCTGAGCTGTGGGGCTGGCGTCTGAGGTGGAGGGCTGGTGTCTGAGGTGGAGTGCTGGTGCCTGAGCTGTGGGGCTGGCGTCTGAGGTGGAGGGCTGGTGTCTCAGGTGGAGGGCTGGTGTCTCAGGTGGAGGGCTGGTGTGTGAGGTGGAGGGCTGGTGTCTCAGGTGGAGGGCTGGTGTCTGAGTTGGAGGGCTGGTGTCTGAGTTGGAGGGCTGGTGTCTGAGTTGGAGGGCTGGTGTCTGAGTTGGAGGGCTGGTGTCTCAGGTGGAGGGCTGGTGTCTCAGGTGGAGGGCTGGTGTCTCAGCTGGAGGGCTGGTGTCTCAGCTGGAGGGCTGGCATCTGAGCTGTGGGGCTGGCGTCTGAGGTGGAGGGCTGGTGTCTGAGGTGGAGGGCTGGTGTCTGAGCTGTGGGGCTGGCGTCTGAGGTGGAGGGCTGGTGTCTCAGGTGGAGGGCTGGTGTCTCAGGTGGAGGGCTGGTGTGTGAGGTGGAGGGCTGGTGTCTCAGGTGAAGGGCTGGTGTCTGAGTTGGAGGGCTGGTGTCTGAGTTGGAGGGCTGGTGTCTGAGTTGGAGGGCTGGTGTCTGAGTTGGAGGGCTGGTGTCTCAGGTGGAGGGCTGGTGTCTCAGGTGGAGGGCTGGTGTCTCAGCTGGAGGGCTGCTGTCTCAGCTGGAGGGCTGCTGTTTGAGGTGGAGGGCTGCTGTCTCAGCTGGAGGGCTGCTGTTTGAGGTGGAGGGCTGGTGTGTGAGGTGGAGGGCTGGCGTCTCAGCTGGAGGGCTGGTGTCTCAGGTGGAGGGCTGGTGTGTGAGGTGGAGGGCTGGTGTCTGAGGTGGAGGACTGGTGTCTGAGGTGGAGGGCTGGTGTCTGTGGAGGGCTGGTGTCTGAGTGGGAGGGCTGGTGTCTGTTGGAGGGAAGGTGTCTGAGGTGGAGGGCTGGTGTCTGAGTTGGAGGGCTGGTGTCTCAGGTGGAGGGCTGGTGTCTGAGGTGGAGCGCTGGTGTCTCAGGTGGAGGGCTGGTGTCTCAGCTGGAGGGCTGGTGTCTCAGGTGGAGGGCTGGTGTCTGAGGTGGAGGGCTGGTGTCTGAGGTGGAGAGCTGGTGTCTGAGGTGGAGGGCTGGTGTCTGAGGTGGAGGGCTGGTGTCTCAGCTGGAGGGCTGGTGTCTCAGGTGGAGGGCTGGTGTCTTAGGTGGAGGGCTGATGTCTCAGGGAGGGCTGGTGTCTGAGGTGGAGGGCTGGTGTCTGAGGTGGAGGGCTGGTGTCTGAGGTGGAGGGCTGGTGTCTGAGCTGTGGGGCTGGCGTCTGAGGTGGAGGGCTGGTGTCTGAGGTGGAGGGCTGGTGTCTGAGCTGTGGGGCTGGCGTCTGAGGTGGAGGGGTGGTGTCTCAGGTGGAGGGCTGGTGTCTGAGCTGTGGGGCTGGTGTCTCAGGTGGAGGGCTGGTGTCTCAGGTGGAGGGCTGGTGTCTCAGCTGGAGGGCTGGTGTGTGAGGTGGAGGGCTGGTGTCTCAGGTGGAGGGCTGGTGTCTGAGTTGGAGGGCTGGTGTCTGAGTTGGAGGGCTGGTGTCTGAGTTGGAGGGCTGGTGTCTGAGTTGGAGGGCTGGTGTCTCAGGTGGAGGGCTGGTGTCTCAGGTGGAGGGCTGGTGTCTCAGCTGGAGGGCTGCTGTCTCAGCTGGAGGGCTGCTGTTTGAGGTGGAGGGCTGCTGTCTCAGCTGGAGGGCTGCTGTTTGAGGTGGAGGGCTGGTGTGTGAGGTGGAGGGCTGGCGTCTCAGCTGGAGGGCTGGTGTCTCAGGTGGAGGGCTGGTGTGTGAGGTGGAGGGCTGGTGTCTGAGGTGGAGGACTGGTGTCTGAGGTGGAGGGCTGGTGTCTGTGGAGGGCTGGTGTCTGAGTGGGAGGGCTGGTGTCTGTTGGAGGGAAGGTGTCTGAGGTGGAGGGCTGGTGTCTGAGTTGGAGGGCTGGTGTCTCAGGTGGAGGGCTGGTGTCTGAGGTGGAGGGCTGGTGTCTTAGGTGGAGGGCTGATGTCTCAGGGAGGGCTGGTGTCTCAGGTGGAGGGCTGGTGTCTCAGGTGGAGGGCTGGTGTCTTAGGTGGAGGGCTGATGTCTCAGGGAGGGCTGGTGTCTCAGGTGGAGGGCTGATGTCTCAGGGAGGGCTGGTGTCTCAGGTGGAAGGCTGATGTCTCAGGGAGGGCTGGTGTCTCAGGTGGAGGGCAGGCATCCAAGCTGCTCTCAGTCGCGCTGCTTGGCTAATGAGGGGGCTCCGGCTGTGACAGTGGGAGCAGGGACATCGGATGGGCCCGCCCTATCTCCAGTAGGTCCTGCACGACACAAGACAAGACGCATGGTTGGACTGCGGGCTGGTTGGGGGGGGGAGCACGGGTGGTCAGAGTGAGGATGGGTTGAGGATGGGGTGGTGTAGAGGTGAGGGTTGAGTGGGGGTGGGGGTGAGGGTGGCGGGAGGGTGGTGTTAGGGAGGAGTTGACACACCTGTCACGGGAACCGCATCTCACCCCCGGCAACCTCCCTTTCCTCTGTGCCAACAATACGTCCAGGGCCCTCTGTTCTATCATGGTGAGGGACCGCAGATGCGGCGGTCCCCCTCCAATCTTCTCCTGTCCTGATGATTGTGAACAGCCTTCTCCTCGAGTGGGGGCAAACAGAAAACAAGTGTTAGGCAGTCCGACGCATGCAGCCAGGGTGTGGGCAGCTGGTAGCCTCAGTGGCTAAGGCACCCGGACATGGAAGCTTGTATGTGTGCCAGCAACTAGTGCAGAGTGGGGGTTCGACCGCCCTCAGGTTGGGGCGGGGGTAGGGTTACGAGTGTGTGGGCCGAAGGTTGGTGCCGGGGCACAGTGTTGCCAACTCATCCTGACTGCCCTGAGGAGATCATGCAGTTTATAGTGGCACCGCTGTCCGGTCCAGATGGTGTTATCGGTGGCACTGACCACCTCTGCCGCCTGTGCCCAGGTCTGGCAAATGGCAGTACTGACGACCTCCTTCCCCGGCCAAAGTACAATGTCATACGCCTATCCCCACAACATCCGGGTGCGGCACCAGTTTTGCTGTCGTGGAAGTCCACGAATTCTGCTCCGCTGTCAACTTAGGCCGCTCAAGTGATACGAGGCCAATGAATAGCGGGAGAGTCCAAAAACAAGAATCGTGCCAGGCACCAAACAGTTTGCGATGCAACCGGCCCACTCCTCTTGGCGAAATCGGGATCTCGCCATAGCGTGGCGAGAAATCAATTAGCACCACTTAATTCCACACAATCTTTTTCTTTTTTATTTGCACTTGGAGTACCCAATCATTTTTCTAATTAAGGGCAACTTAGCGTGGCCAATCCACCCAGCATGCACATCTTTGGGTTGTGGGTCAAAACCCATGCAAAACAGGGAGAATGTGGAACTCTATACAGACCCAGAGCTGGGATCGAACCTGGAACCTCGGCGCCATGAGACAACAATGCTAACCACTGTGCCACCGTGCTGCCGTAATTCTAAACAATTAACGAGAGCCACCCCATATCCAATGGCCTTCTGTCATTCAGCGGCCTCTCCAGCCAGTGGTCACGCTGGCGCCGATTAGTACTCCTTTTGAAAAACATGAACCTGGCGGAAGAACTTCTGTGGGTCGAGGGGGTGAGTAACCATCTTTGCCTTGCGGCTGAAGGCTATTGCTAATGGGGAATTGGCAATCATGGTTAAGTGAGCACTTCACACATCCCAAGTGGATCCCTGTGGGTGGGCCATGTAGCATGTCAGAGACATTACCTAGCATCCCAATCACACCTTTATGCCTGGACACTCTGCCTGAACACTGCAAATAGCAACACCACATGCAACAGCCAACATCCGAATACGCAGGGGGTGGGACACAGCCCGGGGGATATGTTCACTGCTGGAAGGTGGGTGGATACCATGGGGAAGGGGAGTTGCCTAGAGAGATGGGCCAAGGGATCGGAGATCAGCCCACATTGCGAAAGAAAGTGACAGAGGCTTCATAATGTGTTATAGTGTAATACGTCCCCACCCTCCCAATGGTGCCCACCCCCCCCCCCCCCCCCCCCCCTGCCTCCCCTCTTCCGGTGCCTTCAGTGATCCTCAATGTGCTTGGCCTTCCTAGCTCTACCTCTACATCTAGGTGTCTCCCCAGGATGCACATCAGAGGTGGAGGCAGCCAGTTGCTTGCCTCATCCTGTGACCTTTAATGACTCTGGCGGTGTCCTCTGGGGGCTCTGGGGCCGGAGGTCCCCGGCTCGCTTGTCGGCAGTTCATGCACAGCCGTGCCGCCCTGTCTTGTGTGCTGACTTTGAGACACAGCCTCATCAGAGGGGTGGAACTCAGAGGAGTTGGTGGCCACTGTCGCCACTCCATGGAATAGGTCCGGGTTGACATTCAGTGCCCACTTCTCCCACTTGGTGCCCATAGGGCCCTGGGGTTCATCTTGGGTCGGAGGGGCAGCTGGTTCGAGCCTCGGCTGCCCCTGCATTATCTGGCTCTGCCAGCCTTGGCGGTTCCCCATGGTCCTCACCATTGTGTCAACGCCCTCAGCGATGCTCGTCAGTGAGTGGGCCATACTCTGCAGCACCTCGGCCATTCCCATCTGAGACTGGGACACGGCGAAGAATCACTTAAACAACTACATAATTACATCAATAAGTTCCATCCCATCATCAGACTCACCATGGACTACTTTCCAAAATCGGTTGCAATCCTGGACACACTCATCTCCATAAAGGATGGGCACCTCAGCATTTTGCTTTACCGCAAGCCCACGGATAACCGCACGATGCTCCACTTCTCCAGCATCCACCCTAAACACATTAAAGAAGCCATCCCCTATGGGCAAGCACACCATATATACAGGATATGCTCAGGTGAGGAGGAGCGTAACAGGCATCTACAGCTGCTGAAAGATGCCCTCATACGAACGGGATATGGCGCTCGGCTCATCGATCAACAGTTCCAACGCGCCACAGCAAAATGCCGCACCGACCTCCTCAGAAGACAAACACGGGACACAACCAACAGAGTACTCTTCGCCGTCCAGTACTTCCCTGGAGCGGAGAAACTACGACATCTTCTTCACAGCCTCCAACACGTCATCGATGAAGATGAACATCTTGTCAAGGTCATCGCCACACCCCCTACTTGCCTTCAAACAACCATGCAACGTCAAACAAACCATTGTTCGCAGCAAACTACCCAGCCTTCAGAACAGCGAGCATGACACCACACAACCCTGCCATGGCAATCTCTGCAAGACGTGCCAGATCATCGACATGGATACCACCATTACACACGAGAACACCACCCACCAGGTACACGATACATATTCGTGCGACTCGGCCAAAGTTGTCTACCTCATACGCTGCAGGAAAGTATGTCACGAAGCGTGGTACATAGGCAAGACAATGCAGCACTGCGACAACGGATGAACGGACATCGCACGACAATCGCCGGGTAGGAATGTTCCCTTCCGGTTGGGGAACACTTCAGCAGTCAAGGGCATTCAGCCTCTGATGTTTGGGTAAGTGTTCCCCAAGGCAACCTTCAGGATGTGCAGAATCGCCGAGCAGAAACTTATAGCCAAGTTCTTCACACATGAGTACGGCCTCAAACGGGACCTTGGATTCATGTCATATTACATTCACCCCACAATCTGGCCTGGGCTTGCTAAATCCTACCAACTGTCCTGGCTTGAGACAATTTACACCTCTTTAACCTGGGGTTACCGCTCTCTCTGGCTCTGTAAAGACTTAATTACCTGCAAATGCTCGCATTCAAAGCATCGTCTTGCATCTTTGACTTTGCTAAATATATGTTTCTGGAACCTACCTCTTCATTCACCTGAGGAAGGAGCAGTGCTCTGAAAGTTAGTGATTTGAAACAAAACTGTTTGACTTTAACCTGGTTTTGTAAGACTTCTTACGGTGGATACCATAAGACAGTGATACAAATAAATGAAAAAAGGAATAATGTGACTGAGTGATTTTCCATGTTGTTCTTCAGCACATTACTTTAAACCTGTATTACTGCGAAAATCTAGTTCATGTTTACATGTTTTAAAATGTAACGTTTTGATGTAGGTATTAAAGTTTGAAAAGCATAGAATGGGGTCATCTGATTGAGAAATTGATAAACAATCCTGAAGTCAATTCAATTCAAGCAAACTTGCAGTTTCTGACTGTTAAAAGTTAACTGGCGCTCATCTTCCAAGGTCAGAGTTGATAGCAAATCAAGGTGGAACCTCGGACAGACTGTTTCTTTTAATTAATGTGCCTATTTTTGCTGACAGAAGCAGGCAATTTAGTTTGGGAACAAACCAAGACAGTTGCAGATTTGGTCTTATGTCGGCTACAACTGACTGAGTGGGGAGAGCCAAAGGAAATGTACGTTAATCAGCCCCACATTTAAACAGAGAGAGGATGAACCTATTGTTCACCACGAGGAATAGGTGTTGTCTCAAAATCTGTTCCTTGTTCATGACGAAAACGCATCTGGAAGATTTTCTCTAGCTTGCAGCTGGTAGGAGAAATCTACAGTGGTCCTCATAGGGTCTTGTGGCAGAATCAGACTGCAGTCTATCAGCTTGGAATAGGTAGGGACAAAGCATCTGCCACTGAAATCCACTGTGGGACCAGCAGCTGTACAGAATCTGCTGGAGCAAAGATGGCCAATAAGAACCAGGAGATCTACCTGATTTAAGATCCTTAAGCAGGCTGGCGGTGAAGCCCATGGTTAAATTAAACAGTCCACAGTCATTAGATCATGGCCAAAAATCAAACGCAAGGTTGTCTATCTCATACACTGCAGGAAAGTATGTCCCGAAGCGTGATACATTGAAATTTGTCTCTTGAAGAATAGCAACAATACTAAGGAGAATTAACATAAGTTCTGGAGGGCTGTGGCATATGTTTTGCTTTTACCCAAGGAAAGGTGAATGTACCTTCAAGAATTCATAAGATAAAGAACCTCTGGGGGAAGCAAAATATAGAACTGAGTTTATAGTTTCAGTCTTTGTACGCTGTGGTATTATGATGATCGAGCATTCTTTGTTCAATACTTCTCATATGCAATAAAGCTTATTTTGCATTTCAAAACATGAAGTTTTGTGGCATACTTCTGTTGATTGATTACTGGGTTTTTGGATTTCTTGCTACATGTCAGCAGTCACCCATAGGAGTGTAACAGAATGCTCTGCTTACTAATGTTCTGAGATCATAATAAGACCATAAGACGTAGGAGCAGAAATAGGCCATTCGGCCCACCACATCTTCGCCACAATTCAATGGGATCATGACTAATCTGATCTGATAATCCTCAACACTTTCCCATCTTATCCCCATGATCCTTGATTCCCTTACTGATTAAAAATCTGTCTATCTCAGCCTTGAACATACTGAACAACCCAGCGTCTACAGCTCTCTGCGGTAAAGAATTCCACAAATTCACTATCCTCTGAGGGGAGAAATTCTCCTCATCTCTGTCTTAAATGGGTGACCCCTGACTCTGACATTATGCCCCCTGGGCCTAAACTCTTCCACAAGAAGAATCAATCTCTCAGCATCTACCGTGTCAAGCCCCCTGAGAATCCAATGTGTCTCAGTAAGGTTGCTTCTCATTCTTCTAATCTCCATGGAGTACAGGCCCAGCCTCTCCTCATAACAGAAACAGTTTCTCCTTATTAACTCCATCAAAACCCCTCAAAACTTTAATTATTCATATCCCATTGGGCTTCACAATTAGATATCCAAAGAGATGGAATGATGTCCAAGGGATGGTTCTTGGAGAAAAGATGATAAAGAACATTGATAGGAAAATAGGATGGATTCTGGGCAGCCACACTTCAGGAGAGAGACATTGGCTTTGGAGGGGCAGCAGCTCGCATTCACCATGAGCAGAATTTTACTTTCCCGGAAGGCAGATTTGTAGGCACAGGTAGATCGTAAGAGTTCGCAGAAGGCCTCACCACTAGGCTTCTGCACGCCCCAGCCTCTCTGCAATTTCATACTTGAACTGGTGAGGCCTGGGTTGCCCCCCTCCCCTTGCCTCAAGTGAGATACTTAAGCAGCCAATTATTGACAGCTTAAGTGTCATATCCTGCCCAGCTTCAATTTTAAGGCTGATGAGAGGAGTTCATTCGTGGTGCGAAACCCCAAAACAAACAATGTTCATACCATGGCATGATTGTTGAAGCCTGGCTTGAGCCGATTAACACTTATTGGAGCGTTAAGTGGCTGTGGGCCAGGCACAAATGTTGTTGATGTGTTCGCCACCAACTCTTTGAATGGCTGGAAGGGAGACCCCACCATACTAAAAATCCTGGCCCATAATTTAAAGGGTCAAATCATACGGTCAGGTTGCATTAAATTACTTTATAGTCCCTTGAGTTTAGAAGCTTGATAATTTTCTTTAAGCATATCTTCATCCACGCACATTGTTTTCTCTTTGGGAAAGAAGTGGAAGGACTCCCCAACCTGATTATCATCCCTTTGAACCACGTTATGACCGCTCCTTCCGTGGTCAACAAATCCTGATGTTGAACTTGAACACGGAGCCTCTGGTCCAGAGGTAGGGGCACTCTCACTGTGTTACAAGGCCTCCTCTGGCTTGAGGAATGACCTCTCAGAACTGTTAAAGATGATAATAAAATTCATTAGGTTAGATACTGAGAAGCAGAAGAAGCAGTCAAAACCTCAAATTTAGAACTGGACCATTCAGAAGTGAAACCAAGGAGCACTTGTGAAAGGAGATCTGGAACTTTCCTCCCAGAAGGATGTAGATACTGATGATTCTTTCATTTTTATTTAAAGCTGAGTTCAACAGCTTTTTCTTGGGTAAGGGCTTAATGACATACTTGGTGAAAAAAAAAGGTAAAAAAGCCTGAGGTATAGATGAAGCATGATCTAATCCAATTGGGGAACAGGCACAAGGAGCCAAACAACCTACTCCTGTTTCTACATCACATTTTCGCTGATTCTGTTAATTATTCTGTAGTTGTTCCCAGACTGTGCATGCTCTGACTTTTCTCCTGTTTTGTCACTGTCTCTTTCTCTGTCCATTTCCTTTTCTTACTCTCTATTGCTGCCTTTCAGCTGCTGTCCGTCTCATTCTTTGCCCTGTCTCTGTCCTTGTCCTTTCTGTGTGTCACAGTCTCTTGTTCTCCGTTCCTTTCTTCTTCAAACTATCTCTCTCCTCGGTCTCTAAATGTTGCTCTCTATTACTGTGTCTCTGTTCCTGTGTCTCTCATTCTCTATCTCTTTCTCCTCATTCCGTTCTGTCACTGCTTTACTCTCCCTCTCTCTTTTTTTGACTGCCACTGCCCCTGTATCCACCTGT
This sequence comes from Scyliorhinus canicula, assembly GCF_902713615.1. Taxonomy (NCBI): domain Eukaryota; kingdom Metazoa; phylum Chordata; class Chondrichthyes; order Carcharhiniformes; family Scyliorhinidae; genus Scyliorhinus; species Scyliorhinus canicula. The sequence goes on from NC_052158.1 coordinate 38,442,572, forward strand.
GCAGCAGTTAAAGCAGCTGAATAAATCAATTCTTATATAGCTGAAGCCAGGCCATTGAGTAGAGCCCTTTACGTAATGCAGGTGGCCATGGTCGTTTGACCATGTGACTATGTGCCAGATCTTTGCCTATATTTGCTGCTGGATCTCTAAACCCCAATTAGAACCATAGAATCCATACAGAGCAGAAGGAGGCCATTCGGCCCATCAATTCTGCACTGACCCTCTAAAAGAGCACCATATGTAGGCCCACTTCTCCAGCCATATCCCTGTACCCCCACCTAACCTGCACATCCCTGGACACTCAGGGGAAATTTTTATCATGGCCAATCCTCCTAACCTCAAATCTTTGGGCTGTGTGAGGAAACTGGAGCATCCGGAGGAAACCCACACAGACACGGGGAGAAAGTTCAAACTCCACACAGTCACCCAAGGCTGGAATTGAACCTGTCTTGTTATGCTCTTGGCGTAGCATAAGCTGTTTCCTTGATGTTCACTCTGACAAAGGAAGGTTCAGATGTGAAGATAACTTCATCACGTTTATTAAACTATTTACAATTCTTCTACTCGGATTCGCCACTACTGTAAATCCTTCTATACCTACTCAGACTGACGAACCAGTCTGCTACAATCCACGTGGTGGATATAACGTGCTGAATCAACCTTGTGTCTGTACTCACTGAGTGCCTCCAGTGGAAAGAGGAAGATCATGTGTGCTGTGTGTGGTGCTAACAATTATACTCAAAGCCGAGAGACGAGTACAATAGAGGCTTTATTGCTGTACGATGTTGTCCCTCCATCTGCAACAGTAGACTAAGGGTCTGAGCAGCTCTCATACATTTATACATAAGCTCCCTGTGGGCGGAGCTAGCCGGCAGGGGCTGACCGGAGGAACCTGTATTACAGGTACAGGCATACATCCCCCTACTGCAGTACACATAACTACAGTGGTTATCTCACCACATTCACCCCCTGTAAAAAATGAGTCCGGCGGGGGTGACATGTAACTCTAATACAAAGGATGCTATTTACAAGAGGGTCCAACAAGGAAAATCAAGAGTCCATCCGGTTAGCAGGTTACAGGTTGAGCCGAATCGGTGGTCGAACTTTCCGCTGTGATCGGCGTAGCTGTGGTGGTGATGTCGGCACAGGCGGGTGATGGCAACGATGGTGCAGGTGTTGGCGGTGTTGGTGCTGGCTGCTGGCGGGATGACTCCGAGAGCAAGCCAAAATCTTCCGTGTCCTCCAGGGTGGGCAGGGGGATGAGGGATGGACCTGATGGGGACGAATAGGGTGGCGCTGGGGTTGGCGCAGGAAGGGGTGTGGGCATGGGATCGGCACCTGAGGGAGCCAGGTCCCGGAGCGAGACTGTGTCCTGGCGGCCGTCGGGGAACTCCACGTAGGCATACTGAGGGTTGGCGTGGAGAAGGCGTACTTTGTCCACCAGGGGTTCTGCCTTGTGGTGCTGGACGTGCCTACGGAGAAGGACTGGGCCTGGAGTCGTGAGCCAAGTCGGGAGCGACAGCCCGGATGTGGACTTCCTAGGGAAGGCAAAAACACGTTCATGGGGTGTACTGTTAGTTGCGGTGCACAGTAGCGACCGAATGGAATGGAGCGCGTCAGGGAGGACCTGCTGCCAGCGAGCAGCTGGGAGGTTCCTGGACCGTAGGGCCAGCTGGACGGCCCTCCATACCGTCCCGTTCTCCCTCTCTACCTGCCCGTTTCCCCGGGGGTTGTATCTGGTCGTCCTGCTGGAGGCGATACCTCTGCTGAGCAGGAAATTACGCGGCTCATCGCTCATGAATGAGGATCCCCTGTCACTGTGGATATAGTCGGGGAAACCGAACAGGGCGAAAATGGAATCCAGGGCCTTGATGACGGTGGCAGACGTCATATCTGGGCATGGGATGGCAAAGGGGAACCTAGAAAATTAATCGACCGCACTAAGGATGTAGGTGTTGCGGTCGGCGGAGGGAAGGGGCCCTTTGAAGTCCACGCTGAGGCGTTCAAAGGGGCGGGATGCTTTCACCAGGCGCGCGCGATCTGGCCGGTAGAAGTGCGGCTTGCAATCCGCACAGATCTGGCAGTCTCTGGTGACTGTCCGTACTTCCTCGACGGAGTAGGGCAGATTGCGGGCTTTGATCAGATGGTACAAGCGAGTGACCCCTGGATGGCAAAGGCTGTCGTGCAAGGCACAGAGCTGGTTCACTTGTGCACTGGCACATGTACCTCGGGAGAGGGCGTCTGGGGGCTCGTTGAGCTTGCCGGGGCGATACAAGATCTCGTAGTTAAAGGTGGAGAGCTCGATTCTCCACCGCAAGATTTTGTCATTCTTGATCTTGCCCCGCTGCGTGTTGTTGACCATGAAGGCAACTGACCGTTGGTCAGTGAGGAGAGTGAATCTCCTGCCGGCCAGGTAATGCCTCCAGTGCCGCACCGCTTCAACGATTGCCTGGGCTTCCTTTTCAACAGAGGAGTGTCGAATTTCGGAGGCGTGGAGGGTGCGTGAAAAGAATGCCACGGGTCTGCCGGCCTGATTCAGCGTGGCGGCAAGGGCGACATCTGAAGCGTCGCTCTCTACTTGGAAAGGCAGAGTCTCGTCTACGGCGTGCATCCCCGCCCTGGCTATGTCAGATCGAATGCAGGCGAAGGCCTGTTGTGCCTCGGCCGAGAGGGGAAAATATGTGGACTGGATAAGTGGCCGGGCCTTGTCTGCGTATTGCGGGACCCACTGGGCGTAATAAGAGAAAAACCCAAGGCAGCGTTTGAGGGCCTTGGGGCAGTGGGGGATTGGGAGCTCCATGAGGGGGCGCATGCGGTCGGGATCGGGCCCATGTAGTCCGTTTTGGACGACATAGCCAAGGATGGCTAAGCGGTCTGTGCGGAACACGCATTTCTCCTTGTTGTACGTGAGATTAAGGAGAGATGCGGTGTGGAGGAATTTATAAAGGTTGGCATCATGGTCCTGCTGGTCATGGCCACAGATGGTGACATTGTCGAGGTACGGGAAGGTGGCCTGCAATCCGTACCGGTCAACGATTCGGTCCATTTCTCGCTGAAAGACCGAGACCCCATTCGTGACGCCGAAGGGAACCCTCAGAAATTGGTACAGACGACCGTCTGCCTCGAAGGCAGTGTAGGGACGGTCCGATTTACGGATGGGGAGCTGGTGGTAGGCGGATTTCAGGTCAATAGTAGAGAAGACCCGGTACTGTGCAATCTGATTGACCATCTCAGAAATGCGGGGGAGGGGGTACGCGTCGAGCTGCGTGTACCGGTTGATGGTCTGGCTGTAGTCCACGACCATCCTGTGCTTCTCCCCGGTCTTAACCACTACCACCTGGGCTCTCCAAGGGCTGTTGCTGGCCTCGATGATACCCTCCCGAAGCAGCTGCTGGACTTCGGACCTGATGAAGGCCTTGTCCTGGGTGCTATACCGTCTGCTCCTGGTGGCGACGGGCTTGCAATCCACAGTCAGATTGGCAAAGAGGGAGGGGGGCTCGACCTTGAGGGTCGCGAGGCCGCAAACGGTGAGGGGAGGTAGGGGTCCACCGAATTTGAGGGTGAGGCTCTGGAGATTGCACTGGAAATCCAGGCCTAGTAAGAGTGAAGTGCAGAGGTCGGGGAGAATGTACAGACGGAAACGGTCGAATTCCACGCCCTGTACAGTGAGTTTAACCAGGCAGAAACCCCGGATCGGGACAGAGTGGGAACCGGAGGCAAGGGAGATCTGCCGGTCGGCGGGATGGACCGCAAGGGAATAGCGCCTTACCGTGTCCGGGTGGATGAAGCTCTCGGTGCTCCCGGAGTCGATGAGGCAGGAGGTCACATGGCCGTTGACCAGCACCGATGTGGAAGAGGGTGCCAGGTTGTTCCGACGGGACTGGTCGAGCGTAACGGAGGCGAGCAGTGGTTGGTCGGCGGTTGAGTCAGATGAGTCCGACAAGGAGCGGTAGCGACCCGTGTCCCGTGATGGCGGCCCCTGGAGACGAGATGGCGGCATCCGCAGTACCTATGGGTAAAATGGCGGCGTCCATGGAGCGCACGTTATGGGGTCGGAACAAAATGGCGGCCCCCATGGAACGCACATGGCTGTGGTGGATGAAGATGGCGGCGCCCATGGGGCGCACGTGGCGGGGGCGGCAAAAGATGGCGGCGCCCACTGATCGCACGTGGGGTCGGGGGAAGCGGACGGCGGGGCCCATTGAGGGAGCGGCTGAGGCGTGGGGACCGGCGGCGCGATAGCGGCGACCGTCCGGGACTGACACACCGCTGAAAAGTGGCCTTTCTTGCCACAAGCTTTGCAGGTCGCTGTGCGGGCCGGGCAGCGTTGGCGAGCGTGCTTCTGTTGGCCGCAGAAGTAACAGTGGGGACCCCCAGGGGGTGCGGTGCGGCGGGCAGCGCAGGCATAGTGCGCGGGGGCGGCTGCTGGGGGGGGCCGTTTGCGGGGTCCACGAGGGATAGGACGGATGGGCCTGGGGAGCCGTTTGCGGGGTCCACGAGGGGTAGGACGGGTGGGCCGAGTGGCTAGCGGAGTAAGTTTGCGCACTACGGGAGGCGGCCGTCATGGAGAGCGCCAGGGCCTTTGCGGCCGCGAGGTAGGGGGCGACCCCTTCCAGCAGTCGTTGCCGGATGGGGTCCGATGCAATGCCTGTAATGAAGGCATCGCGCATGAGTAAATCAGACTGTTCCGTGGCTGTGAGGGCCCGGCAGTCACAGTCACGTACCAGAGGTACAAGGGCCCTCCAGAAGTCCTCAATCGACTCACCCGGCTGCTGGACGCGAGTAGAAAGTTGATGCCTCGCAAACAGGGTGTTCGCTGATGGTGCATAGTTCTCCTTGAGCAGTTCCATAGCTGCGGTGTAGTCGGACGCATCTCGAATGAGCGGAAAGACGCTGGAGCTAAGTCTGGAGTACAGGAGTTGCTTTTTCTGAGCCTCCGTCGGGGGAGGGTCTGCTGAAGAGATGTAGGCCTCGAAGACTGCCAGCCAGTGATCAAAGTCTTTTCTGGCATGAGGCGAATGCGGATCCAGCTGCAGACGGTCAGGCTTGACTCTGATGTCCATGGTGACTGGGAAATTGTACAGCAATAAATTGTGGCGCTAACAATTATACTCAAAGCCGAGAGACGAGTACAATAGAGGCTTTATTGCTGTACGATGTTGTCCCTCCATCTGCAACTGTAGACTAAGGGTCTGAGCAGCTCTCATACATTTATACATAACCTCCCTGTGGGCGGAGCTAGCCGGCAGGGGCTGACCGGAGGAACCTGTATTACAGGTACAGGCATACATCCCCCTACTGTAGTACACATCACTACAGTGGTTATCTCACCACACCGTGTCCTTTATATATGGGTTGGTTTAATTCCCCCCTGTAGTAGTGTAACCTCTATGTGTATCGTGAATGCCCATTGGTCATGTCCTATCTTACTGACCTATTGTTTGAGTGTGTGTGTGTCACGACGCTGGTGCTCCCTCTAGTGTCCATCTAGTCTACATGTACTTACATTAACCCCTTGTGTATCTACTGTGATGCATATCACCACAGAACCCGGGCCCCTGGAGCTGTGAGGGAGCAGTGCTAACCACTGTGCCACTGTGACGCCCAATTGCTTTGAACAGGAATCTACTGCAATTGTTACTTTGTGGTTCATGCCAGAGAAGATTTGTAAATCAATTGAGGAAAAGTGCATGTACTTACCTTGTCCACAGTGGCATAATGCCACAATGGTTAGCACTGCTTCCTCACAGCACCAACAAACCGGATTCCATTCCAGCCTTGGGTGACTGTGGGGTTTGCATGTTCTCCCCATGTCTGGGTAGGTTTCCTCCGGGTACTCCAGTTTCCTCCCACAGCAAGTGTGAGGTTACCTATTTTGGATCAAAAAAGGATAGAGCAGAGTACTACCTAAATGGAAAGTGATTAGGTACAGTGGCTGTCCAAAGAGACTTGGGGTGTATAAATTCTTAAAATACCATGAACAAGTGCAGAAAATAATCAAAAAGGCTAATGGAATGCTAGCCTTTATATCTAGAGGATTAGAGTATAAATGTACAGAGGTTATGCTGCAGCTGTACAAAACCCTGGTCAGATCCCACTTGGAGTACTGTGAGCAGTTCTGAGCACAACACCTTAGGAAGTATATTGTGGCCATGGAGGGAGTGCAACACAGGTTTGCAAACATTCTACCTGGACTACAGGGTTTAAGTTACGAGGAGAGATTACATAAATTAGGTCTATTTTCACGAGAATTGAGAAGGTTAAAGGGTGATCTGATCGAAGTATTCAAGATATTAACAGAAAAAGACGGTAGATAAAGATAAACTAATTTCACAGGTTGGTGATTCCAAAACTAGAGGGCATAGTCTAAACATTAGGGCCAGACTATTCAGGAGAGATGTTCGGAAGAACTTCTTCACGCAAAGGTGATAGAGATTTGGAACTCTCTCCAACAAACAGCAGTACAAGCTGGAACAGTTGTTAATTTTAAATCTGAGAGGGATAGATTTTTCTGGAGCAAAGATATTAAGGGATATGTGGTTAGGCAACAGATCAGCCATGATCACATTAAATGGTGTCATAGGCTTGAAGGGCAGAATGGCCTTCTGTTCCTATGTTCCAAATATGTGCACGTTAGGCCATGCTAAATTTCCCCTTCGCGCCCAAAGATGTGCAGGTTAGTGAGGCTAAGGGGATAGGGCGGGGTGTGGGTCTGGGTGGGATGTTCTTTCAGAGGGTTGGTGCAGACTCGATGGGCCAAACGGCCTCCTTCTGCACCGGAGGATTTCTAAGAAATGTGCCACATAAGCATCTGCGTGGCACGGCAGGTTTAAAATATTCAGGGTATTTCTCTACAAGCAGGTCTGTATGCCACAGGCATTTAGGAATGACTGTACCTGCGAGGGACAATAATTTTGAAGCGTTTGTTTTTCAGTGAGAGCATATATTGTTCAAAGTCCTTGAAAATTTGAAAATATATGTTTTTTTGTCAATGCCTCCAATTGTCCTTTGAACATAAAAGAGTCAACAACATGGGACGGAATTCTCCAACCGTCCAGGGGATCGGAGAATCGCCCGGGGCCGGCGTCAATCCCGCCCAAGTCGTGTCCCGAATTCTCCGCCCCCCGAGATTCGGCGGGGGTGGGAATCGCGCTGTGCCGGTCTGGGGGTCCCCTGTGGCGATTTTCCGGCCCGCGATGGGCCGAAGTCCTGCCGCTGACAGGCCTCTCCCGCCGGCGTGGTTTAAATCACCTACCTGACCGGCGGGATTGGCGGCACGGGCGGGCTCCGGGGTCCTGGGGGGGGGGGCCACGGGGCGATCTGACCCCGGGGGGTGCCCCCACAGTCTCCTGGCCCACGATCGGGGCCCACCGATCGGCGGGCGGGCCTGTGCCGTGGGGGCACTCTTTTCCTTCCGCCTTTGCCATGGTCTTCACCATGGCAGGGGCAGCAAAGAGCCCCTCCCCTGCGCATGCGCCTGTATGACGTCAGCAGCTGCTGACGTTCCGGTGCATGCGCGGACTTACGCTGGCCGGCAAAGTCCTTTTGGCCCAGGCTGGCATGGTGCCAAAGGCCGTTCACGCCAGCCGGCAGAGTGGGAACCACTCCAGCGTGGGCCTAGTCCCTCAATGTGAGGGCTTGGCCCCTAAAGGTGCAGAGAATTCCGCACCTTTGGGGCGGCCCGATGCCGGAGTGGTTCACACCACTCCGACACGCCGGGACCCCCCGCCCTGCCGGGTAGGGGAGAATCCCGGCCATGGTTTGTGCCTGGATTTCCCTATAGTATAGATTCTGGCAGCAGTAGGTTTTCTTCTTGAAGCAGGTCATGCCTCGCTGACTTGATCGAGTTTTTGAGGAGGTGACAAAGATGATTGCTGAGGGGAGGTCGGTGGATGATGTTAACATGGACTTCAGTAAAGCCTTTGACAAGGTGACTCATGGCAGACTGGTACAAAAGGTGAAGTCACACGGGATCAGAGATGAGATCGTAAGGTAGATACAGAACTGGCTCGGTCACAGAAGTCAAAGGATATCGTAGAAGGTTGTTTTTCTGAATGGAAGGATGTGACTAGTGGTGTTCCACAGGGATCGGTGCTGGGGCCTCTGCTGTTTGTAGTATACATAAACGATTTGGAGGAAAATATAGCCGGTCTGATTTGTAAGTTTGCGGATGACACCAAGGTTGGTGGAGTGGCATAGTGTTGAGGATTGTCAGAAGATACAATAGGACATAGATAGGTTGGAGACTTGGGCAGAGAAATGACAAATGGAATTTAATCCAGACAAATGTGAGGTAATGCATTTTGGTAGACATAGTGGGGAAATATACAGTAAATGGCAAACCTCTAAGGAATATAGAAAGTGAGAGAGATCTGGGCATGCAGGAATACAGATCTTTGAAGGTGCCTTCATTGGACGGGGCATCGAATATAAAAGTTGGCGAGTTATGCTACAGTTGTATAACGTTGGTAAGGCCGCACTGGGAATATTGAGCACAATTCTGGTCGCCACAATACCAGAAGGATGTGGACGCTTTAGAGAGGCTACAGAGGAGGTTTGCCAGGATGTTGCCTGGTCTGGAGGGTGTTGCTATGTGGAGAGGCTGAATAGACTCGGACTGTTTTCATTAGAAAGCCAAAGGTTGAGGAGTGACCTGGTCGAGGTCTGCAAGTTTATGAGGGGCATGGATAGAGTGGATGGGCAGGCACTCTTTCCCAGGGTGGAGGGGTCAGTCACCAGAGGGCATAGGTTTAAGGTCCATGGGGCAAAGTTTTGAGGAGATGTGTGAGGCAGGAGTTTTACACAGAGGGTGGTGAGTGCCTGGAACGCGCTGCCAGGAGAGGTTGTGGAAGCAGATACATCTTTTTTTTAAAATAAATTTAGAGTACCCAATTATTTTTTCCAATTAAGGGGAAATTTAGCGTGGCCAATCCACCTTCTCTGCACATTTTTGGGTTGTGGGGGCGAAACCCACGCAGACACGGGGAGAATGTGCAAACTCCACACGGACAGTGACCCCGAGCCGGGATCGAACCTGGGACCTCAGCGCCGTGAGGCGGTTGTGCTAACCACTAGGCCACCATGCTGCCCTGGAAGCAGATACATCTTGACAAACACATGGATAGGATGGTATAGAGGGATACAGCACAAGGAAATACTGAGGGTTTTGGCAAAGGTTGGTGTCATGAATGAATTTTTAAAATGACAGTGTTGGTTATGCGTACAGGCATTTGTAGCTTGGTGGGCTGAAGGGCTTGTTCCTGTGCTGTATTGTTCTTTGTTCTTTGTTCAGGTGAGTTATCACCTACCTTTTCTGGCATTGACCACAAACAGGCATATTTGTCTAATCACTGTACCCATAACCAACACTGTCATTTATTTTATTCATTCAAGTGATTTGTTCATTGATTGCCTCTCTCTAAGTGCCCTTCAACTGAATCGCTTCTCAGGCCATTTCTGAGGGCAATTAGGAGTTAACCACAAAGAAACATAGAAAATAGGAGCAGGGGGTGGCAAGGTGGTGCAGTGGTTAGTACTGCTGCCTCACGGCACCGAGGCCTCAGGTTCGATGCCAGCCCTGGGTCACTGTCCATGTGGACTACCTCCCAATGACTGTGTCTGCGCATTACCGATCATCAATGTGACATGTGTGGTTTCCCTGCCAGTGCATCCTTCCATGAAGTTTCACTTTGATGGTCACAAGCAACTGGCCGAATATATTTTCACCTTGAGAACATTCATCAATAGGAGCAGGAGTTGGGCGGTATGGTGGCACAGTAGTAAGCACTGCTGTCTCACGCCGACACACACACACACATTACACACACAAATTTCCCACTGTGTCACCTATCAACTGTCTCAGGGTGGCTGATGGATCTCTGTGTCTATTCGGAACCCTGGATATTTGTTATCCCTTCTTAGTTCCCAAATAACAGAGATCGAGTCTGTGCTTGTTGGCAAAGCTGAGTTGAACTTTATTAGTGAGATGTAGTGTCCACTGGTAACTTTATTTGTCAATACAAAATTAGGTCAGATTGATTGTCTTTAGCGAATACAGTGGTTGAGTTTAAAATACAATTACAAATTGTGGTAATTCTTCAAATCATAATACATAGTATAAAATGACTGAGGGATTTAAACAAAAGAAAGACGGCGATTTAGCAAGCAAAGAAAATAAGTTTCAGAAAGAGATAGATTGATTCCAGAATGGATTTTTCCATCCCGACAAGTGATTCTTAAGAAGATTATTATCTTAAGGTTTCGCCTTCTTTACAGCTGTGATTGGCTTTAACTAATTCATAATACACTCAATTCGGCCAAACTGTCTGCCCATTAATTTAAGGCAGATATGTATTTAAATATATTGGTACAAACTTTCCAACACCACTGCTTGAGAAAAACACATTCTATGGGGCAGCAGGGTAGCATGGTGGTTAGCATAAATGCTTCACAGCTCCAGGGTCCCAGGTTCGATTCCCGGCTGGGTCACTGTCTGTGTGGAGTCTGCACGTCCTCCCCCTGTGTGCGTGGGTTTCCTCCGGGTGCTCCGGTTTCCTCCCACAGTCCAAAGATGTGCGGGTTAGGTGGATTGGCCATGCTAAATTGCCCGTAGTTGTCCTAATAAAAGAAAGGTTAAGGGGGGGGTTGTTGGGTTTCGGGTATAGGGTGGATACGTGGGTTTGAGTAGGGTGATCATGGCTCGGCACAACATTGAGGGCCGAAGGGCCTGTTCTGTGCTGTACTGTTCTATGTTCTATGTTCGCTAGGACTTATCACCCTAGACTGGTTGTTACCATAGAAAGGGAACTGCTCATACTGGAGATTTTACCAAACAATAGGGTCTTTTAGCTAGTTGAGTCACTGACCTTGCAGGCCTCAAGCAACTTGTGAAATGTGAAAATACAGAGTCTTATCTGATTAATTCCCAACTATAATTGCACTGAATTAATGCTTAATATGATTTCAGTTAATTATTCATAACGAGTTCTCAATTAAACCTTTTACCTGTATCATCTATAGCTAACTAGAAAAGCCAATTTCTATCAATGGCACAGTGGTTAGCACTGCAGCTTCACAGCACCAGGGACATCAGTTCGATTCTGGCCTTGGGTGACTGTCTGTGTGGAATTTTTACGTTCTCCCCGTGTCTGTGTGAGTTTCCTCCCACAGTCCAAAATGTGCAGGTTAGGTGGATTGACTATGACAATACATGGGGTTATGGGGAATAGATGAAAATGAAAAATTGAAAATCGCTTATTGTCACGAGTAGGCTTCAGTGAAGTTACTGTGAAAAGCCCCTAGTCGCCACATTCCGGCGCCTGTCCGGGGAGGCTGGTACGGGAATCGAACCGTGCTGCTGGCCTGCTTGGTCTGCTTTAAAAGCCAGCGATTTAGCCGAGTGAGCTAAACCAGCCCCTGGGGGAGTGGGCCTGGGGGAGTGGGCCTGATAAAGAGTGCTCTTTTGGAGGGTCGGTGCATGCTCAATGGCCCATATGGCCTCCTTCTGCACTGTCGGGATTCTAGAAGTATCACAAGCAGTCTTAAAAACACAGTTCCGTGTAAGCATTATCATGTCACAACTCGTAAAATCTCAGTCAGTCACAGTCTCTGAGCTGCTTCTGATCTCTGACCAAGCAAACGCAAACATGGATTTTACAGGATTTCTGCAGTTCTGGAGCTGTCTTTGTTGCAGTTTTTCCCACGAAGTTTTCCCCACTTCTGAGGACGGACAAAATGCATGATTCTGATGATTCCCCACATTGTGATCATGGTGGTCTGACTGTCAGAAAAACTATCCTGAAGCAAAGATTACAATTCCATGTGTATATGCTGCAAGCTTCACTCTCCCTTTAAAAACACAATCTGTGACCTTCAATTTTGCCAGTGATAGAAGGTGGATCACTGTGTCTGACCCAATTAGAATTCATCCACCATCAATCGGGTTCCTATCATCTCAAATGTCACAGAATCATTAAGCATATGGCAATTTAACACACACTTAACTGCAAGTACTTAAAGCAGAGCCTTACGCGGTTAGTCTGGATTTAAATATGATACAATTCCAGTACACTGGCTGCACATGCTCTAAACTCAATAATTTCCTTATATATTTCTTCATTACTTCCTCGACCTATAAATTGAAATTATTTTGCATTAGCCAATACAGTGCTATGCAAATTTATTTTAATGCGTCTCCTCCAGTATCCCTTATCAAATAAAGCTGTAATGAATGATTTTTCTGTAGTTCCCTGGAAGTCCGCTATTTCATTATTTTATTGATTGTTTCATGCCTGTTACAATTTTACCAAGCAAAAGCTATAATTACAAATTTGTGCCAATCCGTACCAACTTCCTGCTTCGATAAAAGATGACGTACCTTCTGCAATACTAACTTGTTAACAGACGATCAAAACTCACTAACATACATGCATGAGTCTGTCTTTCGACTTAATGTCTGAACTGTTTTATTGCTTTCAAGATCAGTCTTAGTCGAACAATTCTACCGTCACCGCCATCAAAATTGATTTAAATATCCTCACTTAATAGGCAAAAGCTGAAGTTACTATTGCTTGAATGCTATGAGGTGTAAATCGGAGTAAATTGGACAGAACAGGACAGTCAAATCATCCCTTTCCACATACCAATCCCCACAGATACAGCTCCATTGGTTTAAGCATGCTTTCAATCTGGGTTATTCTGTCTGAGCCGAATGCACTAGCTACATGTTAGGAGTTCTGATTTTCTGTTGGACTTTGTAAGAATATAATATCCACGGCAGTGGGATCAATATTGTTTCTCTTCCTAGGCTTGTCAGCTCTATAATATAATTTCTCAGATTGCTAAATGATGCAACTTAAGAGGCTCGGAATTCTTATCTCTGTCACTTGGATCAAGAGCAAAGTATGGAAAGAGTTTCTCGGTGAACGTATCAGTGTAAGTAGTGGCATGAGACATGTTATCGGCATTGTAAAATGACAATTGTCCTTGCTCATAGTCCAAGTAAACTCCGATGGTCGTGGGTTTCACACTCAAGTTGAGAAGCTCGTCACCCTCATATTCATCTCCATCTGTCAACGACAGAATCCAGTATCCATTTTCAGGGAGAAGATCAAATTCTCTCTTTCGATTGGCTGACTCCGTGGCCACACCAACAATCCAGTCAGAGATGTGTCCCACCTCCACCTCCCAGTAATGTGTACCCGATGTGAATCCCTCTGATCCCAAGACGCAAAGGCACTCATTGAACTTCTTTGACTTTTTAAAAGGCGATACCTCCTTGTCCCTGGGTTTCATGCTGGTAAGGCCGTCAGACAAGACAAGTTTACGATGTGCTGTATTTGGGTCAAAGGTCAGTGGTGCTGGAACTTGGAATAAATAAAAGTACCAAGGTTAAATGCTGCACAATAACAAATATAAATAATGGCTAGTTATTTTAAGTCTGCATATAGGCCATTCTCATATAATGGAAAAATACGCCTTTCCAATTCAAACATATTTCTGTAATTCTCATTTCCTCTCGAAATTCAAATTGGGTTTAAAATGGGCAGTACCCTATTTGTTTTAGGCCCCAGCCAACTTTATTGGATTGAGAACTGGTTAACAGTTAGGAAACATCGAGTCAGAATACATGGGTATTTTTCAAAGTGGCAGGCAGTGACCAGTGGGGCATCAAATGGATTAATGCTAAACTCCAGCTTTTCACAATATATGTTAATGGTTTGGATGAAGGAACCACAAGTAATATTTCCAAGTTTGCTGATGACATGAAACTTGCTGGGAAGGTGAGTGGTGAGAATGATGCTAAGAGTCTTCAAGGTATATGAGACGAGTTGAGTGGGTGGGCAAATACATGGCAGAAGCAGCACAATGCAGATAAATGTGAAATTGTCCATCGGTAGAAAAAGCAGAATGGCCGAGTATTTTTTAAATAGTGATAGATTGTAAAATGTTGATGTACAAAGGAACCTCGGTGTCCTAGTACACCAGTCACTGATTGAAAGCATGCAGATATAGCAAGCACTTCGGAAGACAGATAGTATGCTGCCCTTAATTGCAATAGGACTTGAGTCCAGGAACAAGGATATCTTATTGCAGTTGTACAGGACCTTGGTGAGATCTCATACCTAGAGTATTGTGTGTAGTTTTGGTCTCCTTACCTAAGAAAGAATGTACTTGCCAAAGAGCGAGGGCAGTGAAGATTCATGAGAATGATTCCAGAGTTGGCAGGATGATTGTATTGGGAGACATTGAGTCGACTATACCTGTATTCACTAGAATTTAGACCATATTGAAGATGGAGTTGGCTCAGAGGGCCGAAAGGCCTACTCCTACCCTCATTTTCTATATTCCTATGTTTATAAAAAGATAGAATGTTGGACTACTTTTATAGCAGGTCGCTGATGCCTGATGGCCTGTTTCATATCAGCCCCGGGACAGATTTATTTTGGAATTAAGAGGACAAATTCCAATTTTGTAATTTGCATGGAATTAGCTATGATGCAGAAACTCACATTTCCACAGCTGACTGTGTGAGTTTGAGCCCCTGATGATGAGAGAATTATGAGAATTGTGAAAATTAGAATTCTGAACACCCAGTGGTTGAGGTTTGTCCAGATTGTATTACTCAATGGGTGATACTCCAGAACAACTGCGATAAACCTGGCCTAATATTAAATTCCATTTGTCAATGCAGTCAGTATCTATCTCAGCAATGTAATCACAGAAAGGGTAAGTAGCAAGTTCCTTCATCCTAATTCAAACACATCACGCCAGTCTACATTTAGTTACGGGGGTACCATCTGGTAAATAGGAGGTCAGGTCTCACCAGGGGTAATGATCTCTTTCATTCCTTTCCATGTTGCATACAGCAATGGTCCCCTGAACATTCCCAGTGTCAGGATGCTGAATCCCACAATTTCTTCATCATCTTCTTCAGATCCACACTCACATTCCTCATCACTTCCCTCACTTTCATCTTCATCGTCATCGTCAACATCATCATCATCTTCTTCACTTCCTTCATCTCCTTCGCTTCCATTTTCTTCATCCACTAGGCATCTGAATTGAATTGACAGTTGGTTAAACTTCTGAAAATGATGCCACTTCTTCATTATGTATAAAATTATGTATCTAAAACATACACACCTTTCTGGCAATCTTTTAATTTCCTGTATGTAAAAAGAAAGATAAAATGTGAACAGCATTGTTTTAAGATATGACAAGCCTACTTTCCAATGTATTTTATTCACTGCGGAAGATGCTGTGATAAGGGGCTGGATTCTCCTGTCCCCCAGCCCCGTATTTCTAGATGACGCGTCGTTCGCTGGCAGCGGGATTCTTTCTTCCCGTTGCTTGTCAATAGGTTTTCCATGGGAAACCCAAGGGCAGGGGCGTGCTTCCGTCGGGAAAAGAGAATCCCAACAGCTTGAGAATTACAGCCCAGGTCTACTGTGAAATTTAAGGGTGGCACAGTGGTTAACATATCTGCCTCACAGAACCAGGGACCCGGGTTCAATTCTGTCCTCAGGTGACTATCTGTGTGGAGTTTGTACTTTCTCCTTGCGTCTGGGTGGGTTTCCTCAGGATGCTCTGGTTTCCTCCCACAGTCCAAAGATGTATAGTTAGGTGGATTATTCTTGCTAAATTGCCCCTCAGTTTCCAAAAGATTAGGTGGGGTTCTGGGGATAGGGTGGTTGCGTGGGCCTAGGTATTTTCCAAGAGTCGGTGTGGATTCAATAGGCTGAATGGCCTCCTTCTGCACTGCAGGAATTCTTTGATTCAATGAAATCTGAATAAATAGTTCTGGTGATCTGAAATTAAACACCTTAGGAGCAATAAAACATATTGGATATTCTATCACGTACTGGCTCTTTGCCTATTAATAATTATCTGTAATATGTGTATGAATTGTTCAGAGAGAGCCATGGTTGAATGTTGTCTGGCATACCCAAGAGAATTTTAATAGGTGGCTACCAACATGCTAGATGATGAGTGGCTATGGAGGGTATTTACATGGGCACCGAGAAGGTATTCAGACAGGTTCCACAAAGAGACTATCACAAAGTGCATCAAATTGAAGAATCAATTGACATGTCAGAGATTTGATTAGGCACAAAGAGACAGAGAGTCGGGATATGCTTCTATATTTCAATTGGTTTTCCCCATTGATCTGGTCTGGGAGCTTGAGGTTTTTAATCACATTTATCAATGATCTTGATGAAGGAATAGAAAGCTATATATTAAATTGTGCTCACGGCACAAAGTTAAATGGCTCGGAACATTGTATGGATAAGGGAAGGACATTGGTAAATTAAGTGAGTAGACTAAATTGTAGATGTAGTCCAACCATAGAATCACTACAGTGCAGAAGGAGTCTATTGGGCCATTGAGTCTGGACCAACCCTTTGAAATAGCACCTTACTTAGGCCCAATACCCCGCACTATCCCCGTAACCCAGTAACCCCATCTAAACTTTTTTGGACACTATTAGGAAATTTAGCGTGGCCAATTCACCTAACCTGCACATCTTTGGACTGTGGGAGGAAACCTGAACACCCGGAGGAAACCCACGCAGATACCTGGAGAACATGTAAACTCCACAAAGATTGACACCCAAGGTCGGAATCGAATCTAGATCCCTGGTGCTGTGAGGCAGCAGTGCTAACCACTCTGCCACCATGCCGCCCCTATGTGTGAAAATATGAGACTTTAGATGCAAAAAATCTAAATACAAATATTTTCAAAATAGTAAGAACTATGAACAGGATGACAAGAAAGAGTTATGGATCTATGTACAGAACTCGCATCAAAGTTAGTAGAGTGGAAGAAAGCAATTTAAAAGCTTTATTAAATTTTGGACTTTATCACAAAGTGCATCAATAAAAAAGAAAATTAGGTATTCAAGATTTGGTTAAATCCCATTTAGAATATTAAGTTCAGTTATTGGCACAGCATCTCAGCACATATATACATTTGCCTTGAAGCAGGTGTGGCACACATTCTGCAGAATGATACTGGAGTTAAAATGGGTAAATTGTGAAGACAATGAGTTACTGGTGCTGTTTGATATGATTAAATCAACTGAATAGATGTGGAGTTCAGAAAAAGGAGGCATAATCATAGCATTGAGATTGGTAGATTTATGTTAGGCCAGGATGTCAGGAGATATGCAACCAAAGTGCATAAATTAAGTTTAGTTGCAGATCATCCCTGAGCAGATTCAGTTTCCATGATCCTATTTGTAGGCTCACATCTGCACTCGCTTCCTGGTAACCACATTTTACTTTCTACTCTCATATCTTGACACATTTCTATGTCACTTGACAATTAAAAATTGTCATGTCCACATTTCTGGTGGAATCACCCGATGTAAACTAATCACACTGTAATTCCACCCTCCGTCCACTGGCGGTGCCTCAATTATGTAGCACGCAGTGTCTAAGCCACAGAATGGAGAATGTCCTATGCATTGTAAGATGCCTTTCTTGTCAAATTGATCTAATTTATGTCATTTAATTACAAAGGACATCAGTAGCTATAAATAATACATTACTGGGGTGGCACAGTGGCGCAGTGGTTTGCACTGCTGCCTCATGGCGCCGAGGATTACGGTTAAATCTGGGCCCTAGGTCACTGTCCGTGTGGAGTTTGTACATTCTCCCGTGTCTGCGTGGGTCTCACCCCCACAACCCAAAGATGTGCAGGGTCATGGATTGGCCATGTTAAATTGACCCTTAATTGGAAAACAAATAATTGGGAACTCTAAATTTATTATTTAAAAATACATTACCTTAAAATAGGTCTGATTTATTCCTGTACCCCCAGGTCATATATTGTCCATTATTTTGTAGCCCTACTGAGTCTGAAATCCACACCGATGGCTTACTTTTAACAGTGGATTTTTGGAACGAAACTGTGGATTTCAGTCTGTTTTACAGTGGCGGCTGCAGCTCATGGTCATTGTAACTTTAACTGCTGGGTCTCATTAAATTACCAGCCAATTGTCCAATTGAAATCAATAGTTGCCTTCTGGAAAATTAGCGACTTTGACCACACACTGACACTTGAGCAAATGTCAAGGTGGTGTTTGTGGCGAGTTCTTATGATGGGAGACCCTTGAGTGGAGGTCTAACTCCCTCTTAGGCTAAAAAGAGCACCTCTGGAATTTAAACATCTCTTCACTTTCACCCATTCCCCAATTCCTAAAGGAATTCCTGGATGCAGACATCTGAGGCAAAGGGAACTGTAGTGACATGTACGGACGACTGATAGGAAGGGCTGACACCCAACTTGATGAGATAAGGGAGATGTGGGAGAAGAACTTGGGGTTTGAAATCGCGCAGGGACTCTGGAGGGAAGCACAGGGTGAACTCCACCTCCACATGTGCAAGGCTTAGCCTAACACAACTAAAAATGGTAAATAAAGCCCACTTGACCAGAATCCGAATGAGCAGGTTTTTCCCAGAGGTGGAGGAAGATGTTGATGGTTCCAAGGAGACCCGCCAACCACGGCCACGTGTTCTGGTCTTGTAACAGACTTGCAGGGTACTGGACAGCCTTCTTTGAGGCAATGTCAAAAGTGGTGGGATGGGGCAGCACGGTGGCGCAGTGGTAGCACTGCAGCCTCACGGCACCGAGGTCCCAGGTTCGATCCCGGCTCTGGGTCACTGTTCGTGTGGAGTTTGCACATTCTCCCCGTGACTGCGTGGGTTTCACCCCCACAACCCAAAGATGTGCAGGGTAGGTGGATTGAACATGCTAAATTGCCCCTTAATTGGAAAAAATGAATTGGGTACTCTAAATTTATTTTTTTTTTAAAAGTGGTGGGATGAGGGTGGAGCCGTGCCCGAAGGGGAGAGGTCAGGGAGGTGGGGAAGGAAGAGGGATTGAGGAAAGAGGTAAACACAACCAAATCTAAGAGCGGAACCAGGGGCCACAGGGGAGGGCAGATGAGGGCAGGGGCCAACAGCAATGGAAACCAGAGGGGAGAAAAGAGAGGGGAAAACCAATGGGGAGGGATACACAGGGGACCATAATGGCCACAGCGAACGCTGAGGATGAAAGGACGAAGGAATGGAAAGAAGAGATTGTGAAAAATCCATGTACATAGTTAAAACCAATCTCGATGTAAAGAACATTAACTTTAAGGGAAGTGCCTAGGAGCTCCCTTGCAAAAATTCTCATTGTTATGTTTGTATTTCTATTTGTTAAGAACACTAAAACCCAATATAAACTTTATTGAAAAAAAAAAGAATCGGCAAATGCCAGGATCTGAGTGATGTTTTAACTGCCCGCCAATTTCTGTCAAACAGATATGGTTCAAAATTCACCTCCCACTATTGAGCACATACGTTTCACATATTTTGATTTCACAAGCCCTCATTTTCTTATGTCCAATAAGCTCAATTTCAGCTTTCAATCTCCAAATATTTATTTTCTCTTCAATAAACTCGATTGGTTGTATGAATTTCAAGTGCACATAAGATATAGACCACTTCTGGGTCTGGTCAACCAATTTATTAGTCTGGGGAGAGTTTCTGAATGTTGGATTCCCTCAATACTGAGTGTTTTTAAGATGTGGAGATGCCGGCGTTGGACTGGGGTGAGCACAGTAAGAAGTCTTACAACACCAGGTTAAAGTCCAACAGGTTTGTTTCAAACACGAGCTTTCGGAGCACGGCTCCTTCTTCAGGTGAATGGAAAGGCTTGTTCCAGAAATGTTTATATAGACACAGTCAGAGATGCCCCGGAATGCGAGCACCTGCAGGCAATCAAATCATCAAAGATGCAGAGAGAGAGGTAACTCCAGGTTAAAGAGGTGTGAATTGTCCCAAGCCAGTTCAGTCGGTAGGCCTCTGCAAGTCCAGGCTTGTTGGTGGGGGCCGAATGTAATGCGACATGAATCCCAGATCCCGGTTGAGTCCGGATTCATGCGGGCGGAACTTAGCTATAAGTTTTTGCTCAGCAATTTTGCGTTGTCGCGTCTCCTGAAGGCCTCCTTGTAGAATGCTGACCCGGAGATCAGAGGCTGAATGTCCTCCGGAAGGCCGCTGCCCTAGACTCGACATGTATGCTCAAGCCGTCAGAAGTCGTGTCAATGCCAGATTCATCACTCGCAATCACAAGGCAGCCTCAAACGTCACCCAAGCACAACGCAACGCCATCCGCACTCTCAAGACCAACCGCAACATCGTCATCAAACCAGCAGACAAAGGAGGGGCCACCGTCATACTGAACAGAACAGACTACTGCAAAGAAGTATACCGACAACTCGACAACCAGGAACACTACAGGCAGTTACCCGCAGATCCAACCAAGGAACACATCCGCCAACTCAGCAGACTGATCAAGACCTTAGATCCAGACCTTCAGAACACCCTACGTGCTCTCATCCCACGTAATCCCCGCATTGGAGATCTCTACTGCCTCCCGAAAATACACAAGGCCAACACACCAGGCCGTCCTATCGTTTCAGGCAATGGGACCCTGTGTGAGAACCTCTCTGGCCACATCGAGGGCATCTTGAAACCCATCGTACAAGGTACACCCAGCTTCTGTCGCGACACGACGGACTTCCTACAGAAACTCAGCACCCATGGACCAGTTGAACCAGGAACATTCCTCGTCACAATGGATGTCTCGGCACTCTACACCAGCATCCCCCATGACGACGGCATTGCTGCAACAGCCTCAGTCCTCAACACCGACAACTGCCAATCTCCAGACGCAATTCTGCAACTCATCCGTTTCATTCTAGACCACAACGTCTTCACCTTCGACAACAAATTCTTCATCCAGACGCACGGAACAGCCATGGGGACCAAATTTGCACCTCAATATGCCAACATCTTCATGCACAAGTTTGAACAGGACTTCCTCACCACACAGGACTTTCAACCGATGCTATACACCAGATACATCGATGACATTTTTTTCCTTTGGACCCACGGCGAGACATCACTGAAACGACTACACGATGACATCAATAAGTTCCATCCCACCATCAAACTCACCATGGACTATTCTCCAAATTCAGTTCCATTCTTGGACACACTCGTCTCCATCAAGGACGGTCACCTCAGCACCTCGCTTTAACCGCAAGCCCACAGATAATCTCACGATGCTCCACTTCTCCAGCTTTCACCCGAAACACATTAAAGAAGCCATCCCCTATGGACAAGCCCTCCGTATACACAGGATCTGCTCAGACAAGGAGGAGCGCAACAGACACCTACAGATGCTGAAAGATGCCCTCGTACGAACGGGATATGGCGCTCGACTCATTGATCGACAGTTCCACCGCGCCACAGCAAAAAACCGCACCGACCTCCTCAGAAGACAAACACGGGACACCACTGACAGAGTACCCTTCGTCGTCCAGTACTTTCCTGGGGCGGAGAAACTACGACATCTTCTTCGCAGCCTCCAACACATCATCAGCGAGGATGGACATCTTGCCAAGGTCATCCCCACACCCCCACTACTGGCCTTCAAACAACCGCGCAACCTCAAACAAACCATTGTTTGCAGCAAATTACCCAGCCTTCAGAACAGCAACCACAACACCACAAACCCTGCCAGGGTAATCTCTGCAAGACATGCCAGATCATCGACATGGACACCACCATTACACGTGGAAACACCACCCACCAGGTACGCGGCGCATACTCGTGCGACTCGACCAATGTAGTCTACCTCATACGCTGCAGGAAAGGATGTCCCGAAGCGTGGTACATTGGCGAGACCATGCAGACACTGCGACAACGAATAAACGGGCATCGTGCGACTATCAACAGGCAGGACTGTTCCCTTCCAGTTGGGGAACACTTCAGCAGTCAAGGACATTCAGCCTCTGATCTCCGGGTCAGCATTCTACAAGGAGGCCTTCAGGAGACGCGACAACGCAAAATTGCTGAGCAAAAACTTATAGCTAAGTTCCGCACGCATGAATCCGGACTCAACCGGGATCTGGGATTCATGTCGCATTACATTCGGCCCCCACCAACAAGCCTGGACTTGCAGAGGCCTACCGACTGAACTGGCTTGGGACAATTCACACCTCTTTAACCTGGAGTTACCTCTCTCTCTGCATCTTTGATGATTTGATTGCCTGCAGGTGCTCGCATTCCGGGGCATCTCTGACTGTGTCTATATAAACATTTCTGGAACAAGCCTTTCCATTCACCTGAAGAAGGAGCCGTGCTCCGAAAGCTCGTGTTTGAAACAAACCTGTTGGACTTTAACCTGGTGTTGTAAGACTTCTTAGAGTGTTTTTAAGACAGAGATAGATAGTTCTTGTTAATGAGAGGATCAGGGGTTATGGGGAGAAAGCAGTAGGATGGGGATGAGAAGAATATCAGCCATGATTGAATGGCGGA